>NC_138768.1:365878992-366223992 GCF_965119305.1 Pelophylax lessonae
TTCTGCCTGAGATAGTGGATCTGCAGCGGGCCTGGAGTGATGCCAAAAGGCGCTCACCCAAGCTCCTGCTAAAGGCTGTGGAGCAAATCTCCGGTAAGTAAAAATATACATTACATGTGACCAGATAGGTTACAATTTTTTGGGTAGGTGGACATGTGTTTAGCTATGCAACAACACTAATACCAACACCCCCCCCCCCCCTCCCTCTCGCTCCTACCTTTCCTACCTCCATCAAGTGTCTCTTCACAACCTTTAATACTACTATGTACATTCGTATTTTTTATGTTTTTTTTTTTTCTTCTGCTTCTAGCCAAAGCGGACGGACGGCACCCTCTTGTGCTTTTGGTGAAGAAGGGGAGGAGGAGGACGGCCACACTCCAATATGCAGTCAGAGGCAGCGAGCCATTTGAGCAGCTGAAAATTGTGGATCGTAAGTAGAAAATAAAAATGTTAGAAATTTCTAATCTCTAATCACATTTTACAGAGCCCCCTTTACATCGGAGTCTCCAGACTTACTACACTGTAAGAGGGAAGTGTGAAGACTCTGATATAAGGAGAGTTTGGGAACCATTATTTGAGGGGGGAAGCTGGGGACTCTGGTGTAAAAGGGAACTCTGTGTTCCCCAAAGCTCCCCCATACATCTGAGCTTACAGAGACCCTCTTACACTTCCCTTCCTCAGTCCACCACAGTCAAGGGCACAACAAGTCCCACTGCAGAAGGCTACCTGCTTGGACTTGTAATCCTCTCTGTAGGGGAATGAGGAAATACTGCCTGCTATGCTAAGACTTGTAGTGCCCTCTGTTAGGGACTAAGGATTCCTCAGTCCTCAACATTCTAGGGCACTATAAGTCTCAGCATAGTGGGCTGTCATACCTCAGTCCCTCACAGCTCGGGTCAAAAACAACACAGTTAAACATCTAAAGGACAACTCCAAACAAAACTACCAATAATGGACAGAGTCCATATGCTCTATAATGTCAAAGACCCGCTACCACTCACCTTCCACCTCTGGTGCTGTCATTGTGTAGGGCAAAGGGCTCCATCTACACCATGTTTGGCTTTCATGTCAGATAGGCAGGACTTGCTCAGCTCCACTCTCTTCCTTGGCAATTGACTCTGGCGTCATTGTGGATCTTTCCTCCTCTAGAAAACCCCCAGGGGCCCTCTCCTTGTCCCCCAGCCACCCAGGGCCTTCTTCTCCTCCTCCTCCACCAACCATTTTCAGACTCTTCCAACTTCCCTGGGGCTACTCAACCACTTTGCATAGTGGACACAACAAATCTATGACCAGCCTGCAAAATATCAAGTCTGGGCCTGGTTACCTGTATGTTCCGGGTCCAGGGCGGAGCTCTCCTCCCAGAGCAACAACTGATGATAGCAGAGTGAGTTGACCGGCCAGTCACTTCCTACTGGTGCAGGTACACACCTACCGATTCCTCCACATCTTAGGATAACATGATCAGACGGCCAATCCCCAGGCAGAGAAGGAGGAGTAAGTGTCAGCGGACAACAGACACCTGGCAGACGCAGTGAAGGGACTGCAGCACACTGCTGCAACTTTTTGATCCGAGGATTGAAAGCAATCTTTTACTTGGGAGATTTCCCTGACTGCGCCCTTCGAAATGTTGGTGCTCCGCCACTGGCCGCAAGGCCCCTGTAGGTGCGAGGCCTTAGGCGCCCGCTTAATTTGCATGGTGCCCTCCTGTTTTAAAACATGGTCAATGCATCTCATTGGTGTAAGTGCACTTCTATGTTCTGAATTGTAGGGGCATTGAGTATGGTGCTAGCATGATGAGAGGTTACTGCCTATTTGTGTCCATAAATAATATATAATGTTTTTCTTTTATTTTAGAAACCAGTGATCAGGATGTGGAGGCTCAGCCTTCTCAGGCCCCCTGTAAGTAATGTGGATGTGCTGGTGTGTTGTGTATTAGGTCGAACTTGGAGGAATGATTGTTTGTTTTGTTTTCTTTTGTGGTTGATGTAACTTCAGCAAGAGAGGAGCCTCAGGCAGGGCCAAGTCGCCTGGATCCGGGCCAGGAACAAACTGTTGGCCAAGAAGAGGCCAATTGGTCCGACTCGGATGAGGACCTGGGCTCTCCTCAAAGGGGAAGTAAGTATTCTACATGTGTTTGTGTGTTCAATGTGTCCTGGTAAATATAAGGGCTGTAATATATATATTTTGACATTGGGGTTTTGTAGCAGCTGACATTGAGGATGTTTGTTGTGGAGGACTGGGGAAGAGGGGCCACTGCTTACCCAGTCCACTGTAACTACTACCTTCAATGTTTCCAGACTACTTTCTGTGTGCCTTTATCAAATAGCTTTTGTTCAAGGATTGTATTTGTGTCTTTGTGTTTCTAGGAGATACAACGCCATCCCCCCATGAAGGGACACCATCCCCCCATGTAGGGTCTCCCCCATCCTCCCCCACTCCAGGCTCCCCTGAACTAGTCTGTAAGTACCTAAAATTAGATTCTCACATGAATTGTGTGTGCTAGGATGATGTGTATCTAGGATAATCTAAGTTGGAGTCAAAGCAAGTGTAGTTTTGCTATATGTGACAGGAAGGTTGGTCATGAAACACTCTTGCTTAACCTTCATGTTTGAAAGGTGGTTTTGGGGAGCTTTACAGGACATGTTATCTTTTGTAAGTTATCTCAAGCCACCCTATTCTAAATTGGTGTTAGTTTCTCTACATTGGAAATGGTGTGCTTTGTACTTGTAAATTTTTAGGGGACATTGTAATTTAATCATGTCCTGATTTAGTCAACACTGAAAATGTGTGTTTGTCAATCTTTCATAAATACTCTTCCTCGGTAATGTACCACATTCCAGTTCACAATTTGTGTTGTTTTTGTGCAGTTTCTCCAGAGCCAGCCACGCCATCCACTTCAGGGGCCCCAAAAAAACCTGATGATGGTAAGTTGTGTGCTTTTCCAGTAATGTGTCTACTTAGTAAGTGGAGAAATGCTAACTGTGTATGTCCCCGCTCAGGCTTCAAGTTGTTCTAAAGGCAGCGGGTTCTTTATGTGAATGCATTCTATGCATTAGTATTCCAAGTGATAGGTGTGCATATTCCCCCTAAGACTTACTGGGACCATTTTTTACGGTCCAAATTTTTGCACTAATACTTGTCTGGAACAGACTCCCCCTCCTCCTTAACTGAGGTGACAGCATGCCAATATTGCCTCCTGATGCTGTCACTCCTAATCATTGAGACCATTGGAAGGGAGGGGGGCAAGGCTGGCTCACAGCCTAGTGCCTGAACAGGCACAGGGTGCTTGGCTTCATCTCATGTGCCTCCATAGCAAGCTGCCTGCTGTGGGGTCAAACAACAGGAGGGAGGTGCCTAGAGGTGTGTACAGGGGCCATGTAAAAAGGAGGATTGTTATTTCTCTTGTCCCCAAAAACCTAGAGAGTGTAAGTCTAACCTGATTAGTTTTCCGCAGCCCTCCCAAAATGATATGTTTCCAACACTTAGAACAGGCAGGGCTGAGGCACCAAAAACATCAGAAAAACACAATCAGCACAAAAGCAGGGAGTACGTATCCTTAACGCTACAAGCTTCACCCAGAAGAATGACGCTTGCACTGTACAAATCTGCATCACCACCATATCAATGTCTAAATAAAACTTTCAGGGAAATGTGGAGGGGTAATGAGTGGGTGTTAGAGCGTTTTCATGACTGCGTAACCTACAGTTAGCGTGAGTCCATTTGTTGATAAACTTTTTCTTCTCTCTTAACACAGCTGGGATGGCGGAAAGGAGATCAGGGGAGCAGACACATCTGCTCCGTCCAGAACTGGCCCTCAAAATTCCTAAGGGTGAGTCTCTACTATGTGTCAGGTTCAATCTATAGACAGTAAGAGTGAGAGAGAACGCTCCACAGATTCCAATGGTGATAGAGATAAATGTGTGCACATGTATCGTGTTGACCAATTGAACCCAAAACACCTTACATTCTTCAAAATGATTGCTTGTGTTTACATGCAGAAAAGCATTTTACTTAGCTTTGGTGGAACTGCTACTAACATTCCAAGCCATCTTATGTAACCTTTTGAACAATTTGCTGTGAAAGTTTGAGTTTAAGGTTTACAACAGCAATTTAGCATATTTGCTTCAGAGTGTTGATAAAAGCCAACCAATAGACTCCTAAGCATATTTGTTGAGGCACATTAATTACAATCCTTGTTTGGATCATTTTGCCTAAAACTAATTGTCATGTTTTTTTCTACCCAGGGCACACCCACCTCACCTACGAGGTCCTCCTGGATTATATGAGGTGGTGCGGAGACCGAATTCTCTATTTGGAACACCTTTGTGGCGTGGATCCAGACCCTAAGGAGCCATTCGTTAGGAATGTCACACCTTTAAAAAGATCCTAGTATTTTTTTTTTGTTGTTTGTTTACTTATGTTGCACGTTGCAACACAAAGAAATGTCACATTTGTAATTGTTGCCCATTATAAACAAAAATCTAACAAAAAAATCAAAAACAGTTTAAAAAAAAACCCTTTTTTTGGGACCCAAAAAAACAAAAAAAAAAAAAAAAAGCCTTGTTTTTGGCAACCAAAAAAAATATAAAAATTTATAAAAAACCCTTTTTTTGGGAACCAAAAAAACCAAAAAAAACAAAAAAAGCCTTGTTTTTGGCAACCAAAAAAAATATAAAAATTTATAAAAAAACCCTTTTTTTGGGACCCAAAAAAACAAAAAGAAAAAAAAAGCCTTGTTTTTGGCAACCAAAAAAAATATAAAAATTTATAAAAAACCCTTTTTTTGGGAACCAAAAAAACCAAAAAAAACAAAAAAAGCCTTGTTTTTGGCAACCAAAAAAAAAATGTTTACAAAAAAGCCTTGTTGTTTTTATGGCAACGGACAAAACCAAAAATGTTTACAAATAAGCCTTGTTGTTTTTATGGCAACGGACAAAACCACAAATGTTTACAAAAAAGCCTTGTTGTTTTTATGGCAACGGACAAAACCACAAATGTTTACAAAAAAGCCTTGTTGTTTTTATGGCAACGGACAAAACCAAAAATGTTTACAAAAAAGCCTTGTTGTTTTTGGTAACAAACTAAACCAAAAATGTTTACAAATAAGCCTTGTTGTTTTTGGTAACAAACTAAACCAAAAATGTTTACAAAAAAGCCTTGTTGTTTTTATGGCAACGGACAAAACCACAAATGTTTACAAAAAAGCCTTGTTGTTTTTATGGCAACCGACAAAACCAAAAATGTTTACAAAAAAGCCTTGTTGTCTTTGGTAACAAACTAAACCACAAATGTTTACAAATAAGCCTTGTTGTTTTTATGGCAACGGACAAAACCACAAATGTTTACAAAAAAGCCTTGTTGTTTTTATGGCAACCGACAAAACCAAAAATGTTTACAAAAAAGCCTTGTTGTTTTTGGTAACAAACTAAACCAAAAATGTTTACAAAAAAGCCTTGTTGTTTTTGGTAACAAACTAAACCAAAAATGTTTACAAATAAGCCTTGTTGTTTTTATGGCAACCGACAAAACCAAAAATGTTTACAAATAAGCCTTGTTGTTTTTATGGCAACGGAAAAAACCACAAATGTTTACAAAAAAGAATTGTTTTTGTGAAAACCTTCCAAAAAATGATGTCAAAACATAAAAAATGTTTAAAATGTTTATCTAAATTAAATTTAAGTATGTTGCTCTTTGCAACACAAATGTTACATTGGCAATTTAGTTCATTCTATTATATATTGTAATATATTTTTTGTACGCTACAGTTGGTAGACACCCACATGTGTTATTAAAACATTTATTTTATTACCCAAGTTTTCTTTTTGGTGTACACATCGAATGTCTTTTGTGTTGTATTTGTTTACTTGAGTGGTGTGGTCTGTAATTGTTAGTATGTTGGCTTTGGTTTATGTTAGCCTTGAGACTTGTTTTGAAGCTACATTTGAAGGGAGACCTTTTCTTGGGTCGTTATGTGAACATTGAGTTATCTAAATTTACATGAAATCATATGTTTGGAGATAGAGAAGCACGTGTGTATAAATGCCTACATTAACCAGGGCCATTA
This sequence comes from Pelophylax lessonae, assembly GCF_965119305.1. Lineage (NCBI taxonomy): Eukaryota > Metazoa > Chordata > Amphibia > Anura > Ranidae > Pelophylax > Pelophylax lessonae. The sequence goes on from NC_138768.1 coordinate 365,885,057, forward strand.
CTTGGCCACCAACACTCCTAAAAAACCAAAGAGCAAACACAAACTAATCATTTTGCATAAAATTTTATTTCATCCCCAAAAGAAGCACTATAATAAATCATATTGTGCCACCCTCAAATTAAAAAAAAAAATGGCCCAAAAAATTGGCCAATGTAAATCATTAACAAAACTAAACCAAATTAAACAAAAAAACAAAAAATCAAGTTGGTGGTCGTGCCTGAAGCAGTGTGGTGAGCATTGTTAAGTTTCCTGCCATCAAATGGTGTGCCAAGAGTTCCATCTGGTCTGGGGTTAACTGTAGAGTTGTGCTCAAGTGGCCCATTAGGATCATATCTTCTGTCTGAGGCTGCTGATGATGCAGGGTGTTGAACGTTGGAAATGTCCCAGACAGAAGATGTTCGGCCAATAGTGTCATCTGCTCTGGGGTCAGCCTAAGCATTTGGGCAACGTGTGCCATTACCATGAGATGGGATCGTTGCTGCTCCAAGGCTATTTGATGCTGCTGGTGGTGCAAGGGTTGTGAAGATGTGTGGGGAGTGGTGGTTGATTGTTTGTTGTGGTCCACGGTGCGGGGGCAAACGACATGTCGCATTGGTGACAAAAAAGAAGAACGGCCTGGGGAGGAGTGAAGTGATAAAGGTGTGGAGGGAATGTAGTCAGGTGGAAGGGGTACTGTGGAACCAGTGCGCATTGAGGTTGTGCAGGAGGATTGCTCATTGAGGGGTGTGGGAGTCCGAACGGAGTGTGAAGTGCTAGGAGTGGCTACAGGAGGAATTGTCCCATCCCCAGCTGCCTGACAAGTGGCCAACACTGGCATTACCCTCCCACTACCACAACCTGCAGTGGCAGGTGAGTGAGATGTTTGGGAGGGCTCTGCCAATGGGGCATCTTCAGATCCAAACAGGCATTGGCGTGTGGCCAGCACCTGAGTGTCAACACTTTGCCGATCCCGTTGATGCTGGTCTGCTAAACTTACCAAGCTGTTACGCATATCCTGTTGAACCTGTAACATATCCTGGTGAACCTGTACCATTGTTGCTACAGATTCCTGTATGAGCCCGAGCAGACGTACTGCCTCAGTAGATTGCTGAGTACGCCTCCTTAACTCATTTTGGACCTGATACTCATCAAGCAGCCTCTCGGCTACATCCAGCATAGATGGACGAAGTTGGGTAGGTGACAATCCCTCTGCATCTAAGGCTACCTGAAAGCAGAAGAAATAGACCAAATCATTATCAAACATCATGACTAAATATTTCAGATTAGTTTGACAACTTAACACCCCAAGCAGAACGTTGAAAAGTTTGATGTGCTTCTAATGAGTACTTGTTCATTGTAAGATTATCCAAGCTAGCAACACTTCTGATAATGGGTACATATTATATTGGTGTGACTAATATGACAAAGGCAAAAAAGATTCAACATGAAGGTGTTCCCAATTAACCCTGGTGTGGTAGGTTGTTTATGCTTTTGGTAAATCTGTTACTACACCAATGACTTTATACATCTACGTATGTTGTCTAAAATCTTGCCATCAATCGGCTACAGGACAACCCAACCAAACGATACCCATGAATTTGGACCTGGAAAATCAAAGACGGGCCGGACTTTAAAGATCCTGGATGTTTTTGGAACATTAGTGGCACACCAAATTATAACATAATTCCCTGATGTTCAAGATAGAACTCTTGTTGTGCTGGTGCATCGTCAGAATGTCATAGCACTAATTTAACACACACAATGTAAGCCACATCTAGTCCAAAATCAATGCTACCATTGAAATGTTACATGTGCACCTTGTTCCCTTATATCACATACCACAGCACTGGATGCAGAATCGTCGCCAGCTCCTGATCCAACTCCAGCTGCAACGTCAAGAGGGGCCTGATGTTCTTTTAAAAACAAAAAAAAAAAAACATGTTTAGTACATAACCTTAGTCAGTAATGATTATGGCCAGATTGCCCTCCTAGCTTCATGAATGAAGCATTGAGGCCAAACATTCAAAAGTGCTTTCCTGGGCTCATAGGACACTTGCTAAACCCTCCCAAAGGTTAAGAAGGCTTGGTCTGCCTACTAATGACGGCACCCATTAATGCTGTCAACTGTGTTTTGCAGGGTAAACATCTAAAAGGCAACACTCTTTCCTAAGAAAAAACATGTGTGTTAATGGGGTTAATAAGATTCAAAAAAACATTATTTGACTAGACATACCAACACCTTCCTCCAGGCCTAGCTGCACTGGGTGTGTTCCCTGCTGCGGATCTTCTGTAAAGGACATAGCAATATGAGCTATCTTGGCAAAAAAAAAACATCTACATTGTTTGGCACAGTATGATATTGGACCTACCAGGAGGAGGGTCAGCACTGATGTCAACACCTGTGAGTCCGTCTGGTTCGCCAAGCTGCATGGGCTGTGGAGGGGCTGAGATCCGTGCTACAGATGAACAAATTGCAGGTTGGGGAAAACAAAAAAAGGACAATTGGAAGGGCAAGTATCACATTCTCTTAATGTCACACATAGGATAGTAGTTAATCTTTTCCAAACAACTCACACAATTGACATCCAAGATAATATCCTACCTCGGTGCAAAGCATCCGAATCTAAGTCCTCTCTGGGAAAGATGGTATCGGGTCCTATGATGTTCAAGAAAGGTAATTGATAATCCCAGAGAGAACTTCGTGCACGTTCATCCAGCCGACCTTGACGGTCATAAAGACCCTCCGCAGCCCATGCAATTAGCTTCTTCCGAACGGACCCACAGATGTCGTTGACCTTCTTCCGCACACTGTCACGGTGGCGAGGTGCTTCACCCAGTGCATTTACAGCATCCCGGATTTCATCCCACAATCTGTTCTTCTCTGTTACTGAGTAAGACGCGGCCCTGGTCCCATGTATCGCCTGATATCTGGCCATATAGGCGTGGACCAGGGCACAGCACTGATTGTGGGTGAAACGGGGAAGCCGGGGTAATGTGGACAAGCTGACTCTGGTGGACGGACCCGCTCCAGGACTACTGTCAGAAGAGCCAGCTTGTCCACTTGGTGTGTTAACACCTCCCCCGGCTTCCTCCTCCGGGATGGGGATGGTGGACTCCCTCATGGATACAGCTGGAGCCTCCCTCACACCAGAGCCAGACGATCTGCCCACCCTGCCCCCCCTGCCCCCCCTGCCCCCCCTGGCCCCCCTGGCCCCCCTGGCCACCCTGCCCCTTCTCATCCTTCCAGTGGGTGGGGCCATGGGAGCACGAGGTGGGCAGAGAATCTGGCTGTCCAGCAGCAGCAAAGAGCCCCAAACTCCTAAATCTGAAATGACAAAAGAGAAAACAGAAAAAACAGGATTTGCAGATTGCTCTTCATATACAGTATAATTAGTGAACAGTTACAGAACACACTTACCTAATGGCACAAACAGACTTGGTCGTGGTGGTGGTGGTAGTAGTGGGCAAAGAGCAGAAGAGGCTGCAAAGAAAAGGAAAAAAAAAAACACATAAGAAAACGCATATGGGTACAAATCACACGAGGCCCTCCAAACACTTACCTAATGGCACAAACACGGTGGTGGTGGTGGTGGTGGCAAAAAAAGCAGAAGAGGTTGCAAAGAAATGTAAAAAAAAAACACATAAGAAAACGCATAGGGGTACAAATCACACGAGGCCCTCCAAACACTTACCTAATGGCACAAACACAGTGGTGGTGGTGGTGGTGGTGGTGGTGGTGGTGGTGGCAAAGAGCAGAAGAGGCTGCAAAGAAATGTAAAAAAAAAACACATAAGAAAACTCATAGGGGTACAAATCACACGAGGCCCTCCAAACACTTACCTAATGGCACAAACACAGTGGTGGTGGTGGTGGTGGTGGTGGTGGTGGTGGCAAAGAGCAGAAGAGGCTGCAAAGAAATGGAAAAAAAAAACACATAAGAAAACTCATAGGGGTACAAATCACACGAGGCCCTCCAAACACTTACCTAATGGCACAAACACAGTGGTGGTGGTGGTGGTGGTGGTGGTGGTGGTGGCAAAGAGCAGAAGAGGCTGCAAAGAAATGTAAAAAAAAAACACATAAGAAAACGCATAGGGGTACAAATCACACGAGGCCCTCCAAACACTTACCTAATGGCACAAACACAGTGGTGGTGGTGGTGGTGGTGGTGGTGGTGGTGGTGGCAAAGAGCAGAAGAGGCTGCAAAGAAATGTAAAAAAAAAACACATAAGAAAACTCATAGGGGTACAAATCACACGAGGCCCTCCAAACACTTACCTAATGGCACAAACACAGTGGTGGTGGTGGTGGTGGTGGTGGCAAAGAGCAGAAGAGGCTGCAAAGAAATGTAAAAAAAAAACACATAAGAAAACTCATAGGGGTACAAATCACACGAGGCCCTCCAAACACTTACCTAATGGCACAAACACAGTGGTGGTGGTGGTGGTGGTGGTGGTGGTGGTGGTGGTGGTGGCAAAGAGCAGAAGAGGCTGCAAAGAAATGGAAAAAAAAACCACATAAGAAAACTCATAGGGGTACAAATCACACGAGGCCCTCCAAACACTTACCTAATGGCACAAACACAGTGGTGGTGGTGGTGGTGGTGGTGGTGGTGGTGGCAAAGAGCAGAAGAGGCTGCAAAGAAATGTAAAAAAAAAACACATAAGAAAACGCATAGGGGTACAAATCACACGAGGCCCTCCAAACACTTACCTAATGGCACAAACACAGTGGTGGTGGTGGTGGTGGTGGTGGTGGTGGTGGTGGTGGCAAAGAGCAGAAGAGGCTGCAAAGAAATGTAAAAAAAAAACACATAAGAAAACTCATAGGGGTACAAATCACACGAGGCCCTCCAAACACTTACCTAATGGCACAAACACAGTGGTGGTGGTGGTGGTGGTGGTGGTGGTGGCAAAGAGCAGAAGAGGCTGCAAAGAAATGTAAAAAAAAAACACATAAGAAAACGCATAGGGGTACAAATCACACGAGGCCCTCCAAACACTTACCTAATGGCACAAACACAGTGGTGGTGGTGGTGGTGGTGGTGGTGGTGGCAAAGAGCAGAAGAGGCTGCAAAGAAATGTAAAAAAAAAACACATAAGAAAACGCATAGGGGTACAAATCACACGAGGCCCTCCAAACACTTACCTAATGGCACAAACACAGTGGTGGTGGTGGTGGTGGCGGCAAAGAGCAGAAGAGGCTGCAAAGAAATGTAAAAAAAAAACACATAAGAAAACTCATAGGGGTACAAATCACACGAGGCCCTCCAAACACTTACCTAATGGCACAAACACAGTGGTGGTGGTGGTGGTGGTGGTGGTGGTGGCAAAGAGCAGAAGAGGCTGCAAAGAAATGTAAAAAAAAAACACATAAGAAAACGCATAGGGGTACAAATCACACGAGGCCCTCCAAACACTTACCTAATGGCACAAACACAGTGGTGGTGGTGGTGGTGGTGTAATCCTTTATAGGCAAAAGGAGGCTGCAAACATTAAACATACATGAGAAATCGCATGACCTACATACGTGCACATAATAAATTACAGTTATCAGGAAAGCAAAAATGGTGTCTTTGGAAGCTGGGAAGGTAAGGGGGCAGGTTTAGATGCCAAATCTAGACTGCACACCTTTAACAAACATGAGAAAACACATGTCCAAACCACATGCACATGGGGCCAACTGCCAATGATTAAAAGACACTTGAGGGGTTCCCAAGCTATTGTGGGTTGGAGGGGATTCACCATAGACAACTTAAGCACACCCAAGATAAGTACAAATTGTCTCCTTCCTTTTTTTTGGGAGAGAGAGATACAATTGTCTTACCTCCAGATAATGTAGGTTGTGGGTCACAGGGTCTTGCTAGCACATAAGAAACATCGATCTATAACATCCAGCAGCCATATTGGCCATGTGCTCCTTTTATAGCTGGCTCACAGGTGTGATAATTAGCGGCCGTTTCTATATATATCTGCGCATTCGCGAATTTGCGCGTTCAAAATGGAGGACGATATCCCAGACGCATTAGATGGTGCAATGCTGGCATTTATTGGTGCCTTGTTTGAGGAGGCCCTGGCACAGGAGGCAGCAGAAGGTGGGGAAGCTGCAGCAGCAGCAGCAGCAGCACCTCCAGCAGCAGCACCTCCAGTCCGTGTGCCCTTACCTCGCCAGCCACGCATTTTTGCTCCAAGGATCTATTTGGACAAGCTGCGGGATTCTGATGTCAGGAGGAAGTTCCGGCTCGAGCGAGGAACTATTCTACACCTCTACCAGCTCATAGCAGAGAAAATTGACCCGGACACACAGCGCGGCCATGCGGTGCCCGGCATGGCCAGATTGCTGGCCACTTTGTATATTTTAGGGCGTGGCAGCTTCCAAGCCACTTCGGGAAGTATCATGGGCATTAGCCAGCCCACAGTTTCAAGGGTGTTCATGTTGGTCATTAATGCCATAGTGGATATAGTGCCCAATTTTATCCACTGGCCACAGAATGAAAATGAGTGGAATGAAGTCAAGTTGGGTTTCTACCGGCGGGCACACATGCCGCAAATCCTAGGGGCAATCGATGGCACCCACATAGCCATTAGGCCCCCAAGGAGCCACGAAAGTGAATACCGGAACCGCAAGCAGTACCACTCTGTGAACGTCCAATTAGTGTGTGACGCCAAACAGCGCATCATGAGTGTCAACACTGGTCACCCAGGGTCGTGCCATGATTCCAGTATGTTAAGAACAAGTACTCTGTACGAGGTGTTTGAAAGTGGACAAATGCCCGAAGGGTGGCTTATTGGTAAAGTATTTTGTCTTAACAACATAAACTGTAAGATTACATAGACATAGGAATAAGCTACATCGGTGTACACCCTGATTTAAGCAAAGCCTACCTAAAATGGATGTGTTATTAGTTGTCAGGCTGTTCACACACAACCAGATCAGCAGCTTAGCAGCTCACAAAAGAAAGATTTGCAAAGTTGTCTTTGAGTCCAATGAAGGTGGTTAACCAATGTGTAAATGGTGTCCTCTAGCCACCCAAAGAAAACCTACAAATGATTCCAATGGTATTGCCATATCCCCAAAGTACTTTGCATAAGTGAGTCAATATTGGTTTCCTCACTCTAGTTGCAGATATATTCCAGAAGTAAGACCTAGGCTAATGTAATAGGAACAAAATAGGGGCCAAGTTGGAACTTGCAAGAGAAACCCACCACTTTGTGTGTCCTTTTTCCCATTTGTATTAGTGATTTAGGCAGTTAGACAGAGTTGAGATGTTTCATATGATTTTTTGCAAACAGACGAGCAGGTTGGTTAGTAAAATGCCTAATTGTCTCCCATTTTGAGGAGTCATCTAAAGTCACATGATAGGAAGAACTAATGTATATTTTTCTTATTTTTCAGGGGATGCTGGTTACCCGCATCTGACGTGGCTGATGGCTCCAATCAGGTACCCCCAGGGCCCAGCAGAGAGGAATTACAACAGGGCCTTGCGGAGAAGCCGGAGTATCATTGAGTTGACCATAGGTCTTCTCAAGTCCCGGTTTCTCTGCTTGGCCCGGCCTGGGGGTGAACTCCTGTACTCTCCTACAAAGGCTTCCAAGATCATCCTGGCGTGCTGCGTGTTGCACAACATGTGCGTTGCCCGGGATGATTCTTGGGAGCTGACGGAGGAGAGGGAGCCAGAGGTCCGTCAGCCGGCGGCCCCCAGGCGGCGGAGCACCGCTGCCGGTATGGCCACCCGGAATACCCTGGTTGCTAGCCACTTTACATGTAAGTACTGTAACCGGTCAAGATAGGGCATGTGTATTAATTAGCTAGTTAGCAGAGGTGCCACTCACAGGGAGACAGAGGGTGATTATCATCTGCCAATGACACTTGCCATTGTAGATAAAGTGTAGTCAACATTGGTAAAATTGTGTTACTTGAGCAAAAACATGCACCTCTAACCATAAACATGTTGGTATTGTGAATAGTGTAAAGGGCTGAGAAGAGCTGGCAGGTGTTTATTTGTGTCTATGCCACCTGTGTAGTTATTGATAACATGAACGGCTGCTTGGTATCTTATGGTGTTGTAATTTTCCAGAACATCAACATCTTGGAATCATGGCACGTACCATGGGAAGCCTGTGGTGATGGGCTGTCTGGCGTCACAGGTGTGTATTCAAATGTTTACATTAATGATTTCTGGTTTGTGTAAGTTGGCATAAAATGTGTTATTTCACTCGTGATGTCGAAATTAAATGAAGTTCAGAATGAAGCAAACAGGCATTAAGATGTGATTTTCATAATGAAATGTCTTATCCTTTGTTTTATTTTTCCAGGAGTGGTACTGCTTGCGGGTGTAGGTGGTAGAAACCCACCTTGATGGACTCCACTCATTTTCTTTTGTGGTCAGTGGATATTTGGTAAGGCACATGGCCAATGACCAACATGAACACCCTGGAACTTCGAAAGTGGCTTGGAAGCTGCCCAGCAACCTTGCCATGCCTGTCCCCTATGAGCTGGTAGAGGTGCAGAATGGATTCTGAACTCTGCCGGAAGTTGTGGAAGACATCAGAATCCCGTAGCCATGGAGCAAAGATCGTGGTCTGGCGCTGTAAAGGCACACGGACTGGAGAGTGACAATATTCTTTTGCTGCATCCCTCCTTCTGCTGTCATTCTCAAATAAATAAATACATTAGAATTGAACATGTGTTTTTTTGTTTTGTGTGGGTGCCTACAGACAAAAGGGCCATCCACACTGTAAGATTTAGAGAAGACTTTATCCTTCCGATTGACATTTTCTATGTAGTGCAAGGGCCTGCCTGATTGCATCCAAATTGAAAGTGTTGAGGTTTGAGCTTCTATTATATGGTTTGGTTAAGTCTACAGGAAAAAGTCTAGACAAATTGTTAGTGTATGGCCCATTAAGCTGCCAAGGCCGGAGTTTTGCACTTTGCATGCTGCTTGTACTGGTGATGTGAGGGGTTGTAATGTAGAGTAGGGATGTGACAGTGTTGTGTTGAGGTGTGAGGCAAATGTAGTGTTGGACTATGAGGGCCTGTGTTGTTGAAATATGGAGAGAGTCCAATATCAGACACCTATGTTTATTGGTCAAGAAATTGTAAGAACCATGGTAAATATGTAAAGAATTGCATCTCGATAAAACTAGGACCACACTCATAAAATCAAAATTGTGTTGTTTCCATTGATGTGCTTGAAATTTGGGTAGGACACCCCCCTCCCCCCCCAAATTCAAGATAGTTTAAAAAAACTGTTTAAAAAAATGAGAGTGAAAAGAGATCCCAAGTGTAGTGATGTGATTTGAACCCATGACGTTGTGAACTGCAGTGAAGTTGCAAAGCACTTAGCTATTGTGCAGAATAAAGCTGTATGGTGGAAAAAATGGAGTGTGTTAAGGCTAAAAAGCACATATAGCTAAAGAACTAAACATTGTATGGAATGTGGGAAGAAGACCATGGTAAAATTGTGAGGTTTCATCTTGCCCTGAAGTAGGGTAGGGGTTTGGTCACTTGCCTTTGGTACTTTCCTTCATAAGATCGATTCGACACACAGACAAGATCAAAAAAACACTTAAAATGGTGTAAGCTTGCAAGCGCTTCTGAGTGTAACATTATTTAGCAATATATATGATGTAATCCGTTACATTTTAGCAATATAAACAAAAAAAGAAAATAAAAAAAGTAGGTGGAGATGGTAAGCCTCGAACCTACAGCAGAGGGAGATGAATTACAGACATGTGATGTGTGCACTAATCCACTAGCCCACATCGCTATGTGAAACTGCTATAAGCACGAAGACATAAGTTTGCGAATTGGCGAAGCCGCGATCGTAAGTGAATCCCGCTGACGGCGGAATTCATTATTGCTGTTTTACTCGCCAATTCGCCGCAGCGCCAGTTAATTGATTTGAACGCGGCGAAACTGAAACACGTCATAGAGGTTTGAAGCTGCAGTTTCTTTAAATCCGGCCCTTAATCTCCACATACGGAAAGGCTTCTTCACAGTAAGAGCTGTGAATACGTGGAATAGACTCCCTCAAGAACTGGTTCTGGATAGCTCAGTAGATTGTTTTAAAAAAGGCCTGGATTATTTTGTAGATACCCATAATATAACTAGATACTAATATTTATTGTTAAAGTGATCCAGGGAATATCAGATTGCCTCTTGTATATAGGATTGTATAATTTTTTTACCTTTCTATTAGTTGAACTGGATGGACTTTTCCAACCAGACTAACTATGTAACTATGTAATTTACACCTGCTACGTGACCATGCTATCAGAGGTATATAATTGTTTAATCTCTATAAGATGTCAATAACAGTTCGCATAATAATATGTGGATTATCAAATTGTGACACATGATAAGCTCAAAATAATAATTCATTTAGAAAACTGTATCTGAGAGAGTGTCAGCTGCATGATTATAAACATTGTGACATCTCACCTCTTGATGGGTCAGGTCATTTTTGTGAACACCCACCTCAAGCACAAGAAAAGAGGGACTTAATCAGTGGTCTGAAACTTTACCAATAAACTTTATCAAAACTCTGATCCATTTAATCCCCATTGACTTAACTTTACCAAATAACCAAATAACTTTGTTAAATACTTTCATTCTTGATACCTTTTTGTTTTCTGTTGTTTAATTATCTGTTTTTGTAATATCTTTTTCTGTAAATATTTTGTTTCCACCATTTTTCCTTGTCTTTTATTAAATGATATTGTAAAATCGTTAAAACTGTCTCTAATGTACTAAGCCAAGAATCTCAAAGAATCCCCATCTCTTTGAAGAGCACTAAGCCCCGGGTCACACTTGTGCGTGTGCGGGGTTCGCATGTAATGTCGGAGCGCACTGCTCCGACATTACATGCGATCAGCTGTGCGGTGCGAGTTTAGCCATACAAACTGTATGGCTAAATTCGCATCGCTCCCGCAGCAAACACGCACAGGAGGCATTTTTGCAGCCGCATCAGGATCGGATCGCACAGCGGTTCACACTTGTGCGATCCGATCCTGTGTGAACTGCATGATCGCACTGCGATATGCGATCAAACTGGGGGTGTCGTTAAGATTACATTGACACCCCCAGCGTATCGCATATGGCAGTGTGAACTGCCGGGGGTGCGTGTGCGATGCGGGAACAGGCTGCGAATTCGCAGCCTTCCCGCATCGCATATATGTGAACCGAGCCTGATATACCGTGTCACTAAATTAAGAAAAATAAATAAATAAATAAAAAGGAAACCCTTTTTATGATTATTATAATCGTTCTGTAGCCTTTATTTAAGTCTGAAATCTGTATTTATATATAAATTTCATGAAACTATAGGCAGTCCCCTATAGTCCTTTGTTGAGGGTGGCAACAATCTGCAGGCTCATAAAGCCTCTGGACAATTTCCACCACACTGCACATGCTCCCTTTCTTTAACCTCTTCAGCTCCGAAAGATTTATCTCCCTTCCTGACCAGGCCTTTTTTTGCGATACTGCCCTGAGTGATTTTAACTGACAATTGTGCGGTCGTGCAACACTGTACCCAAGTCATATTTATGTCCTTTTTTCCCCACAAATAAAGCTTTCTTTTTTGGTGGCATTTGATCACCTCTGCATATAAAACATATCCAATAAAAAAATGTAAAAAATCAAATTTCTTCATAAAATAAATTTAGGCCAATATGTATTCTGCTGCATATTTTTTGGGGGAAAAAACATATATTGATTGGTTTGCGCAAAAGTTATAGCATCTACAAACTATGGGATATATTTATGGAGTTTTTATTGATTTATTTTTTACTAGTAATAGAGGCTATCAGGGACTTGTAGCGGGACTGCAATATTTGGGGCAGACAAATTGGACATTGACTGACACTTGACACTTCTTTGGGAATCAGTGCCACTAATACAGTGATTATTACTTAAAAGTGCACTGTCACTGTACTAATGACACTGGCTGGGAAGAGTTTAACATCAGGGGGGGATCAAAGGGTTAACTGTGTTCATAGCTAGTGTGTTTGTGTACTGTGTGGGAGGTGCTTTTACTAAGGGAAGATGTTAATCCTTGTCCCTGCTTTGCAGGAACACAGGATCCATGTCTTCCCTACTGACAAAATGGCAATCTGCCTTGTTTACATAGGCAGACTGCTGTTCTGCCTCTGTACCGAATAATCGGTGGGTGGGATCGGTGGGTGCCGGTGGACATCGAGTCTGCAGTACCACTAATCAGCTCCCGCTGTGCATATTCACAGTGGGAGTAAGCGCCCAGCAGCGCACATTCGCGCCTGTGTCCCGTGTATATATATATATATATATATATATATATACAAGAACCAGTGCACAGTGGCTGTCCTATAGCAGTAAAACTGCTACAGGGCGGTCGTGAAGTGGCTAAAAATGTGCCAAACCCAATACATATATATACAGTATGCTGCGGTTTGCAAGTGGCTTACCAGGGTTATGGCTGAAGCTATCAGCCATAACCCTGGTGTTTTTCATCCGGTGGCTGACTTTCCTATGAAAGGGATCTGAGCAGCTTATGAGCCTCTGGAACACTTTCAGAAGCAGCAGGGGGGGACATTCCCCCCTCCAGCTGTTTGCCGGTGTTTCTCAGGCTTACTGGTTCCACCGGCATGCCCGAGAAATGATCTAGTGATGCGGTCAGCTGCTCCCATAGGGGATAAAAGACTAGATCATTTTTGATAACCTCTACGGACTTGTAGGACCGGATCAACGCCATGAAGTCACGTCCGGTCCAGGATGGAAGTAAACCATTTTTTTTTTTTCACAAAAGATCAAAAACATGTTTTTTTAATCTATTTACTTATCTATCTATTTACTTTATTTGTCTATAAATAGGTGAGCAATCTACATAGCAGAGCCTGGCTGGAGGTGGTGTGTTTGTAGAAGGCTGTCTTTATCACAGTTTTCAATGTTGAAGAGGAGTGATTTACACAATGTCATCATAATTTTCTGTACCTAATATATTGTTAATTGTCACATGCACATATTATTTGAATTTTTGGACTCACAAAATTCATATTTTATAAAAAAAAAATGGGTATATATTGTTTTTTAAATATTATAAGGTGATACTAAAAAGAAAAACCACCTCAGCGCCAAGGAAAAATTAAACTAATAGTCAACAAACATTGACCATTAAGTCATAATCATAAATAAAAGCTGCTACCTTTAAATACAAATAAATATAATAAAATGCTGAATTAATGCACAAAAGTCACAACAGCACAGGCAGCGCTATAAATTAAACTACAAAAGTAATCCTAAAAGTTTATATATATATATATATACAGTTCGTAAAGGAGTGATCCCAGGGAGTTCCAACATATCAGGTGATATATGAAGAAAGAAATCAAAAGCTTGATGCTAAACAGAGTCCGTCAGTGCCTTCACCACACTAATGTGCTCCTCACCCTTTTGAAATAAAACTCATCAGATCATGGACATATAAATGCCTTAATAGGTATCCAACACCACAGATCATAAACATATAAACGGCTTAAAGAGTAAAAGCATCCAGCGCCACTTTAAATCCCCATAGGCAGATTATCCATCAGTCAGTCCATCCATAAAGTGCATGTAAGAAAGGGGATGCGGTACATAGCATAAAACTATTAAAGCTTTATTGCCCCATTCACCCCTAACAATTGCACTTACAGATATCAAACAGAATCACAGCATTCAATATCACAATATGACCGGCGTCACAGAGTATCTAACTGCTACTTGCTGACGTCCTGCAGGTTCGGCGATTGCTGAAAGACTCCGGAACAGCTGTCACAAACAAGCGTCACTCAGTAACAGAGGCCACGTGATCACACAGTGGACGCCCTACCAGGGGAGAGGACCTTCCCATTATTAGACCAATCCGAGAGAGGAGACAAAAGGGCTGCAGGGCAGGACACCGAGTCAAGCAGAAAAAGGAGAAGGGAGATAGATTGAGGGGCATATATAATCTGACAGATGTGCAGTTAACTGATAAGGAGATCAACATTTCAAATGCAGGTTTGAAATGTTCTCTAAAAAAACCTATTAATAAATTTAATGTATACATAGACATACATAAGTACTTCAGAAAAATGAATATGAAAAAATACTATTTTGGGAGTGGAGTAACCAGTACAGTTCGCAATTCAACGTGTTTTGGGGTGTACAGTGGTTTAAAGAACAAATCTTTGTTCAACCCACCTTCAACCTCTAATCACCACATTGAAGTATTCAAACAACTTGTGCTAAAGGATTTAGAACAAATAACTCCTAAGAAAAATATCAATCCCAGATATATTTGCGAAGGTATAGAGAAATTAGAGGTGAGAGGGGGATATCAACAAATGGCCTGCTGACAAAGGAGAGGGGGGGGGGGGGTCAGGGCAAATAGTTTTATCATATGCAATTATTAGATATGTTGAGTGATGACTCGACATACAGTGTGTTGGATAAAGATCTTACTACTGGTAGTAAGATCCTAATAACTTATAAGTATGGTCACATGGCATGTAATTCACTACCCCGGCCTTTTTGTTTACATTCCAGATGACAGCTCGGGGAGCTGTTATTAGCATGTTGTAGTCAACAGGTAATGACGTTTCAAACAGTTAGCGTTTCTTGTATCAGTGGATTTTGGTCACTATGACTGATGACTATGACTTTTCTAATAATGGACTTGTCAAAATGTATGTGTGTGTGTGTGTGTGCGTGTTTATTTTATAACAATCAAGTTTATTGAAAACATTACAGAAATGAAAACACGTTATAAGCCAAGGTACACACATGTCAAAACTGTGCAGGAACTATTGCATCATAGAGCTTGAACAAACTGACGTCGCGAACATAAAGTCCCAGGCTACCCTGTCGAAGGCCTTCTCTGCATCCGTAGACAAGAGAAGGCCTCCGACACCATCCAAATGGAAACTGTGAATCAGACTGATTGATTTCAAAACATTAACGCAAGCTTCACGTCCAGGCATGAAGCCCGCCTGCTCCAGGCCTATCAATTGTGGTAGTAAGGACCTGAGACGAGTGGCAATAAGTTTGGCTAGCAACTTAAGATCTAGGTTCAAAAGGGAGATAGGCCTATAATTAGGGCATTCAGTGGCGTCTTTGTTGGGTTTTGGGATGACTGTGATATGGGCACGTGAAAAAGAGGTGGGGATTGAACAGTCAGAGAGGAGGGAGTTCAGTGCCGTGAGGAGAGGAGTAGAAATCTGATCAGTGAAAGTCTTGTAGTAATGGCCGGTGAAGCCATCCGGGCCTGGGCTTTTATTGGATTTAAGCGATTTAATAGCGGCCAAAAGTTCCGTGGGCGTGAAGGGGTTTTCTAGGGACTCTGAATTCCGAATCAGGTAACCTAGGGAGTTTGCTATTTTGGAGGAATTCTCTAATAAGGGACGGTCTGTCTCCGTGTAGTGTGGCTGGTTTGTGACGAGCCGGGATGTTGTAGAGATTGGAGTAAAAATCCTGGAAGTGCTGAGCTATGAGGCGAGTGTCTCTGTCTAATTTCCTTTGTTTATTTTTTATAGCGGGGATGTTAGTGGCCAATTGGGCCTCTTTCAAAGTCCAGGCCAGAAACTTTCCCGCCTTATCGCATTGTTCATAGTAAATGTGCTTACGGTAGAAGAGCAAATGTCTGGCTTTGGTATCTAGTAGTTGTCTTAGGTCTTTCCTAGCAGAGATGAGAGCTTGGAGAGTGTCATTCGCCAGGGATTGTTTATGTGTGCCCTCTAGTGCCGCAATACGCGTAAGGAGATCAGTCGTTTGTTTCTCTGTTTGCTTGCGTCTGGCACCCCCCATTATGAGTGCCCCCCTAATAGTGCATTTGTGAGCTTCCCAAACATTCATAGGAAGCACTGTAGACCGTGCATGAACCCAAAAAAACAGGTCCAGCTCTTTAGAGATATGATCTCGAATATGGGGGTCAGCCAAAAACGCGGGGTTCAGACGCCAGTTGAAGACCTTTCCTGAGTCCCTAGGTCTGACGGTAAGAGTCAAAGAGATAGGGGCATGGTCCGATATGGTCTGGTTGCCTATATATGACGCGGTCATTTCCAGCAGATCCTGTTGGGAAACATACAAGAAGTCGATGCGAGAATATTTGGAATGTACTGGGGAATAATACGTATAGTCTTTGGCGTCAGCACGTAAGGCTCTCTAGGAATCCACTAAGGCGAGCGACCCCAACAGAGTCTTAAGTCTTTTCAGGGTCCTATATTTTATGCAGGAGTGATCATTGGAAGTGTCTAGGAGCGGGTTCAGGGGTACATTGAAATCCCCTCCCAGAATATTGCAACCTTCCCCAAACCATTTCAGCTCCTCTATCACCTTCTGGCAGAAGGACACATGTGCGGAGTTGGGGAAATAGACATTAGCAAGGGTCACAGACTTGCCAGCTAGGGTACCTTTCAGGAGTAAATAACGGCCTTCAGGGTCCACTATTTGATGTGTGAGGTCTAATGCTGTTTCTTTATGTATGAAAATTGATACCCCTTTGGCCCTGTTCACAGGAGAGGTCGTGTGGAAGGCTCTAGGGAATTGTCTGGTAGTTATGTGAGGTATGGACCTGGCACGGAAATGTGTTTCCTGAAAGAAAACAAAGGCAGGTTTCACCTTGCCTAAAGCTCTGAGGATAGAAGATCTCTTTTCTGGGATATTAAGTCCCCTGCAATTGAAAGAGAGTACCGTGGGACTCCTGCCAAGTGCAGAAAACATGGTGTAAATATGTCAGGCTATGTATAGTATGTATATATATATATGTATATAGTATGTATATATATATATATGTATAGTGCGGGAAAGCATTCCAGATCACTCACCGTTCCGGGATGGGTGGATCCAGGCCAACTGCAGGGAATCGACAGAGCACCGTTATATCTCCCGGCGGACCCTAACCAGACTTCCGTAGGGGTACCCCGAGCCGGCTGCAATGGAAAGAAATGAGGGGGGGAGGGGGGGAGGATAAAGATAGAAGGGGAGCAGTAGCAGGTAGATAGCAAGAGAAGAAACCTGAGGCAATATTGGGTGTGAAATAACAAACAGTCTAATGCACTATGCAGTAGAAATTTTTATAACAGTAGGTAACAATGCCTAACAGAGAGGGGTACTGTAGGCGATCAAAAACATAGTCCGGTATGAACCAACAGGTGGAAGGACTAATGCAATACGCATAAATTTCAGACTACTGATTTGTGAAGTGAGTGGGAGGAACAGTCAGCGAGGTATCACTATAAACTAAAAACAGAGAAATACCATCACGAACCAACCATGCCCAAACATGCAAAAAATGGTATCAAGCAAGGCTCGAACCAGGTTAAAGTGGTCTCCAAAAAAAAAAGGCAATGATACGGCAGATAAACAAAAAAGCCAGGATTTATAGCATCAATGGAACTACAGTAGGTGCAGAAAGAAGAGTTGAATCAAAAAGTCAACCGAGGAACAAGAGGCAAACCTAGCAAAGCCAGTGGGCATTTAGAGAGTATTGGACCATCAAGGCGGCAGATGAATGTTCCGCCATTGTCAGAAGTGAGCCCTGAGTCCCGGAGTCTTGGGAGTTTTCGGTGTGGCATGGGAGCGTCTCGGTGTGCCATCAGCATGTATATTCAGCTTAAATTTTTTGCTGCTGGCTGGGGTGAGAGCCGGAGCTGGAGAAGGAGTAGCGCTAGGCGCATTTGGTAGTTTAAACTCCGCTTACCAATGGGGAACCTCTGTTAAAGGAATCTGGAGGGCCTCACAGAAGGCCGGTAAGTTCGGTGGTGTCCGTAGGAGGTAGGTCTTTCCATGGAAGGTCACGCTGAGAGCGAAAGGAAATTTCCACCTGTAGGAGTGTCCCTTGATTTTTAAAGCCTCCAGTAGGGGGCGCAGGGCACGCCTGTTATTAAGTGTGATAGGAGACAGGTCTCGAAATAGGAGAATAGGATCTCCATTGAACAGCACTTGCTCATTTTGGTGCGCTTTAGCAAAAATTTTTTCCTTGAGGGGAAAATTTTGCAGGCAACAAATAATGTCTCTAGGAGGCAGATTATCCGGACCTTTAGGTCTGAGGGCCCTATGTGCCCTTACAAAGTCAATCGGCGATTCATCAGGTCGCTCCAACAGGTTATTAAAGATTTTGGTCAAAGCTAACTTTGTGTCTTTAGGGGGTACAGATTCCGGGACACCACGCACCCTAATATTATTGCGTCTACCCCTATTGTCCAAATCCTCAATCTGTCTATTTACATCAATTAGATGTGCAGCATGCGCCTCAGCAGTGTGCTCTAGACGTTTAATGGCGGTATGCCTGGCCCTCCCATCTCTCTCTGTTCTGTCCAGTTTATCAGAGAGGACCATGATGTTAGCAGTTAGGTTAGTGATTGCAGCATCGAAGGATTTCTTAATGTCTGCTGCAATGACAGTCATGTCCGCATAAGTGAGGGGGAGGTCGGGAGAGCGCCCCTCTCTTACCGTGTCCTCCGAAGCAGAGAGTGATTCCTCACTGAAGTCGGCCTCATGGTGGAGCTGTGCCATCTTGTCGGCTAAGTTGAGTGATCTTGCCACCGCCTGAGCTTTGAATAGGGCCGATATGTTCTTGCTGGAAGAGGCCGGCGTGGACCGGGCTTGTCTGCTTTGCGTTCCGTGGTGGAGAATTCTGCCCATCGCCATGTATAAAGGAGACCGGGAAGCTTAGTAGGGCTGTAGGTTCACGGAGCTCTCTCAATGTGCTGCCATCCGCCGCGCTGTCCAAGCCACGCCCCTCGTGTGTGTTTATTTACCCCCACCACAACTGTCAAGCTAGAATTGTGGGAAAGAGGCCCATCAACATAGGGCCAAGGTGTTTTGCTGGGGTGGTCCCCCTGACAAGGTACCCTTCCCATGTTAAAGGCATGAAGCCTGGTATAGCTTGGGGGGATGGCAAAAATGCCCATTACTGTTTTTTAACATTCAGTCCCCATAGACTTTAATAGGGTTTTGATTCAGCACCTGAACTTCAGTAATGTTCAGCCAACCCATCCCAAATTGAACCCAGGTACATTCAAGATCATCACTACTCCTAAACTTTTATAGGGAAAGCAGATACCCTCATTAATGTCATCAGAATTTCTCTAGCAATGACAAAGCCTAAGTAGCACTCTACAAGGATCTCTTGCAAAGCTACTGTATTTATACCATGCTGTAAACCTAGGCAGTAATCTGATCCTTGGCAGAGAGGGTGGCTAGCAACTTGCATTACAACTGATGGTTCCAGCTTTCCTATCCACCAGTCCCACTGCAGTATCCCAATTTGCTAAGAGTGGTGGCAAAGCATTTTAAATAGCAGGTGGTCAGAAACGTATTTTAAAGTTGATGGACTGCCTCTATATAGTTAATGAGAGGATAATCAGTTGGACTGTATTTTCAGACCAGTTGCTAATCTTCCCTCAAGAAATGGTTAGCACTGTAAATACATTTTTTAGATACCAAAATGAAGGGCTGAGGACAGCCATTTTTTTAAAATCTTTTTTTAATTTTTTTTTAAATTAAATTTTATTTATTTTGTTTTATTATTTTTTTTATTTATTATTATTTATTTTTTTTTTTATTTACTTTCTTTTAGATTCTGTAGGAAAAAAAAATATTTTTATCGTGATCTCTAAATCTCAATGCAATAAAAAAAAGGTATAACAAATGGCATTTTCTGTGAATGCAAGTATACCATTTAACCCCCCCCCCCCCCCAATAACAGTCAGATCTGTAAAGTTATTATTACTATATTATGAGAGCTGACTCAAAGTATTTTTATTAGAAAATATATATTTTTGACTAGTGGCCCACAGTCTTCATACCTATGGATATTTCAGTCTTAGCTATTACTAGTTGTCTGACTGTAATCATATCCTCACTGTGGGGATCTAATTTAATGATTTTTCATTTGCATCTAGTCAGTTGCCTTCTTTCATGCTTTTTTTTTAGCACCTTAGCACCTGGAAATAAGCTTAAATAATATACTAAATTGATTTGCACACATGGCTAGCAGCTGCTTCCAAGACAGCCAATGGATGGTAATATACTGTCTTGCTATAATTGCTGTATTCATTTTTAAAGAATGTAACATTTTAAAGTCTACAAAGTCCATTATACTATAGCATGAAGACACTTCCTGTAGTTTGACAATTTTGACTGCTCCTGCCCCTCAAATTTTACTTTCTTGCAGAGCAAAGTCATTAGCAGAATTTTCTATATCCAACACATCACAGGCATTTGGATGTCTGTTCCTCTGCCATGCAATATTGACCCATATCTCACTACCAGTGATGACTAAACCAAGCAATGTTTGGTTTACTTGATGATTTTTGCATGGGGTCCCCATTAAAATTCCTACCAGGGCCAAGAAGGGGGTATAAATTGGAGTTGGACTGCATTCTCCAGCCAGTTGCTGCTCTTCTTTTAAGAAATGGATAGCACTGTGAATCATTTAGATTCCATAAAAAGGGGACCAAGAGCGTTCTTCTTTTAAAAGATTCTCTTTCCCCTAGATTGTAGAACTACAGTATCTCTCAAAAGTGAGTACACCCCTCACATTTTTGTAAATATTTTTTTATATCTTTTCATGTGACAACACTGAAGAAATGACACTTTTCTACAATGTAAAGTAGTGAGTGTACAGCTTGTATAACAGTGTAAATTTGCTGCCCCCTCAAAATAACACAAACACACACACATTAATGTCTAAACCGCTGGCAACAAAAGTGAGTATACCCCTAAATGAAAATGTCCAAATTGGGCCCAATTAGCTATTTTCTTTCCCTAGTGTCATGTGACTTGTTAGTGTTACAAGGTCATTCATGAAGGGGAAAAATACGTTTTCAAAGGATCCCATGATCTGTTAAAGTCAAGTGACTCAGCTCTCCGCTTATCATTGAGTGTTCTCTGCAATGTTATACAGAACACACTCTCAAGGACGCTGCAGCTTTCACACCATGCCCTGAATTTTATAAAAGACCCAGAAAAAGTTGCAGTGCACAGTAAAAACTTTGGGGGTTTCCTGCAGAGAGTGGATAGTGATAACAGCTCTCAACTTTAAATAATCCTCTGAATGTTTTGATATTAAGCTATTTTATATCACCTAATAGCTAGGCATAGGAAATTCATGCTTGGTCCACTAAAAGGATTGTATCCTTATAGTATTTAGGCAGACTTACCCAGTCTTAGGCCAGCAATAGACGGTGCAAATTTCTTTCCTGCAACCAAGGCAACAGACAATGTTGACAGGAGAATCCCTCCTGCCGAGCAAATGTCTTCTCCTGGTGTGGGGGGGTCCCGGGAGAAGACAGTGATTTTTTCTAATGGCTATAGCAGCTGTTTGCGATAATTGCAAGCAAATCCAGCAGGCTGGTTATACCCAAGTTGATCGATCGATCAACTTGGTATATTCAGCCTGCCCACTAATGGTTCAAATCTGGCCGAGATTCAAACCATGACCCTGACCGGATTTAGATGGCTTCAGCAAAATTATAATGAGATTTAAGAAATTGAATAATCGCAAATTTGTTGTTGTATTTATTGACTTGTTAAATGTTGTCATGGTACCTTGGGTACCCATTGTGCATGATGATGTCACCTCTATCATGTATTATGTATCATGTATCAAGTGTATACAAATTAATAATTGTAAATGGTTTTTAGATTCTTGACACAGGCCCTAAATGCTGGGGCTAACATTTAAAAAAGAAAACAACAGTAGAACTGTTACTCCATATTGCTGTAAGTTATTGCTTTTGCATTTTAAGCATATTTTAGACCCACGCCCAAAAAAAAAAAAGAAGAAAAGAAAATAAAAATATTGTTTTATTTTCTTAAATTTAGCAAAAACATGCAGTGACCTAAACATTCAGTTTATTTTACCGATGAAGCCTCCATCTAGGGTAACTAAACTCCAGCCATAGAATTTAAAAAAATTAGCAGTAGGAGTTATGTTAAAAACAAAAATTGTAAGATGTTAATATGACTGTAATAGATCAAACATTATAACCACAAGTTATATTATAGACCATGATCCTCTCTTTCCAAACGTGCTGTATACTAATATGTAAGTATTTTCTGGTTATACCACTCTATATCACAAGCTATATCTTGTATCTATTTTTGGAAAAAAAGTTTTCACATTAAAATGGGATGTCAAGTTACCATGACATACTACTACTTCCTTGCTTGTATTGCAAATTATCTTCAAGAACATTTTTAATGTTGTATTTAAATACTTTACAATTTACAGGAATACAAGGCTAAAATGTTTAAAAATATTTTAATTGAAAGCTCTAACTTTCGATTGGACAAAACGAAACATTAATGATGGTATTTGTGCATTAGTCATTTAGAGGTAAAATGCAGACCTAGCAATAGCTATGTAAGCTGTTTCAATTTCCCAACCATACATTTTAATGATTGCATTCCCTTTTTTAGCTCTGAAGAGATTCTGCAAAGCTCATGCAACTTGCATGCAAGCACTTTACTGTGGCTTATCATACCAAAACAGGGAGATACAACTTATTCTGAATTCAAAAAGGGGGTTCATAATGATCTGTCTATAAGTGTGAATACACTTTGCTTGGGATAGTTAGCAATGATATATGCAGGTTAAAGCAAAATTACTTGAAATTCACTTTTTTCAAACTGCCAGCTAGGCCAATATATACAATAATTTAAAATACATATAACTGGCTCTGACTGGTGCATGACTTGCCAAACCACATTTTAAAATCTTAACTATTCTTTGTTTTTAAATTTCATTTTAATGTGTTTTTTTTGTTTGTTTTTTAGCTTTTTACACTATTAAATTCAGAGGTAAATAATATAGTCAAGATATTTTACCATGCAACTCTCCCAATAAGCTACCTGAGATGCAACAACCCTTTGACCTTCTTGGCTATATTTCAAGCAGTATCTTAGATTTTTTTTTTTTTTTGTATAACCACTGTTGATTTTTATCTGTACCTGCTTGAACTGCAGTTAGTATAATTCTTAGATATTGTTTCATTTTACATTTTTTTCTAAACACATTTTTTAACCACAAAAATAAGGTAAAAAATGTTTGATTATATTTAAATATAAGCAGAAAACAGTCATTTCCGTTGCTTAGGTTTTTAACCACTTCAATACCGGGCACTTTCACCCCCTTCCTGCCCAGGCCAATTTTCCCCTTTTAGCGCTGTTGCATTTTGAATGACAATTGCGCGGTCATGGAACACTGTACCTACACCAAAGTTTGAAAAAAAAAAAAAAGTTTTTTTGTTTATGTTATACAATTTTGTAAATAAATACGTTTTTTCCTGCACCGATGAGCACTGATGATACTGCACTGACCGGCACTGATGGGGTGGCACTGATGGGTCGGCACTGATGGGGTGGCACTGATAGGCACTGATATGTGGCACTGATAAGTAGCACTGATATGCAGCATTGGTGGGCACTGGTAGGCGGCACTGCTGGGCACTGATAGGCGGCATTGATGGGCAATGATAGGTGGCACTGATGGGCACTGATGGGCACTGATAGGTGGCACTGATGGGCACTAATGGGCACTGATAGGCGGCACTGGTGGGCACTCATGGGCACTGATAGGCGGCACTGATCGGCACTGACGGGGGGCACTGATGGGCACTAATGGGCACTGATAGGCGGCACTGGTGGGCAATAATGGGCACTGGTGGGCGACACTGATAGATGGCAATGATGGGCACTGGTGGGCAGCACGGATAGGGAGGGCACTGGTGGGCAGCACTGATGGGGAGGGCAATGGGGGGCTCCCTGAGCCCTGATTGCTATCCCTGGTGGCCATAGTGGGCATCCCTGGGGTCATGGGTGGGCATCCCTGGTGGTTCTAGTGGCACCCCCCCCGAGGGTCTGCACTGGTAATCAATGATCTGATTACCAGTGCCGACCCCCTCCCCACTGTCAGGGGAGCTGCCGATCGGCGCTCCTTTACTCGTGCCTTTCAGGCACGAACTAAGGAAAGCCCATCAACGGCTCTTCCTGTTTACTATGTGACCAGCCGTGATTGGACACGGCTGGTCACATGGTAAAGAGCCTACATCAGTAGGCTCTTTACCGAGATCGGGGGGCGCGCAGAGCTGTATTATCCTGCCGCCGTCATATGACGTCCGGTCAGGATAATACAACCACTTTCCCACCGTCATTTGCCTATAGGGCGGGTGGGAAGTGGTTAAACAAACTTTAATTTCTGCATAAACATGCTTAAATTATTCATTCACCAAAGAAATGTCTTTCATAACATTATTCTCAGCTCAGAACTATGAAATATCAGCATAAGACTGATGGGTTTTGTCAATGTCATCAAATGTGTTAAGGTTAAGGTCCAGATTTGTTTAAATTTGTTTATTGTTTTGAATAAATTAAGGGTGAACAATCTAAATTTTACAAGGATTGTGGTACATATTTAAAGGGTAACAAACTATTTACTTCAATTAGAAAGAGACAAATAAAAATTCAAATGCAATATTGTACAATATAAGCCTCAAATAGACCATCAAAGTCAGAAGTAAAGAATATCATATAGTTGAAAAGAAAGAGAAAGGTAGATTGGTGACTGATGGTCTAGTTTAAGAAAACAAGGTGGTAAATTTGAATCTATAGATAGCGGAATAATTCCAATTGGGGAAGTTTCACACAGAGTAAGAAAGGAGTGTAAGGAAGGTGCGGATACAAATTTATATAATCTAAATTGATTAGCTACACTCCACTCATTAAAGGAATTAGGGGAAATCCAGGCAGGGTAAAAGGCAGGGATTTTAATAAAAGAAAGAAGTGGTATATGGGGCGATTGTAGGCAGAGAGTGGTTTTGAATCTATGCCAAATGGATAAAGAGTGTTTTGTGATGGGATTGTGAATAGAGGTACGATCAACTGGATGTAACCACAACATTTTCGCTACTTCCTTTACTACATAGTATATAGGTAAATGTTGTGTGCTGTGTGATAATAGGTAGAAATATTGGAGAGACTTAAGCCTCCACATAGACAAAGAGTGGATTTAGAGGTGCAGGGTTTAGCTTTGCCCCAGAAAAATGGATAAATCTACATTGGATAAGTCTTAAGAAATAGGATGGAATTTAAATGGGCAGAACTCCAAAAAAATATATAAAATTTGGGTAAAATAGCCATCTTTATTACATTAATTTTGCCTATCATGGATAAGGGGATAGAGGACCATTGTGTTAAAAATTTGGTGATTTGTTTTAATAGCGGAGGGAAGTTGACTGAATTTAAATCGGTTTTATTTAGCAGTAAGTTGTATTTCTAGGTATGGGAGTCGATGTGGTGTCCATGTAAAAGGGAGCGAGTTTTTAGCAAGTTGAAGATCAGCAGGAGATAGGAGGATGTTGAGGGCAGTGAATATTTGGTAATTAACTGCCAAAGCTGAAATGTGTGATAAAATGTTTAAGAAGATATGATAGTTAGGGATATTCCGAGCATGAGTTCGGGCTGAACATTTGCTGTTTACCCGTTCGACGAACACCCAAATTATCAGGGCATTCAACCATTTGTTGAATAACGAATAACCACAATGCATTGCGCCGCCGCACAGTGCATTGGAAGCCCTAATTGGCTGAAGCAATGAAAGCTTTGCCCAATCAGGGCACAGAGCACTGTTAGAGCCAAGATTGGAGAAAGTATTGATGACTCTATCCAATCATGGCTCATTGCACTTAGTTCCACCCCACACTATAAAAGTATTCTATCAATAGCAGCCATTTGTAGTGTGATATTGGCATGGAGAGGGATAGCACAGGGCTCTGTTCAGTGCTAATAGAGAGCTAGTATACTATAGTTTGTTATTCTGAATATATTGTTAGTGTAGAATATTGGTTTAGTA
Source organism: Pelophylax lessonae (assembly GCF_965119305.1). Lineage (NCBI taxonomy): Eukaryota > Metazoa > Chordata > Amphibia > Anura > Ranidae > Pelophylax > Pelophylax lessonae. Next base: position 365,910,888 of record NC_138768.1, read on the forward strand.
TGAATCTAGTGATAGTTCAGTCAGTGTGAGTGTAGTGCGACCATTCATTTTTACGTTAGTGTCACTTTAGTGTGAATCTACTGATAGTTCAATCAATGTGAGTGTAGTGTGACCAGTAATTTTTATTTTAGTGTCACTTTAGTGTGAATCTACTGATAGTTCACTCAGTGTGAGTGTAGTAAACGTTCATTTTCACTTTAGTGTCACTTTAATGTGAATCTAGTGATAGTTCAGTCAGTGTGAGTGTAGTGACCTGACCATTCATTTTTACTTTAGCGTCAGTTTATTTTGTCAGGGCAGGTTTACTGCATTATAGTTCAGTGCGTTAGTGCAGGTTTAACGCAGTATATTTATGTATATTACTGCACGTTTAACACAGTACATTTCAGTGCGTTAGTGCACGTTTAACGCAGTATATTTCAGTGTGCTAGTGCATGTTTAACACAGTACATTTCTGTGCTTTAGTACACATTTAACACAGTATATTTCTGTGCGTTATTGCACATTTAACGCAGTATATTTCTGTGCGTTATTGCACATTTAACACAGTATATTTCAGTGCATTAAGTGCCATTTACCAGAGTATATTTTAGTGTGCTAGTGCATGTTTAACACAGTACATTTCTGTGGGTTACTGCACGTTTAATGCAGTTTATTTTAGTGTGTGTTTAACACAGTATATTTCTGTGTGTTAGTGCACATTTAACACAGAATATTTCTGTGCATTATGTGTCATTTAACGCAGTATATTACTGTGTGTTAGTGCACATTTAACTCAGTATATTTCAAAATACACCGCACATCCAGCAGACCTTCCCCCAGACAGGAGACTGTAGCCTGTTGTGATGTGTATACATGGAGGTATTTATAGTAGAGATCTCAAGCCAGACCTCCCTCTTTCACACCTCCCACCCCCCACTTCCACCCGCCAAATCGCCCAAGTGATGGGCGTGCAGGGGATGTTCCTGTGAATACAGAGCATCACTTCTGGTGCGGTGACCAGAAGTGACGTCCCTGAGCGGCCCGTGCACATCATACAGCTGAGTTTCCGGTGAGGGGCTACACACAGCCCAGGAGTCGGCACAGGACAATCAGAAAAGCAAATCCACAGGGGAAAACACACAGAGGGCACGAGGGGAACGCAACAAACTGCGCCAACCCTCCGCACCACACATAAAACACCACACAATCAGAGACAGAGCGGCCAGAACGGGGCACGGGGACACATAGAACCCCAGCGCACAATGCACACAAAGTCCAAGACAACTTGGTTTGAAGCCTTCCCCTTTGGTTCATTTTATTATTGATTCTCTCACAGGTTTTATACAATCCTTTATTTTTTCCCCTCGCCCTCCGTCTCGATCTTTAAATATTACATGATTCATGAAACAGTCCATTTTTTGATCCTTTTCAACCCTGTTAAAATGAAATTTGGATTTGTTTTACAAATGGTTAAAGATATTTCAATGTATTGTATAATACACCTTAAATAATTCTCTGTTGGCTTTTTCAATATATGTACTGTTGTTTGTCTTCGATTTGATAATATTGTTCGTATCACTCTGAAGTACACTTGCTGGATCCTGAGGAAGCTTCTATAGCGAAACATGTTGATCCATCAGTAAATCTTTATACAAACCTCCTTATCGGAGATATGTACTGAAATGTGTACAATGATTATGATCATCTCTTTTTTCTTTTTTTATTATATCTGTCTTATTACCTCTATGTCTAAATACATTTTGATATTTTTATATATTTTTTTGGTTTATACTTGTTTACTTGGCACAAATAAATCCCCCTTTGTCCAGATATGCTTGATTTTTCCCCTATTTTCCAAACTCCCTTATCTTTCTGCTTCCCTTGTATATCTGAATTTGCTGCTATTTTCATATATTGACAGGGGACGGTGCCGTGTTATTAAATCAGCCAACCCTTCTCCACACAATCTCTATCAGTATATTTCAGTGCTTTACTGCACGTTTAACGCGGTATATTTCTATGCATTAGTGCACATTTAACACAGTGTATTTCAGTGCGTTAGTGCACGTTTAACGCAGTATGTTTCTGTGCATTATTACAGGTTTAATGCAGTATATTTCAGTACATTAAGTGCGCAGTATATTTTAGTGTGTTAGTGCGTTAGTATATTTCAGTGTGTTATGTCTCATTTAATGCAGTATAATTCTGTGAGTTACTGCATGTTTAACACAGTATATTTCTGTGCGTTACTGCACATTTAACGTAGTATACTTCTGTGCGTTAGTGCATGTTTAACGCAGTATATTTCTGTGCGCTAGTGCATGTTTAACGCAGTATATTTCTGTACATTAATGCAGTTTTACTGCAGTATATTGTAGTATGTCGGTGGAGTGTGTCTGTGTAGTGCGTACTCAAGTTAAAGTGCACCAAAAAACATTTTCCATTGATTAAAGTGCATCTACGTACACATTTCCACATCTTTATTACATTTTGTTAATAAGGAACCTTTCCATCATGTCTGGGAGGCCAACAAGGAGAGGTAGATGTTTCCATGGCACTGTGAGGGGACCAGCAGCGTATGTGTCCGCAGGCAAAGGTGGACTTATCCTCCTCATCCTCTGACACCCAAGCAGATACTAGTGAGCAGTCCACTGCAGCTGCAAGAGTGGCTAAATCTACCTCCTTGCGCACAGCTATTCCTGCCATAGCCCCAGCATTAGGCATGAAGGAGTCAGCTGAGTTATTTGAATACAGCATCAGCCACTTGCTCCTTGATGATGCACAGCCATTACTTGATTCAGATGTTGGTTCTGAGGTTGAGGAAGGTAGGAACATGAGCCTACAGAGAGGTAGTACACAAATTGTCAGTCATGTTCCCCCAGTCGTAGTGTATTGCCAAGTTGTCTCCAGTGGTAAAGAGAATGGAGGAGATGATGATAATGAGTTCACTGACACAACCTTTGTGCTGCATAGAGCAAAAGAGGGAAGTGAGGTTGAGACACAACCCCAAGGAGGCAGCCATTCACTTTTCAATTCCCAGAACCCTTGAGTTAAATACGTGGCTGGGAGGAGGCAGTTCCAGATACTGTAATCCTCAGTGCCCCCCGAGTAGTCTGCTTCTTATGCATCCACAAACTTGCGGTGCATGGGCTCCCTCATGCTTCAAAGCCTGCAAAAGGACCCAAGAATACCTGGCATCAAGGAGAAGGATCACTGTTGGATACATAGTTACATAGTTACATAGCAGTTGAGGTTGAATAAAAACAATAGTCCATCCAGTTCATCCTGTGTAGGTGTGTGTGGCTGTAATTATTTTCCATACCCCTGAATGTTATAATCCTTGAGATGTAAATCCAAGAGGCTTTCATAAGTAGCCATACTTCCTGCAGTTACTACCATTTGTGGTAGAGAATTCCACAGTCTTGTAGCCCTTACTGTAAAGAACCCACTGCGTAGCCTAAGGTTAAAACGCTTCTCCTCTAATCACATTGTATGGCCTCGCGTCCTCATGCATTCCTTGCAATTGAATATTTTTTTTTTCTATATTGAGATCACCATTGAGGCATTTATAAATCGCTATTGTGTCCTCTCTCAGGCGTCTCCTCTCCAGGGAGAATAAATCAAGCGCTTGTAAGTGCTCTTCATAATTAAGGTCCTCCAATCCCCTAATCAGTTTAGTTGCCTTTCTCTGGACTCTTTCCAGCTGCAACACATCCCTTCTGAGGACTGGTGACTAAAACTGGACAGAATACTCCAGATGCGGTTGGACCAGTGTTTTATAAAGTGGTAGGATTATAGTTTTATCTCTGGAATATATCCCCTTCCTTATGCATGCTAATATTCTGCCGGCTTTGGCAGCTGCAGCTTGACATTGCATGCTATTGCAAAGTCTATCTTCTGCTAAGACCCCCAGATCTTTCTCCATTTTTGATTCCCCTAGAGTTTCACGCCCTAAAGTGTATTGTGCTTTTATGTTTTTTGTCCCCAAATGCATCATTTATTATGTGTGCAATATGTTCTGACTGCGTTCTTTTGCTATTAATATATTTCACCAATTTCTTAGGGTTCTTTTTACTATCCTCATATTTTTCTCTCAAAGTTGATTTTAGCCATTCTGATTTCGTATTTACATTTCCTGTTTAATTCCTTGTAATTCTGGAAAGCCAATAATGTGCACTCCGATTTATATTTCTTGAAGGCCATTGTTTTTTCAACAAAATAAGTTTTGTTACATTACAGTTTAGCCACCCCGGCTTGGCTTTGACTCTTCTAAATCTATTTCCCTTAGGAATGCACTGTGAGATGCTTTTGTTTAATATGTTCCTAAGCATTCCCATTTTTCCTCCATGGTCAGTGTTCCTAGGGTTTGGTCCCAGTTTATTTTCTCTATCATTGCGCACAGTTTGGGAAAGTTTGCCATTCTGAAGTTTAGAGTTCTTATGTTGCCCTCTTGCTTTGCTATATTGTGATTTATGCTAAATGTGATCATCCTGTGATCGCTAGAAGTTATCCCAGGCTCCTACATCTGAGATTAGATCTGGGTCATTAGTAATCAATAGATCTAACACTGCATTCTTTCTAGTAGGAAAATCCACCAACTGAGACATGTAGTTGTCCTGTAAGGTTTCCATGAAGAGACGGGCCTGGTGAGTGTGCAGTCCCCTCTTCCCAGCCAATGTCGGGATAATTGAAGTCCCCTAATATGATGACTGATACCAGCTTTGCCTCGTTACCCAACAGTGATAAAAAAATTCCAGCTCTACCTCCTCCCTTTGGTTGGGTGGCCTGTAACAAACCCCCACAATTACTTTCCCCTTTACTTCTTCCCTATGGAGTTCTACCCACACGGATTCTAACCATGTACTCATCCCTTCTATAATATCATTCCTCTCTACCACCCTTACATTATTCTTGACATAGAGACAAACAACATATATGTATACTTGCGCAAGAAAACAGAAAGAGGCCAACAGTTCCCACCCTGAAGGGTTAAATCAAAGATATAGGTATCAAATACATATGAAAAATAGTCCATGCACAAGCCCATATGTATGCCATCTTCCCTAGCACTGAAGGCTGCTCTGATGCAAGTAAGAAAACAACTTGTGGGAAACTGTAAAGGAAAACAGGTGCCACTCTAAGTGCAGTAGGAAGGTTTTAATATAAAATGGTAGTCAAACACCAAAGTACTCACAAACGAGTATGTACAGGGAGCATCATGTAGTAATGTTAATGGTCCGTCCATGGTAGTAGTGATTCAGGATGGCTCCAGCGATCTCAGGCACTCGGTAACAGCCGATGGATGGTAGCTTCCTGATAGCTGGAACGCAGGGGCACTCTCCGACGTTACTTCCCAGTTTTGATGTTATGACGCAGGCGGTGACGCATTTGTGGAGCATGCGCTCCTTCCTCAGGCCTCTGTGGCGCCATCTTGGACAAGGGAAATTATAGGAAGGATGCCAGTAAACATCCGCTGGGTCCTAAAGGCCATTACTTGCACCGCAAGGGGCACAAATAAGGCAGCCAATGATACACTATGCTATATTCTGTGTTCCAGCTACCAGGAAGCAACGACATACATTGGCTGTTACCGAGTGCCTGAGACCGCCGGAGCCATCCTGAATCACTACTCCCATGGACGGACCATTAACATTACTATATGATGCTCCCTGTACATACTCGTTTGTGAGTACTTTGGTGTTTGATTAACACTTTATATTAAAGCCTGCCTACTGCACTTAGAGTGGCACCTGTTTTCCTTTACAGTTGACATAGAGACATAACCCTCCCCCTCTTTTTCCTTCCCTGTCCTTCCTATACACAGAATACCCTTGGATATTGGCCAGCCAGTCGTGTAAGGGGTCAAACCAAGTTTCTGTTATTCCCATCAGGTCTATGTCCTCCTCATGTACTAACTGTTCCAACTCATCCATTTTATTAGTTAGGCTTCTGGCATTTGCATATAACTCCTTGACCACCGTTACCAGGGGAAAGTCTCAGAACTCATTCTGTCCCCACAGTGGGTGCAGAAGATAAAATCACTTTAAAGAGGAGTTTATGTAATGCTTTTCCCGACTAGGTTACAGTGTCCTGGTAAACATAGTTTTGAGACTTTTGCTGGTCAAGAGAGGAGCGGTGGAGAAGGGGGCTGCCTAAGTGATGCATTTCACAATTATTTTAATCCATGCCACCCAGGGTTCTCAGCTTCCGCATCCCATTGGCAGCGTCTGAATCATATGTTGGACGATTATCTAGACAATTGCCAAAATCACTACATAAAACAAAATTCCCACTGAGCGGGACTTTTAAGGGCAATGAATAGTGTTGAGCGAACACGGACTGTATTATTCGTGTTCGTACCGAATAATTGGATTTTTTGTACCCGAACACGGACACTTTACTGTATGTTCGGGTAAAAATCCGTGTTCGGTCGTTTTATTTCCGGGTTTTGCATGCTTTGGCGCTCTTTTCATGGCGGGCTTTCAACAGCCAATCAACAATCGTTTAACTGGTGTGCCTTAAGCCATCCCAGCCATGCCTGCAAATGTCTCAGTAGCTGTGATTGGCCGTCTGAAGCATGTGACCAAGTCTTTATAAGTTCGAGGCAGCCGCAGCGGCGTCATTATGCTGCTTAGATTCAGGGACAGAGCACACATCAACGTGCTGGCTGCTGATTAGGGAAAGATAGGCAGGAAAAAACCATTTGTGTCCGGATAGAATTGAGGGACAGGTCGGAGTGTTTAGGCAGGGCGAGTTGTAGGCATTTTAGGGATAGAGTCTGCTGAATTATAGGGTCAGTGTCTTCTACAAACTACAATCGATATTGCTGTGTGGGGGGTGGGGTCTGCACTCAATCCTGATCTACGATCTCTTCTCAATCCTGTTAGGGACAGAGTCTGCTGAATTTTAGGGAAACTGTGTTCTACAAACTACAATCGATATTGCTGTGTGGTGTGGGATTGGAGATAGGCAGGTGTCAGTGATCCACATCCATTTTTCTGTGTGTGAGCTGCAGTGAACACAATCTTTTTGGGCTGCAGTGAACACAATCTTTTTGGGCTGCAGTGAACACAATCTTTATGGGCTGCAGTGAACACAATCTTTTTGGGCTGCAGTGAACACAATCTTTTTGGGGTGCAGTGAACAAAATCTTTTTGGGGTGCAGTGAACACAATCCTTTTTGGTGTGCAGTGAACACAATCTTTGTGGGGTGCAGTGAACAAAATCCTTTGTGGGGTGCAGTGAACACAATCTTTTTGGGGTGCAGTGAACAAAATCCTTTTTGGGGTGCAGTGAACAACATCCTTTTTGGGGTGCAGTGAACACAATCTTTTTGGGGTGCAGTGAACAAAATCCTTTGTGGGGTGCAGTGAACACAATCTTTTTGGGGTGCAGTGAACACAATCTTTTTGGGGTGGAGTGAACAACATCCTTTTTGGGGTGCAGTGAACAAAATCCTTTTTGGGGTGCAGTGAACAAAATCATTTTTGGGGTGCAGTGAACACAATCTTTTTGGGGTGCAGTGAACACAATCTTTGTGGGGTGCAGTGAACACAATCTTTTTGGGGTGGAGTGAACAACATCCTTTTTGGGGTGCAGTGAACAACATCCTTTTTGGGGTGCAGTGAACACAATCTTTTTGGGGTGCAGTGAACACAATCTTTGTGGGGTACAGTGAACAGAATCTTTGTGGGGTGCAGTGAACACAATCTTTGGGGGGTACAGTGAACACAATCTTTGTGAGGTGCAGTGAACACAATCTTTGTGGGGTGCAGTGAACACAATCATTGTGGGGTGCAGTGAACTCAATCTTTGTGGGGTACAGTGAACACAATCTCATACTTCTGAAGGTTTGAGGGTGCTGCCTGTTCCATACTCCCCCTACTCCTCATCTAGCCTTTTAGGGGTACAAACAATAGTAATTGGGGCCTAGTGTGGTTGTGTACGTGTGATATACATACACTTTTTTGGGATCATATTTTCTATTCCGCTATTTAATCAAAAACCTTTGGGGATCAGTTAAATTGGGGGATAGTCTGTGTTGGTACGTGTGAGAGAGATCCACCTTTCCAAGTTGTTGGGGTTCATCTCATACTTCTGAAGGTTTGAGGGTGCTGCCTGTTCCATACTCCCCCTACTCCTAGCCTTTTAGGGGTACAAACAATAGTAATTGGGGCCTAGTGTGGTTGTGTACGTGTGATATACATACACTTTTTTGGGATCATATTTTCTATTCCGCTATTTAATCAAAAACCTTTGGGGATCAGTTAAATTGGGGGATAGTCTGTGTTGGTACGTGTGAGAGAGATCCACCTTTCCAAGTTGTTGGGGTTCATCTCATACTTCTGAAGGTTTGAGGGTGCTGCCTGTTCCATACTCCCCCTACTCCTAGCCTTTTAGGGGTACAAACAATAGTAATTGGGGCCTAGTGTGGTTGTGTACGTGTGATATACATACACTTTTTTGGGATCATATTTTCTATTCCGCTATTTAATCAAAAACCTTTGGGGATCAGTTAAATTGGGGGATAGTCTGTGTTGGTACGTGTGAGAGAGATCCACCTTTCCAAGTTGTTGGGGTTCATCTCATACTTCTGAAGGTTTGAGGGTGCTGCCTGTTCCATACTCCCCCTACTCCTAGCCTTTTAGGGGTACAAACAATAGTAATTGGGGCCTAGTGTGGTTGTGTACGTGTGATATACATACACTTTTTTGGGATCATATTTTCTATTCCGCTATTTAATCAAAAACCTTTGGGGATCAGTTAAATTGGGGGATAGTCTGTGTTGGTACGTGTGAGAGAGATCCACCTTTCCAAGTTGTTGGGGTTCATCTCATACTTCTGAAGGTTTGAGGGTGCTGCCTGTTCCATACTCCCCCTACTCCTAGCCTTTTAGGGGTACAAACAATAGTAATTGGGGCCTAGTGTGGTTGTGTACGTGTGATATACATACACTTTTTTGGGATCATATTTTCTATTCCGCTATTTAATCAAAAACCTTTGGGGATCAGTTAAATTGGGGGATAGTCTGTGTTGGTACGTGTGAGAGAGATCCACCTTTCCAAGTTGTTGGGGTTCATCTCATACTTCTGAAGGTTTGAGGGTGCTGCCTGTTCCATACTCCCCCTACTCCTAGCCTTTTAGGGGTACAAACAATAGTAATTGGGGCCTAGTGTGGTTGTGTACGTGTGATATACATACACTTTTTTGGGATCATATTTTCTATTCCGCTATTTAATCAAAAACCTTTGGGGATCAGTTAAATTGGGGGATAGTCTGTGTTGGTACGTGTGAGAGAGATCCACCTTTCCAAGTTGTTGGGGTTCATCTCATACTTCTGAAGGTTTGAGGGTGCTGCCTGTTCCATACTCCCCCTACTCCTAGCCTTTTAGGGGTACAAACAATAGTAATTGGGGCCTAGTGTGGTTGTGTACGTGTGATATACATACACTTTTTTGGGATCATATTTTCTATTCCGCTATTTAATCAAAAACCTTTGGGGATCAGTTAAATTGGGGGATAGTCTGTGTTGGTACGTGTGAGAGAGATCCACCTTTCCAAGTTGTTGGGGTTCATCTCATACTTCTGAAGGTTTGAGGGTGCTGCCTGTTCCATACTCCCCCTACTCCTAGCCTTTTAGGGGTACAAACAATAGTAATTGGGGCCTAGTGTGGTTGTGTACGTGTGATATACATACACTTTTTTGGGATCATATTTTCTATTCCGCTATTTAATCAAAAACCTTTGGGGATCAGTTAAATTGGGGGATAGTCTGTGTTGGTACGTGTGAGAGAGATCCACCTTTCCAAGTTGTTGGGGTTCATCTCATACTTCTGAAGGTTTGAGGGTGCTGCCTGTTCCATACTCCCCCTACTCCTAGCCTTTTAGGGGTACAAACAATAGTAATTGGGGCCTAGTGTGGTTGTGTACGTGTGATATACATACACTTTTTTGGGATCATATTTTCTATTCCGCTATTTAATCAAAAACCTTTGGGGATCAGTTAAATTGGGGGATAGTCTGTGTTGGTACGTGTGAGAGAGATCCACCTTTCCAAGTTGTTGGGGTTCATCTCATACTTCTGAAGGTTTGAGGGTGCTGCCTGTTCCATACTCCCCCTACTCCTAGCCTTTTAGGGGTACAAACAATAGTAATTGGGGCCTAGTGTGGTTGTGTACGTGTGATATACATACACTTTTTTGGGATCATATTTTCTATTCCGCTATTTAATCAAAAACCTTTGGGGATCAGTTAAATTGGGGGATAGTCTGTGTTGGTACGTGTGAGAGAGATCCACCTTTCCAAGTTGTTGGGGTTCATCTCATACTTCTGAAGGTTTGAGGGTGCTGCCTGTTCCATACTCCCCCTACTCCTCATCTAGCCTTTTAGGGGTACAAACAATAGTAATTGGGGCCTAGTGTGGTTGTGTACGTGCGAGATACATACACTTTTTTTGATCATATTTCCTATTCCGCTATTCAATAAAAACCTTTGAGGATCAATTGAATTGCGGGATAGTCTGTGTCGGTACGTGTGAGAGAGATCCACCTTTCCAAGTTGTTGGGGTTCATCTCATACTTCTGAAGGTTTGAGGGTGCTGCCTGTTCCATACTCCCCCTACTCCTCATCTAGCCTTTTAGGGGTACAAACAATAGTAATTGGGGCCTAGTGTGGTTGTGTACGTGTGATATACATACACTTTTTTTGGATCATATTTTCTATTCCGCTATTCAATAAAAACCTTTCTAGGGCAAGATCTTAAATTACAGAAATATGAGGAGACCGTCAAATAAGGGCCGTGGCCTGGGTCGTGGTGCTGCTGGTAGAGCTCCTGTTGCAAGGAGAGGACATGGTCGATCTGTGCCAGCTACACGCACAAGTGAAACACCTTCCTCAAGTGTGAGTAGGCGACAGAACCTGCATCAGTATTTGGTAGGGCATCAAACGCCCCTAGAAGTGATGAGGCCAGAACAAGTTGAGGCGATAGTAGATTGGTTTGCTGCTGACAGTGCCTCCAGTTCCTTCACATTGTCTCCCACCCAGTCTACTGCAGAAAGGTCAGAGTTGGCACCTGCAGCCAATGTCCAACCGTCTTTCACCTCACCCCCTTGCAAATCAGGCCAGCAGTCTGAGCCCCAAGCCATACAGCAGTCTCTTATTCTTTTTGAGGACTCTGTCAGCAGGGTTTCCCAGGGCCATCCACCTAGCCCTGCCCCAGAAGTGGAAGAGATTGAGTGCAGCGATGCCCAACCACTTATTTCTCAAGATGAGTACATGCAAGGATCATCGCAGCACGTCTCCGATGATGACGAAACGCAGGTGCCAACTGCTGCGGCGTTCAGCATTGTGGAGACCGACAAGGAGGGCAGGGGTGAAGACTGGGTGGAAGATGATGTGGAGGACGATGAGGTCCTCGACCCCACATGGAATGAACGTCATGCAGGTGACCTGAGTAGTTTGGAGGAAGAGGCGGTGGTCGCACAGAGCCACCAGCACAGCAGAAGAGGGAGCAGGGTGCAGAAGCGGAGCGGCCGTGCCCTAGACACTACGCCCGCTACTGCCCAACGCAGCAAGGGAACGAGCGCACCAAAGTCAGCTCAAAGGAGTTCTCTAGCGTGGAAGTTCTTTAGAAAATGTGCTGATGACAGGACACGAGTGGTTTGCACCCTGTGCAATCAGAGCTTGAAGCGAGGCATGAACCTTCTCAACCTGAGCACAACCTGCATGATCAGGCATCTAAGTGCAAAGCACGAGCTGCAGTGGAGTACACACCTTCAAAACCAAGAAACGTCTCTGGCTCATCCTGCTTCCTCTTCTGCTGCAGTCTCGGCCGCTCCAGCCACATCTGTAGTGATACCGGCACCTGCCACCCCGCAAACAGACGATCTGTCAGCAACACCACCACCTGGGTCACCAACAACCATCTCCACAATGTCCCGTGGAAGCGTTCAGCTTTCCATCTCCCAAACACTTGAGAGGAAGAGGAAGTACCCCCCTACCCACCCGCGATCCCTGGCCCTGAATGCCAGCATTTCAAAATTATTGGCCTTTGAAATGCTGTCATTCCGTCTGGTGGAGACGCACAGTTTTAAAAACCTTATGTCGGTGGCTGTCCCACAGTACGTCGTGCCCAGCCGCCACTACTTTTCCAGGCAAGCCATCCCTTCCCTGCACAACCAAGTGGGGGAAAATATCAGGTGTGCACTGCGCAACGCCATCTGTGCCAAGGTCCACCTAACTACGGATACGTGGACCAGTAAGCACGGTCAGGGGCGTTATATCTCCCTAACGGCACACTGGGTAAATGCAGTGGCGGATGGGCCTGAGGCGGATAGCAATTTGGCGCATGTCCTTCCACCACCGAGGATTGCAGGGCGCTTCAGTTTGCCTCCTGTTCGTAACTCCTCCTACTCCGCTTCCTCATCCTCTACCGCCTCCTCATCCGGACAGCGTAACACCTTCACCACCAACTTCAGCACGGCCAGGGGTAAACGACAGCAGGCAGTTTTACAACTTGCCTGTTTGGGGGACAAACCACACACCGCGCAGGAGTTGTGGAGGAGCATGGAACAGCAGACAAATGAGTGGTTGCTGCCAGCGAGCCTCAAGCCCGGCCTGGTGGTGTGTGATAACGGGCGAAATCTCATAGCAGCTCTGGGCCTAGCCGGTTTGACGCACATCCCTTGCCTGGCGCATGTGCTGAATTTGGTGGTGCAGAGGTTCCTTAAAAACTACCCCGATATGTCAGAGCTGCTGCAGAAAGTGCGGGCCGTTTGTGCGCACTTTCGGCGTTCTCACCCTGCTGCTGCTCGCCTGGCAGCGCTGCAGCGTAACTTCGGCCTTCCCGCTCACCGCCTCATATGTGACGTGCCCACAAGGTGGAACTCCACCTTGCACATGCTGGAAAGACTGTGCGAGCAGCAGCAGGCCATAGTGGAGTTTCAGCTGCAGCACGCACGCGTGAGTCGCTCTGCGGAACAGCACCACTTCACCACCAATAACTGGGCCTCCATGCGAGACCTGTGTGCCTTGTTGCGCTGTTTTGAGTACTCCACCAACATGGCCAGTGGCAATGACGCCGTTCTCAGCTTAACTATCCCACTTCTATGCCTCCTTGAAAAAACAATTCGGGCGATGATGGAAGAGGATGTGGCACAGGATGAGGAGGAGGAGGAGGATGAAGAGGTAACATTTCCAAGGCTTTCAGGGCAGTCATTCGCAAGGGGCTCCGAGGGTGGGTTCCTGCACACGCAAACGCCAGGGACGCAATTGTCCAGCAGGGGCACAGTTCTGGAGGATGAGGAGGATGAGGAGGAGGAGGAGCTGGAGGAGGAGATGGAACCATGTTCACAGCAGGGTGGCACCCAGGCCAGCTCATGGCCATCACTGGTGCGTGGCTGGGGGGATACAGAGGACACGGACGATACACCTCCCACAGAGGACAGCCTTTCGTCGCCTCTGGGCAGCCTGGCACACATGAGCGATTACATGCTGCAGTGTCTCCACAACGACCGCCGAGTTGCCCACATTCTAACTTGTGCTGATTACTGGGTGGCCACGCTGCTGGATCCCCGTTACAAGGACAACGTACCGTCCTTAATTCACTCACTGGAGCGCGATCGCAAGATGCGCGAGTACAAGCGCACGCTGGTAGACGCCATGCTGCTGGCATTCCCATCTGACAGCGGGGCCACAGTGGAAGCACAAGGCAGAGGAGGAGGAGGAGGAGGTCGCCAACGCAACCAGGGCACCGCCAGCACCTCAGAAGGCAGGGTTAGCATGGCCGAAATGTGGAAAAGCTTTGTCAGCACGCCACAACAAACAGCAGCACCAGCAGCTCAGATGGAACGTCTTAGCAGGAGGCAGCATTTTACCAACATGGTGGAGCAGTATGTGTGCACACGCCTACATGTAGTGAATGACGGGTCTGCCCCCTTCAACTTCTGGGTCTCCAAATTGGGCACATGGCCTGAGCTTGCCCTTTACGCCTTGGAGGTGCTGGCGTGCCCTGCAGCCAGTGTATTATCTGAACGGGTATTTAGCACGGCTGGGGGCGTTATAACAGACAAGCGCAGCCGCCTGTCCAGAGACAATGTGGACAAGCTCACGTTCATTAAAATGAACCAGGCATGGATCCCACGGGACTTTTCCGTACCTTATGCAGAATAGCAATGGATACCGACCTTACCCACCCATTGTTCCATTTTTGCTCTTTCTCACTCTTTTGGGGTGTACCCTCATTTAAAATTTTTGAAAAGAAGCAGTGTTGGCTACCTCGTCCTCCTCCTCAGGGCCAGATTAATGTAGGGGCTATTGGAGCTGCAGCTCCAGGCCCCTACCTTTTATATAGGCCCCGGGTTGGCCATATTCACTGTTACCGCTCTTCTGTCACTTGTAAACACAGAAGTCTGGCTTCTATGCTCGCTTCCCCAGGCAGCACCCTCAGAACCTCCCCACACAGCGTGAAGGCCGGACAAGGAGGGACAGTTGGCGATGCATGGATGTGTTTATGGGCTTCAGAGACAGCATCCCATGTTGAATTAGGCATGCATGGCTGCACCCTTCCTCCTCTGGGTGCATGGCAAGGCACGGCCCTTAAGGCCCTTCAAAATCCTCAGCACCAAGCCCATGATGCTGTTAATCCGGCCCTGGTCCTCCTCCACCGCCGCTTCCACCTACACCACCCATAGGTGTGCGCAGCCTATTGCATTAAGGTGTGCACCCCAAAGTTGAAATACACATGCATGTGTTTGCCAGCAGGGAGAGTAATGTATCGGGGCCATGTACCTGTAGGCAAGGAGAAATAGAGCAGAGCAGGTCCCAGGGAGATCTTTCCCATCTCCTCACTGGCAATGCTATGTGCCCTAGGTGATTAGGGTGTGCCCAGGCACACCCAGCACACCCTGTGCGCACGCCTATGTCACCGCCACATCCACCACCACCTCAACCTCCCTCCTACTCCATATGGGCCTCGTCCTTCAGAGATGAAGAAGAACATTGTTTTATTTTTCTGTTTTTTTTTTGTTGTTTTAAGTTATTTCCCTATCCACATTTGTTTGCAGAGCACTTGCCATGCTCTTAATTACGTTTTGCTGCCATTTGCAGCACTCTAGCCCTTTCCTTTGGTGTTTTAGAGCCATTTTAGTGCCTTAAAGTTCGGGTCCCCATTGACTTCAATGGGGTTCGGTGTCCGGGAAAAGTTCGGTAAAAGTCCGGGACACGGACCCGGACTTTTTTTTAAAGTTCGGCCGAACCCGTCGAACACGGACATCTAGGTGTTCGCTCAACCCTAGCAATGAATATAGAAATAAGTATAATCAAGAAAGTATATATAGTAGAAGTAAAGAAATAGGAGAAATTTGCCATGAATCTAGGTGTATGATATTCTTCTATTCTCTTATTTTTATTACCACATACTCTATGATTTATATATACATAATTATACTTCCCAATAAGATATGATGCCATTGTTAGTTATTGATCATTATTTATATGATATAATGTTTTTTAATTTCTGTATTTTTCCATTATATAATTCATTATTTATCTATATACAATTATCCCTTTCTAGAGATTGAAAATTATTGTTTTTGTCCTTTTTTTTGTACTTATATGTGATATTTATGGTAATTATATTGCCCAGTGTAATATGCTTTATGCTTGGCTGCATGTCATCTTGTGCCCGGGGGGCACCGCATAAGATTCACAACCAGTGTTCACCCGCCGCACGTAGGCCGACAGGAGTCTTCATTGGTGGCTTCCTGTCGCCATGACTCCTGCTTTTGCGTCAGTGGACGGATGATGCCATCACCTGTCGCATGCACTCGCCAGGTGGGCATGCATGAGCAGTGCATCCCATACCCATGGCGTCCATCTCCTTGGACATCGGGGTGTGTGCTTTCCAGCTCCCTAGACACGCATGCTGAGTTGGTGGGCATTGTCCTTTTCCTGGGGGCGGCTTGCTACCACGTAGTAATACTCAATCAGCTGTTTGCAATGACATAGTGATTAACTCCTTATAAAAGTCCACCTAGCATGACACTCCCTACCTCTGCTTGGGAGCAACTGTTCATTTCATATGCGGTGTGGATCCTCACCAGGTAACAAATAAATTTAACTAGGGATGATAGTTACTCAACCTGTCAGGGGCTGGATATATTATCTCCAGGGAGAATGGGCCTGCAATATAAACTGACTGTCTAGACTTTTCTGGATTATATTGTTTGAGCTTATTTAGCTTGTTTATACAGGGTCTGTGACTGACCCTTGGTATCCTCTATGTCCAATATTAATGCCAAGCTCCCTATATTCTTTTCAACACTAGGTCTTATAAGGAGGAGTAGCAGTTGTAGATTTAACCCTTTGGACTACTTTGAATTATTCCATCCATGCCCCTATGCTTTACCCCTGATGGATATGTAAGTGCTATCAGTTGGTGGGGAGGTTTGTATCACAATTATGCTGGATCAGTAATTAAATCCTTTTACACCTCTTAGAACATCTTATACACTGTTGGAGGTTTCCTTACTTCTGCCCATTGTGGACACTGGGCGGTTGGATCCTGTGATGCGACCTACTCTGGAATTGATTGACCTCAGCCTTGCATGAATTATTAATTCTTGGGTTTTTTAATACATGCAGTTTTTCATGAATTCCAACATCTGAGCACTGTTGAAGATGTGTACAAAGGATATGTCTATATGTTTTTTAAGATCATACATTGAAGATATGTAACACTATACAATAGATATGTGTTTAATGTGATTATATTCTCTTATCTCTTTAGACCTGTATACATAGCTATGCTTGTATAGACTCCAAAAAAGATAAGTGCTGTACAGCACCCCACTCCTGCGTTTAGAACCTGGTCCTCAGGCTGCCACAATCCCGGAACTCGTGCTAGTACTTGGCATCCATTATGGCCAGGCCTTGCTGCCCCTTACGACCAGGGCGGTCGACCACACACTGTAGATACAAAACAAAGAAAGGGCGCACCAGCCTAGCGCATTATCCTCAGCGAGTTTATTAAATCAAAATACATAAAAATCAGCTACTCACAAACATTCGTGAAATTCAAGCACATCAATTCCATATAACCGCCTCATAGCAGAGGTCCGATATCTCATTGGAAGCAGAGGGCTAACGCGTTTTAAGGCTATGCCTCTTCCTCAGAGCCTCTCTGTGGCTCTGAGGAAGAGGCATAGCCTCGAAACGGACGCCTCTGCTTCCAATGAGATATCGGAACTCTGCTATGAGGCGGTTATATGGAATTGATGTGCCTGAATTTCACGAATGTTTGTGAGTAGCTGATTTTTATGTATTTTGATTTAATAAACTCGCTGAGGATAATGCGCTAGGCTGGTGCGCCCTTTCTTTGTTTTGTATCTACAATGCTTGTATAGACCCCTGAGGAAGAAATTGATATTTATTGAAATTTATTTTTGAAACACATGGGGTCTCAGCTGCCTATGTTTTAGAAACAGTGTTCTTTCAAACTCTCAGGTGTTTGTATGTATATGTTCAACCACAATATATTTTTAACTGTCCCGGAGGCTGTCTCTGGGTTCACATTTGGTCTTATGTACTTTATGTAAATAACATTTTGTACTTTTTGAGATTTTCTCCTATTTTTTAACTACGACTATATATACTTTCTTGATTATACATGTTTCTATATTCATTGCCCTTAAAAGTCACGCTCAGAGGGAATTTTGTTCTATATAGACGATTATCTAGAGGCGAAAATGGAGATGGAGAGCTTTCCAGTTGACAATCCGCTGGGTTACTGGGTCATGAGAATAGACCACTGGCCAGAACTTGCCCAGTATGCAATTGAGCTTCTGGGCTGCCCTGCATCCAGCGTTCTTTCTGAATGGCATTCAGTGCTGCTGGAGGTTTTGTTACTAATAATAGAACACGTCTCTCCACAGACTCCGTGGATTGTCTGACATTTATCAAAATAAATCAGTCCTGGATTGCTAGCAGCTATGAAGCCTCTTAGGTGGATGTGCAGGGAAAATGTCATTTTTGGCTTTATAAATGCAATTATTTCTGCAGCAGCTTCTATACACAGTACAGATGTGACACTTTACAGGTAGACTAAGGGGACCCCCCAGGCACTATATTGAAAGGAATGCTTTGGTACGTTTATGTGGTATATTAAGACCTTGGACATTTAAGGTCAGGAAGTTTAAGGGGGCCATAGTAATGATGTTAGGAACTGAATAACAGATGATTTACCTGTAAATAGTGGGACCGAGACTACTTCTGAAGTAGGACAGAATACAAGAAAAGAAGGAGAACTAGCGCTTGTAGAGCAAATGTATAAAAAAAATGTGAAATATGATATAGAGAGCAAAGGACAAAACATAGGTGGTACTGGAGGAGCGACAAATGGTCCACCATAGACCAATGGGCTACCATTCGATACCCACATAATATTAAGGGGGATCTGAGGGTAGCTAATTGGGGGTGCAAGACAACTCCAAAGGGAGCACTGCCAACAATAAAAATATAATACATATAGAGTTGATCACTTAATTCCAGGATAATACATACCCTAGAATGTACTATAAAAGTCCATGAGGGGGAGCATAAATATTAGGGTAAGGAGCAACAGCGAAACATAAAGCATCAAATCCAGCAATGGAAACAAATAATAGCACAAGGCTATGTGATAAAGTCCCCTTTGATCACTACCTTGCCGTGGCAAAGGGGCTTGCGTAATTCAGATAATTCTACAAGCTATGCCGTGTAAGCTCAGCCAAGTCGAACAGGTGGCAGTGGAGAATTCTGACAAAACGTGATCCACTGGAGCAGGAAATGGCAACCCACTCCAGTATCCTTGCCAAAAAAAACCTCATGAACAGAAACAAAAGGCTAACAGATATGACACCGGAAGATGAGTCCCCCAGGTTGCAAGGTGTCCAATGTGCTACTGGGGATAAGCGGAGGGCAATTACAAGTACCTCCAGAACTAATGAAATGGCTGGGCCAAAGCTGCAAGGAATCTCAGCTGTGGATGGTAGGAGTGAAAGGAAAGTCTGATGCTGTAAAGAATAATACTGCATAGGAACCTGGAATGTAAGATCAATGAATCAAGGTAAGCTGCATGTGGTCAAACAGGAGATGGCAAGATTGAAAGGAATGGGCAAATTCAATTCAGATGACTACTATATCTATTACTGTGGACAAGAATCTCTCAGAAGAAATGGTGTAGCCCTCATAGTCAACAAAAGAGTGAGGAAAGCAGTACTGGGGTACAATCTCAAAAATGACAGGATGATCTCAGTCCGTATCCAAGGCAAACCAACGACACAGTAATCCAAGTTTATGCACCAACTTCTGATGCTGAAGAAGCTGACGTTGATTTATTTTTGAAGATCTATAACACCTTTTAGAACTAACTCTAAAAAAAGATATCCTTCTCATAATAAGAGATTGGAATGCTAAAGTAAGAAGTCAAAGCCTATCCGGAATAACAGGTAAATATGGCCTTAAAATACAAAATGAAGCAGGACAAAGGCTAATAGAGTTTTGTCAAGAGACCACACACTGTAATAACAAACACTCTTTTCCAACAACCAAAGAGGCGACTCCACACATGGACACACATATTCTCTGCAAACAAAGATGGAGACACTCTATATAGTCAGTCAAAACAGGACCTGGTGCTGATGGTGGCTCAGCTTGTTATGGCAAAATTCAAGCTTAGATTTAGGAAAGTGGGAAACACCTTTAGATATGATCTAAATCAGATCCCTTGTGAATATTCAGTGGAGGTGATTTAAGGGATTCGATCTGATAGATTGCTTGAGGAACTATGGAAGGAAGTGTGTAACATCATACACGAAGAAATTCAAGAAAGAAAAGTGGCTATCTGATGAGACCATTCAACAAGCTAAACAAATAAAGTCAAAAGGCAGTGGGGAAAAGGGAAAATATACTGTACCCAACTGAATGCAGCCTTACAGAGGACAAAAAGAGACACAAATATCTTATTAAACAATCAATGCAAAGAATTAGACAAAAACAACAGAATGGGAAAGACTAGAGAGCTTTTCAAGAAAATTGGAGATATCAAGGGAAAGTTTTGTGCAAAGATTGGCACAATAAAAAACAAAAATGGCAAGGACCTGACAGAAGCATAAGAGATAAAGAAGAGATGGCAAGAATACACAGAAGAACTATACAAGAAAGATCTGAATGTCCCCTATAACAACGATGATGCAGTGACTGGTCTTGAACCAGAAATCCTGGTGAGTGAAGTCAAGTGGGCCTTAGAAAGCATTGCTTATAGCAAAGCTAGTGGAAGTGTTGGTATCCAGGCTGAGTTATTTGAAATCCTAAAAGATGATGCTGTTAAAGTGCTGCACTCAATATGCCAACAAATATGGAAAACACAACAATGGCCACAGGACTGGAAGAGGTATGTTTACATTCTGATACCAAAGAAGGGCAGTGCCAAAGACTGTTCAAACTAAACACTAACAATTGCACTCATCTCACACGCCAGCAAGGTTATGCTGAAAATTCTACAAGCTAGGCTTCAGCAGCATGTGAACCGAGGACTACCACAAGTACAAGCTGGATTTCAAAGAGGTAGAGGAACTATAGATCAAATTGCCAACATTCTATGGATCATGGAGCAAGCAAGGGAGTTCCAGAAGAATGTCTACTTCTGCTTTATTGATTAAAGTAAAGCCTTTGATTGTGTGCATCATAACACGCTGTGGCAAATACTGAAAGAAATGGGAATACCAGACCACCTCATCTGTCTTCTGAAAAACCTGTATGCAAGTCAAGAAGCAACAGTTAGAACAGGACATGCAACGACTTACTGGTTCAAAATTGAGAAAGGAGTGCGGCAAAGATGTATATTGTCACCCTATTTATTTAACATATATGCAGAGTACATCATGCAAAATGCCAGGATTGACGAATTTCAAGCCGAAATTAGGATCGCCAGGAGAAATATCAACAGCCTGAAATATGCAGATGACACCACACTAATGACAGAAAGTGAAGAATAACTAAAAAGTCTCTAAAAGAGTCGGCCACGACTAAAGGACTGAACAACAACAATGTGATCAAGTAAAGCTGGTAGCATACTGCTATAAGTAAAAAGGGAGACCAGCAGTTGAAATATATAGGTCAAAAAATAGTTATGTACTTGCAAGGAGCAAGATAAACAAAAAAAAGCGGATAACTTTCTAGCCATCTAAATGACTAGATGGGCCAGGTATATTGACAACTGGCATTGGATCAAGAAATGAAGATGATCAGTCCATAGGTCTTCAGGAACTGGCGTAGGAGAAGCAAAATGACCACGCTTTGATTGCCCATGGTGACTACTATCACTTCCATTAGCCACTGGTTTTTGCAGAGAGTGGAACTCTGATTGACCTTGCATGCTATTTTTTTATTAAGAGGACAGACTAGAAGCTGCATGTCTTGTAAGAAAGACTGAAGTTCTTCAGCAGAACAGCAGACTTATTTAGAGCCTTGGTGCGTGAAGCAAGTTGAAAATCGAAAAGCCCATTGATATGCGATTTGATGTCACTGTAGAGCTTGGAGAAGCGGCTTCAAGGCCCGTCTTTTAGAAATAGTGAGCTGGGAGAGGTCAGCAAATAGCTGATAAGTATGTTCCTGGAAGGTCAACATATCTTTCACTCTAGGTGCAGCAGGGAGTTGTTCTTTAGTACGAAAATAGTGAATTTTTGCAATTATATCGTGTGGCGGTCTATCAGCTTTAGGTATGAGGGCTCTGCGAACCCTGTCAATTTCAATTTGTTTGAATGGTATTGAAGGCTGCAGTTCTTGAAATAGGGCCAGCATGGGAGCTTGTAGATCTGTGACAGATTCAGGAATCCCATGGATACGTATGTTAGAACGTCAGGCCCTATTTTCATATTCCTCCAAACGTGATTAGAGGACTACATTTTCCAGTTTGAGATTTTTGATTTTAGTCATATAAGCTAGAGTGCTATTTTCAAATTCATTAACCCTTAACTCAAGATTGACAGTGCATTGGCCCAATTCCCTGCTTTCTCTGGTCAGATTGTCTGTAATATGATCTGAAGTCTGTTTAACGGCTTTGTTAAGCATCTTCTCAAATTGCTTCAGTATAGTAGAATAAGCAGGGTCTGTAAAAGATGTCATGTGTGGAGCTTGTTTTGATGAATAGAAGTCAGATTCCTCCTGTGCTGCAGCTGTTACCTTAGAATGCTGAGAGGGTTTCACAGAGCTTGAGGTACCAGGAGGAGAAGATTGAGCCGGCGCCATTTTGACAGAAGTCTAGGCCAGTGCATCTTTGATGTTTTTTTGGCTTTATTCTTGGGTGTCACCATCCAAGAACAATCACCTGAGATAGCAGGGGCTTTTCATTGGTCAGGCAGAGGATTTTAGACAGCGCAGAGCCGAGGCATAGCAGAATATGGCAGAAGCATCTCTTCAGGAACGGAGCCCTAAGCTGGCATGTCCGCTCAGTCAGGCTTCACACATGCACCCCCAAGGATTTAGGAGTATTTCAACTCATAGGTTAAGTGTATGGATAATAGATAAATGTTCCTGTTGTGTTAGGTGTTCATTTTAAGGACTGTAATAAGGATTAAGGGTAAGATTGAAGGTAAGGTTAATTTGAGTGAGTACATTCTCAAAGATAGACCTGTGTAACTATGCTTAACACTTAGCTTGCTAGGGATTTTTAAGTGTATTTTAGCTTGATTGTGTGTTTCCAGCTAGTATAGTCTTTCATGTATGTAATAAAATGCTTCGTAGCATATTTTTTATTATTTGCATAAAGATTTTCTATATCATTCCTTGCTGCCTTTTTTGAAGGATACACTCCTGCCCTCTTTCAAATTGGTGATTTAGATTTAGGAATTTGTGGAAAGGTTTGAAGGCAGTATATTATCAGTACTGTGGCAGTAGAGAGCCACACTCTACCACAGGCACTGCAAAGCTACCTGTCTAATTGGCATGAAAATGTAATAATGTTACGAAAACAAGTAATATATAACAAGCATACAAAAACTATTAAGCTGACAAAGGCTTCTTGTTTCCTGCCTACTTTTCCACAGCGAATTACTTTCTTTCCCAATAAACAACATCCAATAATTTAGTCCCGTGTAAACTAACCACTTGATGAATCATTGATCACAACTTCGTTTTATGCCTGCATTTTTCATTACTACACTAAAAGTTCCTCCTTTATCTCTCCCTTCTACTGAGCCCATTGTTGAACATCCTGGTTGTATGATAATCCAACCTGGAATCTTGGCTCCTGATATCCATCCATCCCATTGTGATACTGGGATAAAGTGCAGCCACTTGGGTTTATAGTAGCTAGTAAGCGGCTTGAGAGTGGGGTGTGCACTTTTTGGGTGTAAAAAATTTGCTGTCCTGATTGGAATATTGATTTTTGTTGATACACAAGTATATAAGTTAACATTTTGTACAAGTGCACTTTTTTGCACCTAATTGGATCATCTATGGACTTTATTGAATGGACTTTATTGGATCATCTATAAATGTTTTATATTGATAGTGCAATACATTTTTTTAAATTAATATTCATATATATAATGTTTATGTGAACAAATTGTGAGCTCAGCTATGACTGAGAAATACATTTTTCTTTGCTATTTGGTGACACTTTTTGCACAACTTATCTTTCGGTTTAGATACTTGTAGTTTCCCATTCACAGAAACCTATCAATGAATAACATAGCTGTGTGGGCGGAGCCCCACACACCACACGGTGTTCATGAAGTGACAGCAGGTGCGGGAAAAAGAACCCCTTCCCACCGTCACAGGAAGGGAAATCGGGGGAGAGTGGGCAGGAGCTGGAACATTTTACATGTTCCTTACTTAATACAGCATGCAAAAAAGACCAACTCTCAAGTATCATGGGACATTTAAGGTGCGTTTCTTAACCACTTGCCGACTGCCTAACGACTATTTACGTCGGCAGTCAGCCCCTCACAGGCAAAGTAACGTAGTACTACGTCGCTAGCCTGTGAGGCTCTAGGGAGCGAGCGCGCACCGCTGGTGGCGCGCTCCCGCTCGCTCACGGACCCCCCTGCGCGTGTGAGCGGTGGATCCGATGTCCGCCGGTCACTCACGACCGTCGGTTACACCGGGAGAAAGGCAGGCGGCTAATGTAAACAAAGCTGCCTGTCTTTCTCCCCTGTGTAACAGCAGGGATCACACGGTCCTGCTATGTAGGACCGTAGATCTCAGCTGTTACATGAAAAGCCACATCCAATCACAGTTAGAAGCACGCCCTTAGGGACACACTTAACCCCTCCTTCTCCAATAAAGTTAACCCCTTCCCTGCCAGTGTCATTTTTACAGTAACAGTGCATATGTATAGCACTGATTACTGTAGTAATGTCACTGGTACCCCCAAAAGTGTCAAAAATGTCAGTCAAGGGTCCGATCTGTCCGCCGCAGTGTCGCAGTCCCGCAAAAAAATCGCAGATCGCCGCCATTATTTGTTAAAAAAAAAACAATAAAAATGACAAAAATCTTTCCCTTAGTTAGTAAACGCAATAACTTTTGCGCAAACCAATCAAAATACGCTTTTTGCGATTTTTTTACCAAACATATGTAGCAGAAAACAAATTGGCCTAAAATGTTAAAAAAATTTGATTTTTACATTTTTTGGGGGGGAATTTCATATAAAAAAAATGTTTAAAATATTGTTATTTTTGCAAAATTGTCACTCTTTTTTTGTTTATAGTGCATGATCAAAAAATTGCACAGGTGATCAAATACCAACAAAAGAAAGCTCTGTTTGTGGGAAAAAAAGGACGTCAATTTCATTTGGGTACAAGGTCGCATGACCGCGCAATTGTCCGTTAAAGTCACGCAGTGCTGAATCGCAAAATAGGCCCTGGCCAGGAAGGGGGTAAAATCTTCCAGGGCTTAAGTGGTTAATTCATTGAGATAATAATGATTATCATAACACAGATTATCATTTAAAAAGGACATTTTATTTTCCAAACAATTTTTGTTGAATAATAAGATTTAAAATGTATATGAAAAAACACACATGAAATGTACAGACTTCATGCCTTCCAAATATTTAGGATGTGAAGCATGATTTCTTGAAACGCTAAATAAGTTTTTGACCGGTTTCGCCAAAGAGCAGGCTTCCTCAGAAAATATTAGCGCTGTACAATTAATCTTCTATCAAATACAAGAATAATATGTTAAGTACGGACGATAAAAACAACAATTACATAATAAGCAATATAGACAGCAAATTGTGTATTAATAAATTCATGCTGTATGGAAAATCCCCATCCCATAGACAAATGTAGAAAAAACTTGATCCAAACCTGCAGATGGAGCAATTATGGAAAAAGGGTGTACTAAGTGGGCCTCAGGATCTGAACACATGAAAGTCCAGCAGCAAGGCAGATGTAGCCACTGATGGTCTCCCACAGAGGGAGGTATTCCAAGAGAGAAAAATATATAGCTAACAAGTACCTAGTGAACAAAAATACGCAAGGGACTTGATTACGCCATTCACATGGTTTCAAACTATATGTCACTGGTTACAATTGTTTTAGTATATACCAAGGGCTACTTACAAAGTAGATCAATGAAGCAATAATATGCAACGTTGTGTGGCATCAGAAAGATTTACATACGGTCCCAAAACAAGCCACAGGTGTCCCTCACCTTACATGACCATCTGAGTGAATGCAGCGGTTATGTATAATAGATATAGATGGTATATGGCATTAGAGGAAATATAGGGTTGACTAAAAAAATGGTAGTATTAAGTATAACCCCAAATGCAGCAGCCACCTCCCAAATGGAGATGGTAATTGTCCCAAAAGTCCCTATTAATGAGAAAATGAGGGGGCCAGAGTCAACAGAGTCCGCCTGAAAGATATAAACAAACGAGGGAATTCTAATTAGATGCTGCAATAGAATTGGTCACCAAAAAGGACCAAAACGATGAATAAAGTTGTTACCCCCCCAAAAATACAGGGGATACATATTACCTGTTATTCATATGGAAATGAAGGCGAGGTATATCATGGCCAGACCGCAGGTTGGGAGCAAGTACACAAGGAGAGCGTAACAGATGCTCCTTAAATACCCCACTCCACCCTAATGGAACAACAAGCTCCAATGAGGGTGTGGACACAAGGAAGATGGGCAGCAACTTCCCCCGCCGGAAGTCCCGTCATCGCCGAGGTCACAAAGACGCCACCTCCCCACCGCACCCAATTGAATGGAGAGGAAGGGGAAGGGCCGTCCCACAACCCGGCGCATGCGCGACAGCCCGGCAGGGCGTCGCCATCCATCCAAGGAGGTGGCGCCTGGATGACTCAAGGTGTAACACCATGGGAACCCAGGAAGCCTCGGGCATCCGTACGGGTATCGGATGCGGCATAACCCGCAGCACAGCCAGGCATCATGTCGCAGATACCAAGTTCCACAAACTGAGGGCATATGATACCCAGACCATGTGAAACAGAACAAAATGGACATGAAAAACCATAGAACACCATGGGATAGGGGGTCCACACAGCATGAGTAATTACAGCCTAATTTGTACAAAAATACAAAATGACAAACAATATGGTTACATTATATCTTATATTGTTTTAATAACACACAAGTATGCAGTACATGGAATACCGCAGTAGGAACGAAAATTACACATACATAGAATGCAATCAAAAATGTAATATGCAGCCAAAATTATTAGCACCATTATTCAGTACATTTTCAGTGAACCAACACCGGAACACTGATATCTTAGGGGGGCACGGCACAGATAAACATAGCAGGTGGAATAGAAACATGGCCCACTTCAAACACACAACAAACAGCACAGGTCATCAAGAATCTCTTTCAAAGAAAAGGTTTGAAACTTATACCTTCATTGAGGCCGGGATACTTAGTGGCCTGTAGTAAATAGATACACCTAGTTTCAATTTGTAATAGGGGGCGATCAATGTCTCCTCCCCTCACATGTGAGGGAATGTGTTTAAGTCCAAAAAATTAACAGGATTTCAACTCGAAGTTATGGGATAGACCCATATGGCGACTTATAGGGGTCTCCATTTTTTTGTTTTTAATCAAGGAAACATGATCCCTGATTCTTTTTAAAAAATGGGCATTTGGTCTTCTCCACATAAAAGGCATTGCAGGTATATAACACCCACCGTCTGACAGGTAATTTTGTATTTAGGGGACCACATGGATCCATTGGGGAGTTGGATA
Organism: Pelophylax lessonae; assembly: GCF_965119305.1. Lineage (NCBI taxonomy): Eukaryota > Metazoa > Chordata > Amphibia > Anura > Ranidae > Pelophylax > Pelophylax lessonae. The sequence goes on from NC_138768.1 coordinate 365,938,122, forward strand.
GAGTGATCTACTGTAATGAATCTAAAAAAATTAGAATTTCCACAGGGGAATGTAAGACTGAAAAACCTTGCGCTTATGGTGAATAGATCTCAGATAAATAAATAAATATATATGTGAGCTGCCTGCTGCAAGAAAAAAGTGCAAGTGCTTTTTAAATGTGTTGGTCAGTGGTTGCAGCGCTGCTACAAAGTGTAAAAGTGCATAAATAACATAAAATACCATAAAATTCTCTAATACATGAATGATAATTAATATTAAAATAATATTTCACAAAGTGCAAATGTCTATACTGTGCTAAAAATTGTGCAAAATGACTTGTTAAATATCACAAAAAAACAAGTGCAAAATAGTGCTAAGCTGAAGTCCATATAATAGTCCTTTTTTCCAAATTATAAAAGTGCTAGTGCTTAATTCCGTGCTGCTTGTGGGGTTTCCCCCTTTGTAGATCTACTTACCACAGTGTGGCTTAAACAAAGCAGAAAGTGATGGTCATGGTAATCCTTGGACTCATTAGAGGTTGCTGTAAATCCGTAAGAATCCTTTTCCACATTGAATAATCCCAGGTAACCTCATAAAAACAAAAGGCTTTCCATAGTGAAGACCGTTTAAAATTTAAATTTATTGAGGTAATAAGACAATGGGATACTCACAAACATGTTAAAAACAAAGACATGTAGATGTACACTCGGCTCGGTGGTTAGCTGCTCCCGCAGCGTGCGCTTCACCGACCGGATATCATGTGACAGACCGCTCGGCCAATGGCTAGACGCGTTTCGCTGTTGAACACAGCGTCTTCTTCAGCTACAGAAGACGCTGTGTTCAACAGCGAAACGCGTCTAGCCATTGGCCGAGCGGTCTGTCACATGATATCCGGTCGGTGAAGCGCACGCTGCGGGAGCAGCTAACCACCGAGCCGAGTGTACATCTACATGTCTTTGTTTTTAACATGTTTGTGAGTATCCCATTGTCTTATTACCTCAATACATTTAAATTTTAAACGGTCTTCACTATGGAAAGCCTTTTGTTTTTATGAGGTTACCTGGGATTATCCAAAGTGGAAAAGGATTCTTACGGATTTACAGCAACCTCTAATGAGTCCAAGGATTACCATGACCATCACTTTCTGCTTTGTTTAAGCCACACTGTGGTAAGTAGATCTACAAAGGGGGAAACCCCACAAGCAGCACGGAATTAAGCACTAGCACTTTTATAATTTGGAAAAAAGGACTATTATATGGACATCAGCTTAGCACTATTTTGCACTTGTTTTTTTGTGATATTTAACAAGTCATTTTGCACAATTTTTAGCACAGTATAGACATTTGCACTTTATGAAATATTATTTTAATATTAATTATCATTCATGTATTAGAGAATTTTATGGTATTTTATGTTATTTATGCACTTTTACACTTTGTAGCAGTGCTGCAACCACTGACCAACACAGGGGAATGTACCCACAGTGCCCTGGCTTATGGGGGCATCAATTTTATGATGACTTCTAACTAAATTATCTCTCAAAGATTTGGATCGTTTAAACGTTATCTCAGGGTGGCAATTAATATGTTTTTGAATTTTCTCGTCAGAGGTTAACAGATGCCAGTATTTTTGGTAGATGTTTTTAACTTTTTTATGCTGCCTTCAATAGGTGGTAATAACCCTAGTAGTATCCGAATCAGAGTCTATTTTAGGTTTGTAAATAAGAGAAGCTCGGTCCTGTAATTTTGCACGATTAAATGCCTTTCTGAGGCTGGTTCTAGTGTAGCCTCTACATGCTAAACGATCCCGTAATGCATTTGCTTCCTTTATAAAGTCGGACTCTAAAGTACAATTTCTCCTCAACCTGAGAAATTGGCTGTAGGGGATACTTTTTATTAAGGATGCTGGGTGTGAGCTTCATGCATGTAGTATTGTATTGCCGGCAGACGGCTTTCTGTATAGAGTGGAACATAAATGACCGGTATGATCAACAAAGATCTCAACATCCAAGAAAGTTATACCAGGGATGATAAGTACAGTATATGTAAATTTAAGATAATATGAATTATGGTTCAAGCCATTGAGAAAAATGTCCAAATCATCTTTTGATCCTGCCCACAACATAAACACATGGTCAATATACCGATGCCACGATATAATGTTTGCCAAACTCTCCACTTTTTCATCGTCAGCAAAAAGGTCATGCTCCCCCCCCCCCCCCCAGGTACAGGTTCACATAGGAGGGAGCACATTTGGCTCCCATAGCGACACCCTGCACCTGGAGGTAGTGGGAGCGTTTGAACATAAAGATGTTATTCGTAAGGACAAATTCAAGAATCTGAGTAATGAACTTATTATACGGCCATGCTTCATGGCCACGTTCCCCTAACTGTTCCTCAATGACTTGAATGCCACGTGTATGTGGGATTGAATTATATAGAGCCTCAATGTCAATAGCCACCAACCACGCATTCTTAGGGACTTGAAGACCATCAATAATTTTCAAAAGTTCAATAGTATCTTTAACATACGAGAATAATGCCTTAACATGGGGATAGAGGTATTCATCCATTAGGGAACAGGCATTTTTCGTGAGCGACGCGCAGCCCGAAATGATGGGGCGACCTGGTGGAGAAGCAATGTTTTTATGGATTTTGGGCAAAGCGTAGAATGTAGGGATCTTAGGGTTAGGTGTGTTCAAAAATTTAAAAGTATCTGCATCTATTAGACCACGCTGAAAGGCCAAAGTTAGCAGGTTCCTAAATTTAACCACACTTGACTGCACAAATGTGGTAGATACTGGTCTATACCAATTGGTATTATTAAGAATGTCATAACACATTCTTTCACAGTCAGGTGTATTCAGAATTACCAGGTTTCCACCTTTATCAGAGGGTTGTATGACTATTTGGTAGTTAGATCCTAATGACTGTATGGCTCTCCTTTGGGCATGGGATATATTGTACATTGGTCCCGTATGCCAATTAGTATTCTCAATCGCTTTAGTAACTTGAATTACAAACGCACAAATATTTGGATTCCCTTGAAGAACAGGGAAAGATTTGGATTTCAGTTTATGGGTCTTGGGAGGGGGAAAGAGGGGAGCAGCCAGGGCAGACCCCTGATGAAGGTCTTCTAGCTCAAGCTGGTCCCCAATATGACCCTCCTCCCACAGGTCCATAAGGTGATGGAGGGCACATAGGTCCTCCATAGGCACATTTTGTAATAAAGTGTTGTCATAGGTAGGGGTTTCAACACAAGTTGTATTTTTAGTGTAAAGGACTTTGTACATCAATCGGCGTGCAAAAAGGTGCAGGTCTTTAATTAGTTCGAAGGAATCAGTGTCTTGATCTGGACAAAAAGTGAGCCCGAGGTGTAGTACCTCAGACTCAGTCTCAGTCAGATCATACGAAGGTAAGTTGACTATAGAAAATTTGTCCCAATCCTCTGAGTACAGTGGATCGGGCGAAGCTACTTTGGGTGAAGATTAGGAATTTTTGCAGGGGTAGGTAGAGTGGTAGTAACTCGGTGCATATCTGATTTAGTGTTGGCTGCAAAAATAGGTGTCGTGCGTAGTTCAATAGGTGGGCCAGACATTAGGCTCATTGTGTCATGAGTAGTAAGATTAGTAGAGGATTGTGATAAAGTAGATAATTGTGTAGAAGTGGTTGATAGTGTTGGTGAAATATCACCTGCAGACTTTAAAGTTGTAGGTAAAAGTGATTCAGTGCAATTGTGCATACGATTAGGGCGTGTAGTTTTGTTTTTCATGGGAATATGAGTTTTTTTAGGACGTGATGATAGTGACGTATCCCCCTCATTTTTCCTTTTCTTTGACTCAGCATAGCCTCCACGTGTATGTGGTCCCAACGGGACAAACGATACAGAAGATAGGTCAGAATAATTTCCATCAACACTATTAGCCAAGGGGTTGAAGTTATTGGTACTCCGTCCCCTGGGTCTCCTATATTCATCTTGGGGCCATCTGTAAGCAAAATTAGCATCATGTGCTTTTTTGTCCCTTAGAAATTTGTTCTCCTTGATCTTAATCAGATTAGTCACATATTTTGTGAGATGGTCCTTCAATTTCTTATCCCTGGAGGGAAAGAAAGTGGAAGACAAAATTTCTTTGTTTTGATCCTGCCATTCGGATAGTTCCTTATCAATATTTTTAAGATCGGAAGTATATTGGTCAACCAGAATACTCATCATTTTAAGAGAACAATTTACTAGATTGGTTTCCCAATCCAGCTTGATATGGGGTTCAACTTTATTGATATTGGGAAATATCTGAACTCCAAGTCCCCATGGTACCACACTATTTTCAATATATTTGGTGAAATATTTCTTGTGCCAGTAAAGTCGAGTTTTTCTTTCTACTAACCTTTGTAATCTAGAAAAATATCTATTAACATCTATTTCTGATACCTCAGACGAAGAACATGCCTTATGAATTTCCGTTACAAAGCCCTCCCAAGCTTCTCCACAATAGTCAGTGGGAGTACTGCTGTCGTGCGCGGAGTGGGCCATGTTGCGTGCTGCGCCGTGTCCCCTAAAGACAAAAAATAAATAAATGAATAAACAGAAAATTTAATTAACATTGAAGTTTACAAACAAGTTAAATAGTACACTCAATGTCAGTCCACCACATGGTGTATGACACAGTGCGTACCCCTGAACATCCTTCAAAGAAGGGAACAATATAAAAGGTAAATCCAATCACAAATTATCTCAATGTGTATTGAAACATATATCAAAACACGGGCTCCACCTAAAATTAAGGTGTTGGGTGTTTGAACCACCCTGAAATAGAAAAAGTTTCCCTATAAAGTATGCAAAAAAGACCAACTCTCAAGTATCATGGGACTTTTAAGGTGCGTTTCTTAATTCATTGAGATAATAATGATTATCATAACACAGATTATAATTTAAAAGGGACATTTTATTTTCCAAACAATTTTTATTGAATAATAACATTTAAAATGTATATGAAAAAACACACATGAAATGTACAGACTTCATGCCTTCCAAATATGTAGGACGTGAAGCATGATTTCTTGAAATGCTAAATGGGTCTTTGACCGGTTTCGCCAAAGAGCAGGCTTCCTCAGAAAATATTAGCGCTGTACAATGAATCTTCTATCAAATACAAGAATTATATGTTAAGTACAGACGATAAAAACAACAATTACATAATAAGCAATATAGACAGCAAATTGTGTATTAATAAATTCATACTGTATGGAAAATCCCCATCCCATAGACAAATGTAGAAAAAACTTGATCCCAACCTGCAGATGGAGCAATTATGGAAAAAGGGTGTAGTAAGTGGGCCTCAGGATCTGAACACATGAAAGTCCAGCAGCAAGGCAGGTGTAGCCACTGATGGTCTCCCGCAGAGGGAGGTATTCCAAGAGAGAAAAATATATAGCTAACAAGTACCTAGTGAAAAAAACACACAAGGGGCTTGATTACGCCTTTCACATGGTTTCAAACTATATGTCACTAGTTACACTCGTTTTAGTATATACCAAGGGCTACTTACAAAGTGGATCAATGAAGCAAATATATGCAGAGTTGTGTGGCATCAGAAAGATTTATATGCGGTCCCAAAACGAGCCACAGGTGTCCCTCACCTTACATGACCATCGGAGTGAATGCAGCAGTTATGTATAATAGATATAGATGGTATATGACAATAGAGGAAATATAGGGTTGACTAAAAAAATGGTAGTATTAAGTATAACCCCAAATGCAGCAGCCACCTCCCAAATGGAGATGGTAATTGTCCCAAAAGTCCCTATCAATGAGAAAATGAGGGGGCCGGAGTCAACAGAGTCGGCCTGAAAGATATAAACAAACGAGGGAATTCTAATTAGATGCTGCAATAGAAGTGGTCACCAAAAAGGACCAAAACGATGAATAAAGTTGTTACCCCCCAAAAAATACAGGGGATACATATTACCTGTTATTCATATGGAAATGAAGGCAAGGTATATATCATGGCCAGACCGCAGGTTGGGAGCAAGTACACAAGGAGAGCGTAACAGATGCTCCTTAAATACCCCCCTCCACCCTAATGGAACAACAAGCTCCAATGAGGGTGCTGATGCAAGGAAGATGGGTGGCAACCTCCCCCGCCAGAAGTCGCGTCATCGCCGAGGTCACAAAGACGCCACCTCCCCACCCCACCTAATTGAATGGAGAGCAAGGGGAAGGGCCGTCCCACAACCCGGCACATGCGCGACAGCCCAGCAGGGCGTCGCCATCCATCAAAGGAGGCAGCGCCTGGATGACTCAAGGTGTAACACCATGGGAACCCAGGACGCCTCAGGCATCCGTATGGAGACCGGATGCGGCATAACCTGCAGCCCAGCCAGGCATCATGTCGCAGACACCAAGGTCCACAAACGGATGGCATATGATACCCAGACCATGTGAAACAGAACAAAATGGATATGAAAACCATAGAACACCATGGGATAGAGGGTCCACACAGCATGAGTAATTACAGCCTAATTTGTGCAAAAATACAAAATGACAAACAAAATGGTTACATAATATCTTATATTGTTTTAATAACACACAAGTATGCAGTACATGGAATACCGCAGTAGGAACCAAAATTACACATACATAGAATGCAATCAAAAAATGTAATATGCAGCCAAAATTATTAGCACCATTATTCAGTACATTTTCAGTGAACCGAAACCGGAACACCGATATATTAGGGGGGCACGGCACAGATAAACATAGCAGGTGGAATAGAAACACGGCCCACTTCAAACACACAACAAACAGCACAGGTCATCAAGAATCTCTTTCAAAGAAAGGGTTTGAAACCTATACCTTAATTGAGGTCGGGATTAGTGTTGAGCGAACACGGACTGTATTATTCGTGTTCGTACCGAATAATTGGATTTTTGTTACCCGAACATGAACACGGACACTTTACTGTATATTCGGGTAAAAATCCGTGTTCGGTCGTTTTATTTCCGGGTTTTGCATGCTTTGGCGCTCTTTTCATGGCGGGCTTTCAACAGCCAATCAACAATCGTTTAACTGGTGTGCCTTAAGCCATCCCAGCCATGCCTGCAAATGTCTCAGTAGCTGTGATTGGCCATCTGAAGCATGTGACCAAGTCTTTATAAGTTCGAGGCAGCCGCAGCGGCGTCATTGTGCTGCTTAGATCAGGGACAGAGCACACATCAACGTGCTGGCTGCTGATTAGGGAAAGATAGGCAGGAAAAAAACATTTGTGTCCGGATAGAATTGAGGGACAGGTCGGAGTGTTTAGGCAGGGCGAGTTGTAGGCATTTTAGGGATAGAGTCTGCTGAATTATAGGGTCAGTGTCTTCTGCAAACTACAATCGATATTGCTGTGTGGGGGGTGGGGTCTGCACTCAATCCTGATCTACGATCTCTTCTCAATCCTGTTAGGGAGAGGCTGCTGCTGAATTTTAGGGTCAGAGTGTTCTACAAACTACAATCGATATTGCTGTGTGGGGTGGGGTCTGCACTTAGTTCTCCTGATCTACGATCTCTTCTCAATCCTGTTAGGGACAGAGTCTGCTGAATTTTAGGGAAACTGTGTTCTACAAACTACAATCGATATTGCTGTGTGGTGTGGGATAGGAGATAGGCAGGTGTCAGTGATCCACATCCATTTTTCTGTGTGTGGGCTGCAGTGAACACAATCTTTTTGGGGTGCAGTGAACACAATCCTTTTGGAGTGCAGTGAACAAAATCTTTGTGGGGTGCAGTGAACAAAACCTTTGTGGGGGTACAGTGAACACAATCTTTGTGGGGTGCAGTGAAGACAATCCTTGTGGGGTGCAGTGAAGACAATCTTTGTGGGGTGCAGTGAACAAAATCTTTGGGGGGTACAGTGAACACAATCTTTGTGGGGTGCAGAGAAGACAATCCTTGTGGGGTGCAGTGAACAAAATCTTTGGGGGGGTACAGTGAACACAATCTTTGTGGGGTGCAGTGAACAAAACCTTTGTAGGGGGCAGTGAACACAATCTTTGTGGGGTGCAGTGAAGACAATCTTTGTGGGGTGCAGTGAAGACAATCCTTTTGGAGTGCAGTGAACAAAATCTTTGGGGGGGTACAGTGAACACAATCTTTGTGGGGTGCAGTGAACAAAACCTTTGTAGGGGGCAGTGAACACAATCTTTGTGGGGTGCAGTGAAGACAATCCTTGTGGGGTGCAGTGAAGACAATCCTTGTGGGGTGCAGTGAACAAAATCTTTGGGGGGTACAGTGAACACAATCTTTGTGGGGTGCAGTGAACAAAACCTTTGTGGGGTACAGTGAACACAATCTTTGTGGGGTGCAGTGAACAAAACCTTTGTGGGGTACAGTGAACACAATCTTTGTTGGGTGCAGTGAAGACAATCCTTTTGGAGTGCAGTGAACACAATCTTTGTGGGGTACAGTGAACACAATCTTTGTGGGGTGCAGTGAACAAAACCTTTGTGGGGTACAGTGAACACAATCTTTGTGGGGTGCAGTGAACACAATCTTTGTGGGGTGCAGTGAACAAAACCTTTGTGGGGTGCAGTGAACACAACCTTTGTGGGGTACAGTGAACACAATCTTTGTGGGGTGCAGTGAACAAAACCTTTGTGGGGTACAGTGAACACAATCTTTGTGGGGTACAGTGAACACAATCTTTGTGGGGTGCAGTGAACAAAACCTTTGTGGGGTACAGTGAACACAATCTTTGTGGGGTGCAGTGAACAAAACCTTTGTGGGGTACAGTGAACACAATCTTTGTGGGGTGCAGTGAAGACAATCCTTTTGGAGTGCAGTGAACAAAATCTTTGTGGGGTACAGTGAACACAATCTTTGTGGGGTACAGTGAACACAATCTTTGTGGGGTGCAGTGAAGACAATCCTTGTGGGGTGCAGTGAAGACAATCCTTGTGGGGTGCAGTGAACAAAACCTTTGTGGGGTACAGTGAACACAATCTTTGTGGGGTACAGTGAACACAATCTTTGTGGGGTGCAGTGAACAAAACCTTTGTGGGGTACAGTGAACACAATCTTTGTGGGGTGCAGTGAACAAAACCTTTATGGGGTACAGTGAAGACAATCTTTGTGGGGTGCAGTGAAGACAATCCTTTTGGAGTGCAGTGAACAAAATCTTTGTGGGGTACAGTGAACACAATCTTTGTGGGGTGCAGTGAACAAAATCTTTGTGGGGTACAGTGAACACAATCTTTGTGGGGTGCAGTGAAGACAATCCTTGTGGGGTGCAGTGAAGACAATCCTTGTGGGGTGCAGTGAACAAAATCTTTGGGGGGTACAGTGAACACAATCTTTGTGGGGTGCAGTGAACAAAACCTTTGTGGGGTACAGTGAACACAATCTTTGTGGGGTGCAGTGAACAAAACCTTTGTGGGGTACAGTGAACAAAACCTTTGTGGGGTGCAGTGAACAAAACCTTTGTGGGGTGCAGTGAACACAACCTTTGTGGGGTACAGTGAACACAATCTTTGTGGGGTGCCGTGAACAAAACCTTTGTGGGGTACAGTGAACACAATCTTTGTGGGGTGCAGTGAACAAAACCTTCGTGGGGTGCAGTGAACACAACCTTTGTGGGGTACAGTGAACACAATCTTTGTGGGGTGCAGTGAACAAAACCTTTGTGGGGTACAGTGAACACAATCTTTGTGGGGTACAGTGAACACAATCTTTGTGGGGTGCAGTGAACAAAACCTTTGTGGGGTACAGTGAACACAATCTTTGTGGGGTGCAGTGAACACAATCTTTGTGGGGTGCAGTGAACAAAACCTTTGTGGGGTGCAGTGAACACAACCTTTGTGGGGTACAGTGAACACAATCTTTGTGAGGTGCAGTGAAGACAATCCTTGTGGGGTGCAGTGAAGACAATCCTTGTTGGGTGCAGTGAAGACAATCCTTGTGGGGTGCAGTGAACAAAATCTTTGGGGGGTACAGTGAACACAATTTTTGTGGGGTGCAGTGAACAAAACCTTTGTGGGGTACAGTGAACACAATCTTTGTGGGGTGCAGTGAACAAAACCTTTGTGGGGTACAGTGAACACAATCTTTGTGGGGTGCAGTGAAGACAATCCTTTTGGAGTGCAGTGAATAAAATCTTTGTGGGGTACAGTGAACACAATCTTTGTGGGGTGCAGTGAAGACAATCCTTGTGGGGTGCAGTGAAGACAATCCTTGTGGGGTGCAGTGAACAAAATCTTTGGGGGGTACAGTGAACACAATCTTTGTGGGGTGCAGTGAACAAAACCTTTGTGGGGTACAGTGAACACAATCTTTGTGAGGTGCAGTGAAGACAATCCTTGTGGGGTGCAGTGAAGACAATCCTTGTGGGGTGCAGTGAACAAAATCTTTGGGGGGTACAGTGAACACAATTTTTGTGGGGTGCAGTGAACAAAACCTTTGTGGGGTACAGTGAACACAATCTTTGTGGGGTGCAGTGAACAAAACCTTTGTGGGGTACAGTGAACACAATCTTTGTGGGGTGCAGTGAAGACAATCCTTTTGGAGTGCAGTGAACAAAATCTTTGTGGGGTACAGTGAACACAATCTTTGTGGGGTGCAGTGAAGACAATCCTTGTGGGGTGCAGTGAAGACAATCCTTGTGGGGTGCAGTGAAGACAATCCTTGTGGGGTGCAGTGAACAAAATCTTTGGGGGGTACAGTGAACACAATCTTTGTGGGGTGCAGTGAACAAAACCTTTGTGGGGTACAGTGAACACAATCTTTGTGGGGTGCAGTGAACAAAACCTTTGTGGGGTACAGTGAACACAATCTTTGTGGGGTGCAGTGAAGACAATCCTTTTGGAGTGCAGTGAACACAATCTTTGTGGGGTGCAGTGAACAAAACCTTTGTGGGGTACAGTGAACACAATCTTTGTGGGGTACAGTGAACACAATCTTTGTGGGGTACAGTGAACACAATCTCATACTTCTGAAGCTTTGAGGGTGCTGCCTGTTCTATACTCCTCCTCCTCCTCCTCATCCATCCTTTTAGGTGTACAAACAATAGTAATTGGGGCCTAGTGTGCTTCTGTACGTGTGATAAACATACACTTTTTTTGATCATATTTCCTATTCCGCTATTCTATAAAAACCTTTGGGGCTCAATTAAATTGCGGAATAGTCTGTGTCGGTACGAGTGAGATCCACCTTTCCAAGTTTTTGGGGTTCATCTCATACTTCTGAAGCTTTGAGGGTGCTGCCTGTTCTATACTCCTCCTCCTCCTCATCCATCCTTTTAGGTGTACAAACAATAGTAATTGGGGCCTAGTGTGCTTCTGTACGTGTGAAAAACATACACTTTTTTTGATCATATTTCCTATTCCGCTATTCAATAAAAACCTTTGGGGCTCAATTAAATTACGGAATAGTCTGTGTCTGTATGTGTGAGATCCACCTTTCCAAGTTTTTGGGGTTCATCTCATACTTCTGAAGCTTTGAGGGTGCTGCCTGTTCTATACTCCTCCTCCTCCTCCTCCCCATCCATCCTTTTAGGTGTACAAACAATAGTAATTGGGGCCTAGTGTGCTTCTGTACGTGTGAAAAACATACACTTTTTTTTGATCATATTTCCTATTCCGCTATTCAATAAAAACCTTTGGGGCTCAATTAAATTGCGGAATAGTCTGTGTCGGTACGTGTGAGATCCACCTTTCCAAGTTTTTGGGGTTCATCTCACACTTCTGAAGCTTTGAGGGTGCTGCCTGTTCTATACTCCTCCTCCTCCTCCTCCTCCTCATCCATCCTTTTAGGTGTACAAACAATAGTAATTGGGGCCTAGTGTGCTTCTGTACGTGTGAAAAACATACACTTTTTTTTGATCATATTTCCTATTCCGCTATTCAATAAAAACCTTTGGGGCTCAATTAAATTGCGGAATAGTCTGTGTCGGTACGTGTGAGATCCACCTTTCCAAGTTTTTGGGGTTCATCTCATACTTCTGAAGCTTTGAGGGTGCTGCCTGTTCTATACTCCTCCTCCTCCTCCTCCTCATCCATCCTTTTAGGTGTACAAACAATAGTAATTGGGGCCTAGTGTGCTTCTGTACGTGTGAAAAACATACACTTTTTTTTGATCATATTTCCTATTCCGCTATTCGATAAAAACCTTTGGGGCTCAATTAAATTGCGGAATAGTCTGTGTCGGTACGTGTGAGATCCACCTTTCCAAGTTTTTGGGGTTCATCTCATACTTCTGAAGCTTTGAGGGTGCTGCCTGTTCTATACTCCTCCTCCTCCTCCTCATCCATCCTTTTAGGTGTACAAACAATAGTAATTGGGGCCTAGTGTGCTTCTGTACGTGTGAAAAACATACACTTTTTTTTGATCATATTTCCTATTCCGCTATTCAATAAAAACCTTTGGGGCTCAATTAAATTGCGGAATAGTCTGTGTCGGTACGTGTGAGATCCACCTTTCCAAGTTTTTGGGGTTCATCTCATACTTCTGAAGATTTGAGGGTGCTGCCTGTTCCATACTCCTCTTCCTCATCCTCCCTTTAGGGTAGGAAAAAATGTAATCGGGCCTAGTCTGTGTTTGTACGTGTGAGATACACAGTTTTTTATCCTATTCCGCTATTCAAAACACACCCTTTTGGTGTAAAAAACATTAAATTGCGGCATAGTTTGCATATTTGACTGTGAGATACACCTGTGCGATACTGTTGTTCTTTTGTTCCGCTATTCAATAAAGACCTTTCTAGGGCAAGATCTTAAATTTCAGAAATATGAGGAGAGCGTCAAATAGGGGCCGTGGCCTGGGTCGTGGTGGTGCTGCTGCTAGAGCTCCTGTTGCAAGGAGAGGACGTGGTCGATCTGTGCCAGCTACACGCACAAGTGAAACACCTTCCTCAAGTGTGAGTAGGCGACAGAACCTGCATCAGTATTTGGTAGGGCATCATACGCCCCTAGAAGTGATGAGGCCAGAACAAGTGGAGGCGATAGTAGATTGGTTTGCTGCTGACAGTGCCTCCAGTTCCTTCACATTGTCTCCCACCCAGTCTACTGCAGAAAGGTCACAGTTGGCACCTGCAGCCGATGTCCAACCGTCTTTCACCTCACCCCCTTGCAAATCAGGCAAGCAGTCTGAGCCCCAAGCCATACAGCAGTCTCTTCTTCTTTTTGATGACTCTGTCAGCAGGGTTTCCCAGGGCCATCCACCTAGCCCTGCCCCAGAAGTGGAAGAGATTGAGTGCAGCGATGCCCAACCACTTATTTCTCAAGATGAGTACATGCAAGGATCATCGCAGCACGTCTCCGATGATGACGAAACGCAGGTGCCAACTGCTGCGGCGTTCAGCATTGTGGAGACCGACAAGGAGGGCAGGGGTGAAGACTGGGTGGAAGATGATGTGGAGGACGATGAGGTCCTCGACCCCACATGGAATGAACGTCATGCAGGTGACCTGAGTAGTTTGGAGGAAGAGGCGGTGGTCGCACAGAGCCACCAGCACAGCAGAAGAGGGAGCAGGGTGCAGAAGCGGAGCGGCCGTGCCCTAGACACTACGCCCGCTACTGCCCAACGCAGCAAGGGAACGAGCGCACCAAAGTCAGCTCAAAGGAGTTCTCTAGCGTGGAAGTTCTTTAGAAAATGTGCTGATGACAGGACACGAGTGGTTTGCACCCTGTGCAATCAGAGCTTGAAGCGAGGCATAAACCTTCTCAACCTGAGCACAACCTGCATGATCAGGCATCTAAGTGCAAAGCACGAGCTGCAGTGGAGTACACACCTTCAAAACCAAGAAACGTCTCTGGCTCATCCTGCTTCCTCTTCTGCTGCAGTCTCGGCCGCTCCAGCCACATCTGTAGTGATACCGGCACCTGCCACCCCGCAAACAGACGATCTGTCAGCAACACCACCACCTGGGTCACCAACAACCATCTCCACAATGTCCCGTGGAAGCATTCAGATTTCCATCTCCCAAACACTTGAGAGGAAGAGGAAGTACCCCCCTACCCACCCGCGATCCCTGGCCCTGAATGCCAGCATTTCAAAATTATTGGCCTTTGAAATGCTGTCATTCCGTCTGGTGGAGACGCACAGTTTTAAAAACCTTATGTCGGTGGCTGTCCCACAGTACGTCGTGCCCAGCCGCCACTACTTTTCCAGGCAAGCCATCCCTTCCCTACACAACCAAGTGGGGGAAAAAATCAGGTGTGCACTGCGCAACGCCATCTGTGCCAAGGTCCACCTAACTACCGATACGTGGACCAGTAAGCACGGTCAGGGGCGTTATATCTCCCTAACGGCACACTGGGTAAATGCAGTGGCGGATGGGCCTGAGGCGGATAGCAATTTGGCGCATGTCCTTCCACCACCGAGGATTGCAGGGCGCTTCAGTTTGCCTCCTGTTCCTAACTCCTCCTACTCCGCTTCCTCATCCTCTACCGCCTCCTCATCCGGACAGCGTAACACCTTCACCACCAACTTCAGCACGGCCAGGGGTAAACGACAGCAGGCAGTTTTACAACTTGCCTGTTTGGGGGACAAACCACACACCGCGCAGGAGTTGTGGAGGAGCATGGAACAGCAAACAAATGAGTGGTTGCTGCCAGCGAGCCTCAAGCCCGGCCTGGTGGTGTGCGATAATGGGAGAAATCTCATAGCAGCTCTGGGCCTAGCCGGTTTGACGCACATCCCTTGCCTGGCGCATGTGCTGAATTTGGTGGTGCAGAGGTTCCTTAAAAACTACCCCGATATGTCAGAGCTGCTGCAGAAAGTGCGGGCCGTTTGTGCGCACTTTCGGCGTTCTCACCCTGCTGCTGCTCGCCTGGCAGCGCTGCAGCGTAACTTCGGCCTTCCCGCTCACCGCCTCATATGTGACGTGCCCACAAGGTGGAACTCCACCTTGCACATGCTGGAAAGACTGTGCATGCAGCAGCAGGCCATAGTGGAGTTTCAGCTGCAGCACGCACGCGTGAGTCGCTCTGCGGAACAGCACCACTTCACCACCAATAACTGGGCCTCCATGCGAGACCTGTGTGCCTTGTTGCGCTGTTTTGAGTACTCCACCAACATGGCCAGTGGCAATGACGCCGTTCTCAGCTTAACTATCCCACTTCTATGCCTCCTTGAAAAAACAATTTGGGCGATGATGGAAGAGGATGTGGCACAGGATGAGGAGGAGGAGGAGGAGGATGAAGAGGTAACATTTCCAAGGCTTTCAGGGCAGTCATTCGCAAGGGGCTCCGAGGGTGGGTTCCTGCACACACAAAGGCCAGGGACACAATTGTCCAGCAGGGGCACAGTTCTGGAGGATGAGGAGGATGAGGAGGAGGAGGAGCTGGAGGAGGATATGGAACCATGTTCACAGCAGGGTGGCACCCAGGCCAGCTCATGGCCATCACTGGTGCGTGGCTGGGGGGATACAGAGGACACGGACGATACACCTCCCACAGAGGACAGCATTTCGTCGCCTCTGGGCAGCCTGGCACACATGAGCGATTACATGCTGCAGTGTCTCCACAACGACCGCCGAGTTGCCCACATTCTAACTTGTGCTGATTACTGGGTGGCCATGCTGCTGGATCCCCGTTACAAGGACAACGTACCGTCCTTAATTCACTCACTGGAGCGCGGTCGCAAGATGCGCGAGTACAAGCGCACGCTGGTAGACGCCATGCTGCTGGCATTCCCATCTGACAGCGGGGCCACAGTGGAAGCACAAGGCAGAGGAGGAGGAGGAGGAGGTCGCCAACTCAACCAGGGCACCGCCAGCACCTCAGAAGGCAGGGTTAGCATGGCCGAAATGTGGAAAAGCTTTGTCAGCACGCCACAACAAACAGCAGCACCAGCAGCTCAGATGGAACGTCTTAGCAGGAGGCAGCATTTTACCAACATGGTGGAGCAGTATGTGTGCACACGCCTACATGTAGTGAATGAGGGGTCTGCCCCCTTCAACTTCTGGGTCTCCAAATTGGGCACATGGCCTGAGCTTGCCCTTTACGCCTTGAAGGTGCTGGCGTGCCCTGCAGCCAGTGTATTATCTGAACAGGTATTTAGCACGGCTGGGGGTGTTATAACAGACAAGCGCAGCCGCCTGTCCAGAGACAATGTGGACAAGCTCACGTTCATTAAAATGAACCAGGCATGGATCCCACGGGACTTTTCCGTACCTTGTGCAGAATAGCAATGGATACCGACCTTACCCACCCATTGTTCCATTTTTGCTCTTTCTCACTCTTTTGGGGTGTACCCTCATTTAAAATTTGTGAAAAGAAGCAGTGTTGGCTACCTCATCCTCCTCCTCAGGGCCAGATTAACGTAGGGGCTATTGGAGCTGCAGCTCCATGCAGGCCCCTACCTTTTATATAGGCCCCGGGTTGGCCATATTCACTGTGACCGCTCTTCTGTCACTTGTAAACACAGAAGTCTGGCTTCTATGCTCGCTTCCCCAGGCAGCACCCTCAGAACCTCCCCACACAGCGCGAAGGCCGGACAAGGAGGGACAGTTGCCGATGCATGGATGTGTTTATGGGCTTCAGAGACAGCATCCCATGTTGAATTAGGCATGCATGGCTGCACCCTTCCTCCTCTGGGTGCATGCCAAGGCACGGCCCTTAAGGCCCTTCAAAATCCTCAGCACCAAGACCATGATGCTCTTAATCCGGCCCTGGTCCTCCTCCACCGCCGCTTCCACCTACACCGCCCATAGGTGTGCGCAGCCTATTGCATTAGGGTGTGCACCCCAAAGTTGAAATACACATGCATGTGTTTGCCTACATGTACATGGCCCCGATACATTACTCTCCCTGCTGGCAAAGAGAAATAGAGCAGAGCAGGTGCGAGGGAGATCTTTCCCATCTCCTCACTGGCAAACAGAGCGATAATGCTATGTGCCCTAGGTGATTAGGGTGTGCCCAGGTACACCAGGCACACCCTGTGCGCACGCCTATGACACCGCCACATCCACCACCACCTCAACCTCCCTCCTACTCCTTATGGGCCTCGTCCTTCAGAGATGAAGAACATTGTTTTATTTTTCTGTTTTTTTTTTGTTGTTTTAAGTTATTTCCCTATCCACATTTGTTTGCAGAGCACTTGCCATGCTCTTAACTACGTTTTGCTGCCATTTGCAGCACTCTAGCCCTTTCCATTGGTGTTTTAGAGCCATTTTAGTGCCTTAAAGTTCGGGTCCCCATTGACTTCAATGGGGTTCGGTGTCCGGGAAAAGTTCGGTAAAAGTCCGGGACACGGACCCGGACTTTTTTTTAAAGTTCGGCCGAACCCGTCGAACACGGACATCTAGGTGTCCGCTCAACCCTAGTCGGGATACTTAGTGGCCTGTAGTAAATAGATCCACCTAGTTTCAATTTGTAATAGGGGGCGATCAATGTCTCCTCCCCTCTCATGTGAGGGAATATGTTCAAGTCCAAAAAATTAACAGGATTTCAAGTCGAAGTTATGGTATAGCCCCATATGGCGACTTATAGGGGGTCTCCATTTTTTTGTTTTTAATCAAGGAAACATGATCTCTGATACTTTTAAAAAATGGGCGTTTGGTCTTCCCAACATAAAAGACATTGCAAGCACATCTAAATAGGTATATGACACCCACCGTCTGACAGGTAATTTTGTATTTAGGGGACCACATGGATCCATTGGGGAGTTGGATAGAGTGACCTACTGTAATGAATCTACAAAAATTAGAATTTCCGCAGGGGAATGTACCCACAGTGCCCTGGCTTATGGGGGCATCAATTTTATGATGACTTCTAACTAAATTATCTCTTAAAGATTTGGATCGTTTAAACATTATCTCAGGGTGGCTTTTAATATGTTTTTGAATTTTCTCGTCAGAGGTTAACAGATACCAGTATTATTGGTAGATGTTTTTAACTTTTTAGTGCTGCCTACAATAGGTGGTAATAACCCTAGTAGTATACGAATCGGAGTCTATTTTAGTTTTTTTTCTACATTTGTCTATGGGATGGGGATTTTCCATACAGCATGAATTTATTAATACACAATTTGCTGTCTATATTGCTTATTTTGTAATTGTTGTTTTTATCGTCTGTACTTAACATATAATTCTTGTATTTGATAGAAGATTCATTGTACAGCGCTAATATTTTCTGAGGAAACCTGCTCTTTGGCGAAACCAGTCAAAAACGTATTTAGCGTTTCAAGAAATCATGCTTCACATCCTACATATTTGGAAGGCATGAAGTCTGTACATTTCATGTGTGTTTTTTCATATACATTTTAAATCTTATTATTCAATAAAAATTGTTTGCAAAATAAAATTTCCTTTTTAAATGATAATCTGTGTTATGATAATCATTATTATCTCAATTAATTAAGAAACGCACCTTAAAAGTCCCATGATACTTGAGAGTTGGTCTTTGTTGCATACTTTATAGGGATGTCGGTGCACTAATTATGTAGTACTAAGTGGCTCTACCCTTTAACAAACTTTTTCTTACTTAATACAGGTTGAACATGTAAAATGTTCCAAAGGTGAATGCGGACCTTGAGGTGGCAAGATGGCTGCTTAGAACAAAATGACTTTCTTAATGAGAATAATAATCTGAGTCTATTTCTTTATTTTACATGCACACTTGCAAAAAGCCATAAATAAATCTGATGACTGCTGAAACATGTGATCAATTGAGGAACCAGCTGAAAAAAGCCCAGATGGCATGCCTGAAATCATGACTGCAAGATATTTATATCTTTGATGGAAGACCCCCTCCACAAATTGCAAACACAGGACTATTAACTTTTACCTCTGAGTTTGCTGAAGTTTCTACTAACCTTTGATTGGTCAAACAATATTTTTGATACAACCTATTATATTTATGTCATATTGTATATTTAATCTCAATCGCGGAAAAATAAAATTCAGATCACTCTGATTCAAACTTACTGATTCTTGAGGATCTCTATTTAGCTACATATCTGATTTGGTATCACTGACTAATAGGTGCCAGGTATCTGTATCTGAGAGTAAAAGATTCCACGAAAACCTTAAACAAATTTATATAAAATAAATATAGTAGCTGAAATAGGTGGACATCTTGAAGAGAATAATATCTTTATGTAAATAACTTCATACTTTATTCAAATAATTGCTTATTATTAATCAGGACATCTTTTCATAGAATCGCAAAGTTAAAAGGAAACTCTCTTTATTTACAGTTCCTAAAAATATTATGTGACACAAATTTGGGAGGAGAACAAGAACCAATTACAAAATGTTGTTTGTTTCAGAGTGAGATAAGATATTTTTCCAAAAGTGATGTAACAGAATTCAGGTGATGTGAATAGGAAAAGGAATAGGAATGACTATGCAAATAAAGCTTAGATTTTGGCTATGTAAAAAAATGCAATGAAACGTAGGATAAACTTAAAGAAATAAACATTGAACATGAAGGTAAATTCAAGGAACTGGAATGAACTTTCTAGATAGGTCCTTGGTTTCTTTACAACTTGTGATTTACAGAAGCTGCGTCTTTTGAAAGTGGTATCTGTTTCTCTGTTTCTTTTGGCATAGCCTCACATAGAAGTAATCTTATTGAATAAAATTCATATTTTTTTCTTTGTATGCATTATATTAATAATAATTTTCTTGCTCTAAGCACTGTGCGGTTCCTAGTCATGGTGTAAATCACCCAGAATTCTTAACTAGGCAGGTTGAGAGGCTCCCGGATGCTTGTTTAAGTTGGAGGAAACAGTTTTTTCAGTTTCCTTGCTGGTTGGTAAAACTCAGTTTGGGACCTGGAGTCTGGAGATTGCATAGTGAACTAGGTGGGATGAAATCTTCAGTCTTGGGACCAGGTTTTGGGAATAGCCGGCAAGATTGTGCAGGTGTGTGGGTCTTTTTGTAGAGTCAGGACCACTGTTCTGGGCTCCACACTCCTGAGAAGTCCATGTTAATGAAAGGGAACAACCACAAGTGTGTGCATGTCTGCATGGTACAGCCTGTGATAGAACAAACAGAGGGCCTAATCTGGAGGGCCGGAGCAGCAGGAAAGCTGTAAGGAGCAGCATTCATACAGCAACACAGGGACACTTAGTAATGCCTGCAGTTCCCATGCCACCCCCGCAGCCAGCTTTAACCCCTGAAATGCTGGATGAAAAGCTGCAAGCTGTTTTGCATCAGCTGACACACAATATTGTGTTGGAGGTGGGAAAGATCTCTCAAGAATTGCATGGAGAAATCACCCAGATAAGTGAAAACACGGATGCTTTAGAAACTAAATTTGATGACTTGGTGCAATATGTACAGGTACTGGAAGAAGAAAACAGTGTTTTAAAACACTCAATCTCTCAACTCCAACTACAGCAGGAAGATTCGGAGAAAAGGGAGAGGCGCCAAAACCCTTGTCCCTATCTACTAGGCCTTTTTAAACTGCTTGCTCCCACCATTGCTGATATTGATTAGCTCCTGGACCGCGCTCATAGATCGTTGGGCCCTAAATAATTCATTGTATTCCCTATTATTGGGGTTTTCTATTTCATCTGTCACTCATGATGGTGTCCGACACAGCCTTCGTGATCATCATAAAGGTGATGCCTTTATTAGAAGCTAAGGCCTCCCTCCGCTTCCTGAAGAGGAGTTGCTCCTTCCTCCATCATCTGTGTGGCCTGCTCCTTCTACACTAAAGTAGCTTTGGACTACTGCTAAGGGGAAACTAAAGAAATCTTCCTCTATGCCACAATGCCCGCAGTTCTCCATGCAACTTCTGTGATGTCAAAGGCGGTACCAGGGGGATATTGTCTTAGGCTATTTGCCTCTATGGCCATGACACCAGGTTTAATGTTTCCCTTTTTCTTGGGTAACCACTCACATACCCATGGGGTACAGTTTTTTTATGTTACTTTTGTTCTCATTAGTAAATGCTTTATGATTTTCATAAACTTCTGCTGGAGAGTAATCCATTAGCTGGAGGCTCCCATGTTTCCCTACATTGTCTATTGCTATCACCCGGACCCCTGAAATGTGATTGCTTCTCAGGCCCTCCAATTTTGTTTTTTATTATTTTTTTTTTTACCTCTCCCAGGTCCATACCTGTTCAAATGTTTGCTACATTGTTTTCTCTGTTGGTTATTACATTTCTCTGTTAGATGTTATCTTCTTATGGCGCTAAGATTTCTCTCATATAATGTCAAAGGTCTGAACTCTATTAAGAAAAGATGGTTTGCCCTAAAAGAGTTCAAACTCTCAGGAGCGGATGTGGTTCTGGTCCAGGAGACATACTTTTGTGCTAGGACTTCTGGGAAAGCTCATTAGAAAATCTTACCCCTTGTGGGTAAAAACACATATACTGATCCCCATGGAAGGTTCATCATCCTGGTATGCGATTACATGTCCTCCTTTACTCTGGTAAATTTATACGGTCCTAACTTAAACTTATTGATGAGGTACTTACGTTTGCCTAACATTACTTTCAATCAATATGATCATTGCTGGAGACTTCAATATGATTATGTCCCCAGCTAGAGACAGGGAAACACTTTTTCAGGGCACTCTGTCATGAAGGGTTTTTTCCCAGGCTACTTCTTTCCATAAATGCATAAGATCCCACTGTTTGTTTGACTCCTGGAGAATTAAACACCCTACCCACAAGCAATTTACTTTTTACTCGGCTCATAAAATGTATTCCAGGTTAAATCATTTCTTTATCTTAGCCCCACTAATCCCCTATACTGTAGACTCCAGTCTCTCCTCTAGAACATGGTCTGATCACGACCCTATTACTTTAGATATCACTTTGTCGCTATCTTCCTCTAAAACCTGTCATTGGCATCTCGATGATCACCTCCTCCAATCATCGGTCACTAGAAGAAAACTAGCTAAAGACTTATTTGGAGTTCTTTCACCTAAATGTTGGCTCTGTGCAAGAGACATCAACACTGTGGGAGACACACAAGGCATTCTTTTAAGCACAATGTATTGCAGAAGGCTCCCATCCGAAGAGAGACAATGTTAGCTTTAGAACCTCTTTACTTGTTGATTGGAAGACTGCAGAGCGATGGCTTGTGTGCAATCCCACAGTGGCTGGCCTTCCTAAAGTTACATTGCTTTGTGATCAGTAAAATCTTTGGCATTAAATAAGATTGCAAAATCTTTATTGTGGGCTAAGCTCTCAAATAAACCCCACAGAATTCTGGTTAACAAGCTTGATCCTTGTCTTTTTCATTCTTTTCCTAATCTCCTTATCCAAGCGGATGGTTCCCCAACCCACTGTCCTCGTAATATGACCAATACTATGATATGTACTATGATAGACTACTACACTCCTCTTTTTTGGCATTTTTAGTGACATGGGCACAGGTATCTTACCAGCCGGGGTCCTCGTGACACGCACTGATGGTGGACTTTCTTAGTTCCAATATATAATCTTCTGCAACATCTTGTCAACCTAGGCACCTGTTAATCAGCAGCACTTCATGATCAGCTAGTTTCTGTGTGTAACGCTCCTGCGTTTCTTATATGGTGTGGATTTTCAGCTGCAGAAATAGTTCCACGTCAGTTGTCATGTAAGAGATATGCTGAGATACCATTCCCAACCTCAATGACTCATCATGTGTGGAAGGTCTTATTTCAGCCAGTAAATACACACAATTAGCAAGCTGGTTCCTAGAGTGACTTTATATATGTGGTAACACAATGATGAAGGTTTGAGGGATAGGTTGAGTGGAGGTGGTAGGTGATAGACACTTGAAGGTGAGACAGTAGCAGATGGATGCAGGAAGGTTTAACAATGTTGTATGATAGCAGATGATAGAATAGCAGGTGGACATACAAAAGAGATCAACCCAGTGCAGAAAAGTAGCAGTAGTCTCAAGAGCTAGCAATCTAGTTTATGCAGATGTGATAAACAGTCTCTACTATGCAGAGCTAGATAGTGTAAGCTTAGTATAAGTTTATAGAGAATTCCCCTGCGGGGTACTTAGCACTATTAGCGATACAGCCGAAGGGTGGTTCAGGAGAGGCGGATGATCCAGTAGCGGGATACAGGGATTAGCGCAGCGAGGTTCCGTCAGCGAAGTAAGCTTGCAAGCATGGAAGCTTCAAGCAAGGTTAGCATCCAGATAAGGGTGTTTGAACGAACACATGTGAGTGAGAGCCGACGCCTTAAATAGCCATCTAGTCCGGCGCTGAGTGATGACAGCTCCAGTCTTAAAGGTGTATGCGCACCTTTCCAAAAGTAAATGGTAGGGCGCATACACTTGTGGAAAGTGTAATTTAGGGTACCAAAGGTACCGGAACATTACAATACCCCCCCTTTAAGGCCTGCTCCTGAAGGCCTCTGGAGCTGGTTTGTCTGGGTATCTCGCATGAAAATTGCGGATTAATCTAGGGGCATGTATGTCAGAGGTGTTTAGCCAGGTGTCGTCTTGGGGCCCATAGTTCTTCCATCTAACCAAGTACTGAAGTCTTCTTCTGTAGATACGAGAATCCAGAATCTCTTTTATCTCGTATTCTTCTCCACCTTCAACTTGTACAGGAGGGGGAGGTGGAATATTAGGCCTTATTCCTTGGTCCGGAACATGGGGTTTTAGTAGCGACACATGGAAAATGGGATGGATTTTTAGGTCCATTGGCAATGTAAGCTGCACTGCAGCTTTTCCAATAAGTTTCTTGATTGGGAAAGGTCCCAAGAACAGAGGTCCAAGCTTTTTGCTAGGGATCTTCAGTCTCAAGTTTTTTGTTGAGAGCCAAACGAGGTCCCCGATAGTATACTGTGGAGAAGGTCTTCTACGAAGATCATAGTACTTCTTTTGTTGACTGTGAGCGTGTGCAATGGTAGTATTTAGTAAACCCAGAGAATCCTTTATTTGGGAAAGATAGTCTGAGGCTACTGGGTTATTTGAAGGAAGGATGCGTGGAGGGAGAATAGAGGGATGGAACCCATAGTTCAAGTAGAACGGACTCTGCTTGGTTGTACTGTGAGTTGCGTTGTTGTAGGCAAATTCTGCCAGGGGGAGAAGATCCAACCAATCATCCTGTTGGTAAGAAGTGTAACAACGTAAATACTGCTCGATGCATTGGTTGACTCTTTCAGTCTGTCCGTTGGTCTGCGGATGGTAAGGAGAAGTGAGCTTCCGCTCAATCCGTAGTATGTGACATAGTTCTTGCCAGAATTTAGAAATAAATTGGGATCCACGGTCAGACAAAAGAGTTTTTGGGATACCATGTAATCTGAAGACATGTTTCATCAGGAGTTCTGCCGTTTGTTTGGACGAAGGTAGTCTGCGAATAGCAATGAAATGTGCCATCTTTGTCAGATGGTCCACTGACACCAAGATGGTATTAAATCCTTTGGAAGGAGGCAATTCTACGATGAAGTCCAATGACAGAACCTCCCATGGAGTTTAGGGTATTGGTAGACTGCATAGTAGGCCGGATGGTCTCGTAGTGTCAATTTTGGACCTGGCACAGACATTGCATGAAGAGACGAATTTTTGTATAGATGTTTTCATGTCAGGCCACCAGAATTGCCGAGAAATCAAATTGAAAGTCTTTGTCATACCCATATGTCCTGCCATAGGCACATCATGCGATAATTCCAAGATCTTGGTGCGTAGGGTAGGTGGTATGTAAAGTTTGTCGTTGTAGTAGAGGAAGCCTTCTGCATCGGTATTTAGTTGTGGTGGGGGTGAATCCAACCTTATACCATGCAGAACCTCTTCCTTCAAGGAACGGACAACTCCAATAATGCGTTTGTGAGGTATTATAGGAACGGAAGGAATTTCAAAGTAATTTTCTTTAGTTAGTCGTGATAGTGCATCCGCCTTTTTGTTCTTATCTGCAGGTGTGTAGGTCACTAGGAAGTTAAACCTTAGAAAGAATAGTGACCATCGTACCTGTCGATGCGAGAGAGTTTTGCTAGTCTGAAGATATTGGAGGTTTTTATGGTCCGTGTATATAATTATTGGTAATTGGGTGCCTTCGAGTAAATGTCGGCAATTCTCCAGAGCCAATTTTATAGCAAGCAGTTCCTTCTCACCCACGGGGTAATTTATCTCGGGACTGCTCAGGGATTTAGAAAAAAAGGCGACTGGATGAAGTGGTGAAGTGGGGGTAGGTCGTTGGGAGAGTATTGCTCCTACTGCCAGGTTTGACGCATCTACCTCCAGAATGTATTGGAGGGATGGGTCTGGATGGCGTAATATGGGAGCGGAAGTAAACCTTGTCTTTAACAAGTGGAAAGCCTTATTTGCTTCTTTTGACCATTTAAATGGTATTTTTATGCTAGTGAGCTGTGTGAGGGGTCTCACAATAGCAGAAAAGTTTTTTATGAACTTCCTGTAGAAATTTGAAAGTCCCAGGAATCGCTGTAGCGCCTTGCGTGTAGTTGGTGTAGGCCAATCCTGAATGCAGGATATTTTACTCATGTCCATCTCGATTCCTGTTTTGGATATAATGTAGCCTAGAAAGAGTACCTCATCTTTATGGAACAAGCATTTCTTCAGCTTCACATAAAGATTATGTGCAAGCAATCTCGATAATACAAGTCTTACATGTCTTATGTGTTCAGACAGGGTCCGTGAATATATAAGTATATCGTCCAGATATACCACAACACAGACATCTAGTAAGTCTTTAAAAATATCGTTTATAAATCGTTGGAAAACTGCAGGGGCATTGCATAGGCCGAATGGCATCACAAGATACTCGAACAATCCGTATCTAGTTCTGAATGCAGTCTTCCACTCGTGTCCATCACAGATTCGAATGAGATTGTATGCTCCTTTCAGGTCTAATTTTGAAAAATAGGTAGCTCCACGCACCTGCTCAATGAGCTCAGGGATAAGTGGTAGAGGATAGCGATCTTTTATTGTGATAGCATTCAATTTCCTGTAGTCGATGATAGGTCTGAGACTTGAATCTTTATTGCGAACAAAAAAGAGTCCTGCTGCTGTGGAAGAAGTGGAAGGTCTAATAAAACCTTTTTCCACGTTCTCATCCAAATAGGTTTTGAGATGGGCAAGTTCATCCTGTGAAAGAGGATAAACATGACCGAACGGCAATTTGCTATTTGGGAGTAGATCAATGCTACAATCATAGTCTCGATGAGGAGGTAATGCTTGAGCATTTTTCTCAAGAAAAACCTCAGAAAGATCCTGATAACATAGTGGTGCAATCTCATCTGTCACCACAGACAGAATCTTCCCGGAAAACGGGAGGTTACACGTTTCCTCGCAATAACAAGAAGGGAAGGTCAAGGACCGTTTCTTCCAATCTATGGTTGGTTGGTGTGTGTGCAACCAGGGAAGTCCCAACACAATGGGAAAGTGGGGTGATGGTATTAAATCGAAGGTAGAAGTCTCCCTATGAGACTCGTTAATAGTGACTAGAAGTGCTTGTGTCTGGTCGGTGATCGGACCAGAGGATAACGGAACACCGGTAATAAGACTTACTGAGACAGGTTTGAGTTTAGAAATAATAGGAATTTTATTTAAAGCAGCAAAACATATATCCATATAATTTCCACAAGATCCTGTGTCAATCATGGCCTTAGTAGTAATCCTGTTCTGGTCCCACTGTAATGTCAAAAAAACAGAAATGTAGGGGTTAGTGAATGAAGTTGTCAATCCTCCTAGAGAGACATGTGAACACTCACCCTTCTTTTTGTTGACTAGGGGACAGACGTTTATCTTGTGATCCGGGGATGCACAGTACAAGCAGAGATTTTCATTTCGTCTTTTGGCTTTTTCCATAGTTGATAGCGGTGGGCGTATGGTTCCTATCTCCATAGGAACGGGGTCAACGGCCAGACTCCGAGAGGAAACGGATAATGGCATTCCCATCTTTTCAGCCTTTCTTTCTCGTAGTCTTCTATCTATGGTAATACTGAGTTGTATTAATGCATCCAGGGTTTTTGGCAGATCCGCTCGGGCGAGCTCGTCCTTAACGGCTTCTGATAGGCCAAGCCTAAATTGGGTTTTCAGAGATGCATCATTCCATTCTGAATCAAGGGTCCATCTCTTGAACTCTGCGACAAAGTCTTCCACAGGCCTCCTTCCTTGTTTCAAGGATCTTAACTGAAGATCAGCAGTACTCTGCCTATTGGGGTCATCATATAGGCTAGTGAGCTCTGCCAGGAACAAGGTATAGGAGTTGAGAAGCTGGATCGCTTGATAGGTAAGAAATAATAGTACAAACCTTAATGTGATCAGTAAGGTAGGTACGAGGTTTTAGCAAAAAAAGTAACTCACATGCGTTTTTAAATTCGCAAAATTTTTTGCGATCGCCTGTAAATACCAAAGGGGGATTTATCTTGGGTTCAGGGGACTGAGCAGAGGTAAGTTGTGTCAGTCTAATTACCTGCTGCGACAGAGCCTGATTGTCTTCTTTTAATTCAGCAAGTGCGTGTATTAACGCAGATACTTGCTGTTTTAATTGTGTCACCTGAGTGGCTATTTCTGCTGAATCCATTTTTTAGGTTCGTTCAATCTGTAACGCTCCTGTGTTTCTTATATGGTGTGGATTTTCAGCTGCAGAAATAGTTCCACGTCAGTTGTCATGTAAGAGATATGCTGAGATACCATTCCCAACCTCAATGACTCATCATGTGTGGAAGGTCTTATTTCAGCCAGTAAATACACACAATTAGCAAGCTGGTTCCTAGAGTGACTTTATATATGTGGTAACACAATGATGAAGGTTTGAGGGATAGGTTGAGTGGAGGTGGTAGGTGATAGACACTTGAAGGTGAGACAGTAGCAGATGGATGCAGGAAGGTTTAACAATGTTGTATGATAGCAGATGATAGAATAGCAGGTGGACATACAAAAGAGATCAACCCAGTGCAGAAAAGTAGCAGTAGTCTCAAGAGCTAGCAATCTAGTTTATGCAGATGTGATAAACAGTCTCTACTATGCAGAGCTAGATAGTGTAAGCTTAGTATAAGTTTATAGAGAATTCCCCTGCGGGGTACTTAGCACTATTAGCGATACAGCCGAAGGGTGGTTCAGGAGAGGCGGATGATCCAGTAGCGGGATACAGGTATCAGCGCAGCGAGGTTCCGTCAGCGAAGTAAGCTTGCAAGCATGGAAGCTTCAAGCAAGGTTAGCATCCAGATAAGGGTGTTTGAACGAACACATGTGAGTGAGAGCCGACGCCTTAAATAGCCATCTAGTCCGGCGCTGAGTGATGACAGCTCCAGTCTTAAAGGTGTATGCGCACCTTTCCAAAAGTAAATGGTAGGGCGCATACACTTGTGGAAAGTGTAATTTAGGGTACCAAAGGTACCGGAACATTACACTGTGTGGGCATTGGACATAAGCATGCATACCAACCCCTCACGGGCATGTGATTACTGCTCTATATACAGGATCACATAACAATATATTGCATGCACTGTTTATATTTAACATGTTGTACTTACATTTATTCTAATTTAGATATATGTATGTGAATTGGAATACAGCCTATGAAGAAGGCTGTCACCCCTTTTTCGTCCGAAACATATCAGGCTATTTGTATTTTCCATCACTATTGTTCCAACATGTAATCTACGCTCTAACTATTTATATACATGTTTATGGTCTCCTTACATGTGACATAATCTGTATTGTGTACTTGCATCAAGCTTTTATCAATTTTTTCTTTGAATAAAATTTCCCTTATTATACATGGTAATTGTCAATTCAGTCCATGAGGGGGCAGCAAGGCCTATGGCCTTTCTTTTTCTCTATGAATTTATTTTTGGACATGACAAATCCTCATTTATCCAAACAGGGAAGACCGCTCTAGGTGAGACTGGAATCAGGTGCTGGTCGGATCCGCAATCCAGGATAGCTTCAAACAACAAAAGGAATGACCGCACTTCCGATAAATTTCAAAAAAGGAGTGTCTTTATTCCACATCAATCGAATTGGCAAGTACAGATACACACTGTGAGTGCAGGACAATCGGTGGACGCGTTTCACGACTGGATGTGTCGCTTATTCATCCAGTCGTGAAACGCGTCCACCGATTGTCCTGCACTCACAGTGTGTATCTGTACTTGCCAATTCGATTGATGTGGAATAAAGACACTCCTTTTTTGAAATCCTCATTTATCCCTTAATCTGAACTCTAGCCTTATGTATCGTACTATGACCAAGGTCTTAGGCATTTTTTATCATAAGCTTTACAATCGTCTAACCCTTGAAAACCACTTCAGATTTAAGCAAGAGAACTTTGATATTTTTTAAGAGACCTTACTTTACCAAAATAATCCTCCTTTAAACCATGCTAATCTTAATGTAGCTGTTAATCTTAAAGAACTCACAAGAACAATTTTAGATCTCCCACTTCACAAATTCCCTGGTCCTGATGGGCTCAATTACTTTTATTACAAGACCTTTCTGCCCATTCTTGCTCCGTTCAAAACCCCACATTCACATTTTATGCACTCATATATTTCTGTTCTTCCTAATCCCAGGAAAGACCCTTCCTTGCCTGATAATCACAGACCCAAAGCTCTACCAAATTCAGATAATAAGATTTTTATAAAAAAAATTGGCCTCTAGATTGTCACAACTTATACCCAAATCAATTAATATAGACAAAGCGGGTTTTGTATCTAAACATGCTGGAGATAACTTCATAGACTTCATAGATCTTCTGAACAGTGTTGAGCGAACACGGACTGTATTATTCGTGTTCGTACCGAATAATTGGATTTTTTGTACCCGAACACGGACACGGACACTTTACTGTATGTTCGGTTAAAAATCCGTGTTCGGTCATTTTATTTCCGGGTTTTGCATGCTTTGGCGCTCTTTTCATGGCGGGCTTTCAACAGCCAATCAACAATCGTTTAACTGGTGTGCCTTAAGCCATCCCAGCCATGCCTGCAAATGTCTCAGTAGCTGTGATTGGCCGTCTGAAGCATGTGACCAAGTCTTTATAAGTTCCAGGCAGCCACAGCGTCTTCATTCTGCTGCTTAGATCAGGGACAGAGCACACATCAACGTGCTGGCTGCTGATTAGGGAAAAAAAGACAGGCAGGAAAAAACCATTTGTGTCCGGATAGAATTGAGGGACAGGTCGGAGTGTTTAGGCAGGGCGAGTTGTAGGCATTTTAGGGATAGAGTCTGCTGAATTATAGGGTCAGTGTCTTCTACAAAGTACAATCGATATTGCTGTGTGGGGGGTGGGGTGACTCTGCACTCAATCCTGATCTACGATCTCTTCTCAATCCTGTTAGGGAGAGGCTGCTGCTGCTGAATTTTAGGGAAACTGTGTTCTACAAACTACAATCGATATTGCTGTGTGGTGTGGGATAGGAGATAGGCAGGTGTCAGTGATCCACATCCATTTTCTGTGTGTGAGCTGCAGTGAACACAATCTTTTTGGGCTGCAGTGAACACAATCTTTTTGGGGTGCAGTGAACAACGTCCTTTTTGGGGTGCAGTGAACAAAATCTTTTTGGGGTGCAGTGAACAAAATCCTTTTTGGGGTGCAGTGAACAACATCCTTTTTGGGGTGCAGTGAACACAATCTTTGTGGGGTGCAGTGAACACAATCTTTTTGGGGTGCAGTGAACAACATCCTTTTTGGGGTGCAGTGAACACAATCTTTTTGGGGTGCAGTGAACAAAATCCTTTGTGGGGTGCAGTGAACAAAATCCTTTGTGGGGTGCAGTGAACACAATCTTTGTGGGGTGCAGTGAACACAATCTTTTTGGGGTGCAGTGAACAACATCCTTTTTGGGGTGCAGTGAACAAAATCCTTTTTGGGGTGCAGTGAACAACATCCTTTTTGGGGTGCAGTGAACAAAATCCTTTTAGGGTGCAGTGAACACAATCTTTGTGGGGTACAGTGAACAGAATCTTTGTGGGGTGCAGTGAACACAATCTTTGGGGGGTACAGTGAACACAATCTTTTTGGGGTGCAGTGAACAAAATCCTTTGTGGGGTGCAGTGAACACAATCTTTGTGGGGTGCAGTGAACACAATCTTTTTGGGGTGCAGTGAACAAAATCCTTTGTGGGGTGCAGTGAACACAATCTTTTTGGGCTGCAGTGAACACAATCTTTTTGGGGTGCAGTGAACAACGTCCTTTTTGGGGTGCAGTGAACAAAATCTTTTTGGGGTGCAGTGAACAAAATCCTTTTTGGGGTGCAGTGATCAAAATCCTTTTAGGGTGCAGTGAACACAATCTTTGTGGGGTGCAGTGAACAAAATCCTTTTTGAGGTGCAGTGAACACAATCTTTGTGGGGTGCAGTGAACACAATCTTTGTGGGGTACAGTGAACACAATCTCATACTTCTGAACATTTGAGGGTGCTGCCTGTTCCATACTCCTCCTCCTACTGCTCAACCATCCTTTTAGGGGTACAAACAATAGTAATTGGGGCCTAGTGTGGTGGTGTACGTGTGAGATACATACACTTTCTTTTTGATCATATTTTCTATGCCGCTATTCAATTAAATCCTTTGGGGATCAATTAAATTGCGTGATAGTCTGTGTCGGTATGTGTGAGATCCACCTTTCCAAGTTTTTGGGGTTCATCTCATACTTCTGAAGATTTGAGGGTGCTGCCTGTTCCATACTCCTCCTCCTACTGCTCAACCATCCTTTTAGGGGTACAAACAATAGTAATTGGGGCCTAGTGTGGTGGTGTACGTGTGAGATACATACACTTTCTTTATGATCATATTTTCTATTCCGCTATTCAATTAAATCCTTTGGGGATCAATTAAATTGCGTGATAGTCTGTGTCGGTACGTGTGAGATCCACCTTTCCAAGTTTTTGGGGTTCATCTCATACTTCTGAAGATTTGAGGGTGCTGCCTGTTCCATACTCCTCCTCCCACTGCTCAATCATCCTTTTAGGGGTACAAACAATAGTAATTGGGGCCTAGTGTGGTGGTGTACGTGTGAGATACATACACTTTCTTTTTGATCATATTTTCTATTCCGCTATTCAATTAAAACCTTTGGGGATCAATTAAATTGCGTGATAGTCTGTGTCGGTACGTGTGAGATCCACCTTTCCAAGTTTTTGGGGTTCATCTCATACTTCTGAAGATTTGAGGGTGCTGCCTGTTCCATACTCCTCCTCCTACTGCTCAACCATCCTTTTAGGGGTACAAACAATAGTAATTGGGGCCTAGTGTGGTGGTGTACGTGTGAGATACATACACTCAGGCCCGGACTGGGACAAAAAATAGGCCCGGGCATTTTGGACTGAGCAGCCCTCGAGGGGGGGCGTGGCGGGGCGTGGCGTTCGTCGGGATGGTTGATGACAGGATTTAATGTTCCAGGATGTGTGGATTTGATTACGGTACCTTTTTTAGTTTAATCTTAAATTTAGATCAGAGCTGCCATATGATGCTGTTTATTTTGTCTTACTTTAAATCCTGTTTTGATGGTTGAGTCCTAAAAATAGTATGAAGCAGATCAATCCCAATTCCTGCACCTTCACACATCAAATCACCCCAATTCCTGCACTATCATACCTTAGATCACCCCAATTCCTGCACCTTCACACCTCAGATCAGCCCCTGGTAGGCTGGCACTGGCAGCAACAATTTTATTCAAATCAGGATTTCTTCTGCAAATAGGCTGACCTGGCACTGGCAGGCATAGTACTAGACTAGTACTATGCCTGGCTGCCAGTGCCAGTGCCAGCCAATTTGCAGAAGAAATCCTGATTTATTTGAATAAAATTGTTGCTGCCAGTGCCAGTCCAGCCTATCTGCAAAAGAAATCCCTAAGTAGAAGTCACTCCTCTCTCCAGTCCTCCACTTACCTTGGGTGTGCTGTGCGGTGTGGCTGCAGAGTGTTCCCGCTGGACATAGTACAGGAGATGGTCAGAGACTGCAAACATGATACAAGAGATGGTCAGAGACTGAGGACATGATACAGGAGATGGTCAGAGACTGCAAACATGATACAAGAGATGGTCAGAGACTGAGGACATGATACAGGAGATGGTCAGAGACTGAGGACATGATACAGGAGATGGTCAGAGACTGAGGACATGATACAGGAGATGGTCAGAGACTGAGGACATGATACAGGAGATGGTCAGAGACTGAGGACATGATACAGGAGATGGTCAGAGACTGAGGACATGATACAGGAGATGGTCAGAGACTGAGGACATGATACAGGAGATGGTCAGAGACTGAGGACATGATACAGGAGATGGTCAGAGACTGAGGACATGATACAGGAGATGGTCAGAGACTGAGGACATGATACAGGAAATGGTCAGAGACTGAGGACATGATACAGGAGATGGTCAGAGACTGAGGACATGATACAGGAGATGGTCAGAGACTGCCGACATGATACAGGAGATGGTCAGAGACTGCCGACATGATACAGGAGATGGCCAGAGACTGCCGACATGATACAGGAGATGGCCAGAGACTGAGGACATGATACAGGAGATGGCCAGAGACTGCGGACATGATACAGGAGATGGTCAGAGACTGCGGACATGATACAAGAGATGGTCAGAGACTGCGGACATGATACAGGAGATGGTCAGAGACTGCGGACATGATACAGGAGATGGTCAGAGACTGCGGACATGATACAAGAGATGGTCAGAGACTGCGGACATGATACAAGCGATGGTCAGAGACTGCGGACATGATACAAGAGATGGTCAGAGACTGCGGACATGATACAGGAGATGGTCAGAGACTGCGGACATGATACAGGAGATGGTCAGAGACTGCAGACATGATACAGGAGATGGTCAGAGACTGAGGACATGACACAGGAGATGGTCAGAGACTGAGGACATGATACAGGAGATGGTCAGAGACTGAGGACATGATACAGGAGATGGTCAGAGACTGAGGACATGATACAGGAGATGGTCAGAGACTGAGGACATGATACAGGAGATGGTCAGAGACTGCCGACATGATACAGGAGATGGTCAGAGACTGCCGACATGATACAGGAGATGGCCAGAGACTGCCGACATGATACAGGAGATGGCCAGAGACTGAGGACATGATACAGGAGATGGCCAGAGACTGAGGACAAGATACAGGAGATGGCCAGAGACTGCGGACATGATACAGGAGATGGTCAGAGACTGCGGACATGATACAAGAGATGGTCAGAGACTGCGGACATGATACAGGAGATGGTCAGAGACTGCGGACATGATACAAGAGATGGTCAGAGACTGAGGACATGATACAGGAGATGGTCAGAGACTGAGGACATGATACAGGAGATGGTCAGAGACTGAGGACATGATACAGGAGATGGTCAGAGACTGAGGACATGATACAGGAGATGGTCAGAGACTGAGGACATGATACAGGAGATGGTCAGAGACTGCCGACATGATACAGGAGATGGTCAGAGACTGCCGACATGATACAGGAGATGGCCAGAGACTGCCGACATGATACAGGAGATGGCCAGAGACTGAGGACATGATACAGGAGATGGCCAGAGACTGCGGACATGATACAGGAGATGGCCAGAGACTGCGGACATGATACAGGAGATGGTCAGAGACTGCGGACATGATACAAGAGATGGTCAGAGACTGCGGACATGATACAGGAGATGGTCAGAGACTGCGGACATGATACAGGAGATGGTCAGAGACTGCGGACATGATACAAGAGATGGTCAGAGACTGAGGACATGATACAGGAGATGGTCAGAGACTGAGGACATGATACAGGAGATGGTCAGAGACTGAGGACATGATACAGGAGATGGTCAGAGACTGCCGACATGATACAGGAGATGGTCAGAGACTGCCGACATGATACAGGAGATGGCCAGAGACTGCCGACATGATACAGGAGATGGCCAGAGACTGAGGACATGATACAGGAGATGGCCAGAGACTGCGGACATGATACAGGAGATGGCCAGAGACTGCGGACATGATACAGGAGATGGTCAGAGACTGCGGACATGATACAGGAGATGGTCAGAGACTGCGGACATGATACAGGAGATGGTCAGAGACTGCGGACATGATACAAGAGATGGTCAGAGACTGCGGACATGATACAAGAGATGGTCAGAGACTGAGGACATGATACAGGAGATGGTCAGAGACTGAGGACATGATACAGGAGATGGTCAGAGACTGAGGACATGATACAGGAGATGGTCAGAGACTGAGGACATGATACAGGAGATGGTCAGAGACTGAGGACATGATACAGGAGATGGTCAGAGACTGAGGACATGATACAGGAGATGGTCAGAGACTGCCGACATGATACAGGAGATGGTCAGAGACTGCCGACATGATACAGGAGATGGCCAGAGACTGAGGACATGATACAGGAGATGGCCAGAGACTGAGGACATGATACAGGAGATGGCCAGAGACTGAGGACATGATACAGGAGATGGCCAGAGACTGCGGACATGATACAGGAGATGGTCAGAGACTGTGGACATGATACAAGAGATGGTCAGAGACTGCGGACATGATACAGGAGATGGTCAGAGACTGCGGACATGATACAGGAGATGGTCAGAGACTGCGGACATGATACAAGAGATGGTCAGAGACTGCGGACATGATACAAGAGATGGTCAGAGACTGCGGACATGATACAAGAGATGGTCAGAGACTGCGGACATGATACAGGAGATGGTCAGAGACTGCGGACATGATACAGGTGATGGTCAGAGACTGCGGACATGATACAGGAGATGGTCAGAGACTGCGGACATGATACAGGAGATGGTCAGAGACTGCGGACATGATACAGGAGATGGTCAGAGACTGCAGACATGATACAGGAGATGGTCAGAGACTGCAGACATGATACAGGAGATGGTCAGAGACTGCGGACATGATACAGGAGATGGTCAGAGACTGCGGACATGATACAGGAGATGGTCAGAGACTGCGGACATGATACAGGAGATGGTCAGAGACTGCGGACATGATACAGGAGATGGTCAGAGACTGCGGACATGATACAGGAGATGGTCAGAGACTGAGGACATGATACAGGAGATGGTCAGAGACTGCGGACATGATACAGGAGATGGTCAGAGACTGCGGACATGATAGAAGATAGGACACTAGGGGGGCTGGAGAGCACAGGGAAAGCAGATAGCACTGGAGGACATGATACAGGAGATGGTCAGAGACTGCAGACATGATAGAAGATAGGACACTAGGGGGGCTGGAGAGCACAGGGAAAGCAGATAGCACTGGAGGAGCTGAAGGGCAAGGGGGGGGGGACCGGAGAGAAGTAAGGAAGGTGCAGGGTGTGGATAGCACTGGGGGGGGGGGGGGGGGCAGGGAAAACCAGGGGGATGGAGAGCACGGGGTAGGGGGACTGGAGAGCACTGGGGGGGAACTGGAAATCAATTGGCCAGGGAGCACAGGGGGGTGGAGAGCACTAGGGGAGCCAGAAAGCATAGGGGGAGATGAAAAGCACTGTGGGGACTTGAAGAGCAGGGGGGGGGGCTGAAGAGCAGGGGGGGGGCTGAAGAGCGGGGGGGCTAAAGAGCACAAGGGGGGGCTAAGAGCAGGGGGGGAGGGTTAAGATCACTGGGGGGGCAGTAAAAGAAGTTGAATAGGAGGGGGATGGGACAGCTCAGCTGCATATAGAGAAATTGATATTTCTCCTGCAGCCGCAGAATGCCTGCAGAAGGGAGGAGGAGAATCAGGCATCCATCCAGCGGCAGCAGGATCCGGAAAAGGGAAACATCAAATCCTCTATATGAAGCCGCCCCATTCCCCTCCTATTCAGTAGCAGACAGTACACACGGCCGGTGACACCAGGGCTGCACAGCACTGAAGACACTGGCGTCGTGAGGAGCCGCACTTACCTTCTCTCTCCGGCCCGTCGCCGCCCCCGCGAGCAGCCCGGAGTCAGAGTGAAGGAGCTGCCATCTGCAGCTGCTTGCTTCCATGGCCGATCCTGCGAGTGCGGGCTGTGCTGCTGGCCGCGCCGGGCAGGACACCGGCTGCGGCGGGAAGGAACACACAGACGAACTTCTCTTCACTTCCGGCTCCCTAGCCAATCAGCCTCCTGCTCAGGGGGGTGTGACTCACAGCAGAAGGCTGATTGGCCGCGGAGCCGGTGTAGCTGGCAAGAACACCGGCCGCGGCCGCCGCAGAGAGGGAAAATGAAAGTCTGGCTTCTTTACATTCTACTGTGAGGAGTCGGACTAAGTGAGAGCCGGCGCCGCGGCCCACCGGGATTATGCCCGGTCCGCCCGATGGTCAGTCCGGCCCTGCATACACTTTCTTTTTGATCATATTTTCTATTCCGCTATTCAATTAAAACCTTTGGGGATCAATTAAATTGCGTGATAGTCTGTGTCGGTACGTGTGAGATCCACCTTTCCAAGTTTTTGGGGTTCATCTCATACTTCTGAAGATTTGAGGGTGCTGCCTGTTCCATACTCCTCCTCCTACTGCTCAACCATCCTTTTAGGGGTACAAACAATAGTAATTGGGGCCTAGTGTGGTGGTGTACGTGTGAGATACATACACTTTCTTTTTGATCATATTTTCTATTCCGCTATTCAATTAAAACCTTTGGGGATCAATTAAATTGCGTGATAGTCTGTGTCGGTACGTGTGAGATCCACCTTTCCAAGTTTTTGGGGTTCATCTCATACTTCTGAAGATTTGAGGGTGCTGCCTGTTCCATACTCCTCCTCCTACTGCTCAACCATCCTTTTAGGGGTACAAACAATAGTAATTGGGGCCTAGTGTGGTGGTGTACGTGCGAGATACATACACTTTTTTTGATCATATTTCCTATTCCGCTATTTAATAAAAACCTTTGAGGATCAATTGAATTGCGGGATAGTCTGTGTCGGTACGTGTGAGATCCACCTTTCCAAGTTTTTGAGGTTCATCTCATACTTCTGAAGATTTGAGGGTGCTGTCTGTTCCATACTCCTCCTACTCCTCATCCATCCTTTTAGGGGTAGAAACCATAGTAATTGGGGCCTAGTGTGGTTTTGTACGTGCAAGATACATACACTTTTTTGGATCATATTTCCTATTCTGCTATTCAATAAAAACCTTTCTAGGGCAAGATCTTAAATTACAGAAATATGAGGAGACCGTCAAATAAGGGCCGTGGCCTGGGTCGTGGTGCTGCTGGTAGAGCTCCTGTTGCAAGGAGAGGACGTGGTCGATCTGTGCCAGCTACACGCACAAGTGAAACACCTTCCTCAAGTGTGAGTAGGCGACAGAACCTGCATCAGTATTTGGTAGGGCATCATACGCCCCTAGAAGTGATGAGGCCAGAACAAGTGGAGGCGATAGTAGATTGGTTTGCTGCTGACAGTGCCTCCAGTTCCTTCACATTGTCTCCCACCCAGTCTACTGCAGAAAGGTCACAGTTGGCACCTGCAGCCGATGTCCAACCGTCTTTCACCTCACCCCCTTGCAAATCAGGCAAGCAGTCTGAGCCCCAAGCCATACAGCAGTCTCTTCTTCTTTTTGATGACTCTGTCAGCAGGGTTTCCCAGGGCCATCCACCTAGCCCTGCCCCAGAAGTGGAAGAGATTGAGTGCAGCGATGCCCAACCACTTATTTCTCAAGATGAGTAAATGCAAGGATCATCGCAGCACGTCTCCGATGATGACGAAACGCAGGTGCCAACTGCTGCGGCGTTCAGCATTGTGGAGACCGACAAGGAGGGCAGGGGTGAAGACTGGGTGGAAGATGATGTCGAGGACGATGAGGTCCTCGACCCCACATGGAATGAACGTCATGCAGGTGACCTGAGTAGTTTGGAGGAAGAGGCGGTGGTCGCACAGAGCCACCAGCACAGCAGAAGAGGGAGCAGGGTGCAGAAGCGGAGCGGCCGTGCCCTAGACACTACGCCCGCTACTGCCCAACGCAGCAAGGGAACGAGCGCACCAAAGTCAGCTCAAAGGAGTTCTCTAGCGTGGAAGTTCTTTAGAAAATGTGCTGATGACAGGACACGAGTGGTTTGCACCCTGTGCAATCAGAGCTTGAAGCGAGGCATAAACCTTCTCAACCTGAGCACAACCTGCATGATCA
Organism: Pelophylax lessonae; assembly: GCF_965119305.1. Classification (NCBI taxonomy): domain Eukaryota; kingdom Metazoa; phylum Chordata; class Amphibia; order Anura; family Ranidae; genus Pelophylax; species Pelophylax lessonae. The sequence goes on from NC_138768.1 coordinate 365,977,075, forward strand.
GGCATCTAAGTGCAAAGCACGAGCTGCAGTGGAGTACACACCTTCAAAACCAAGAAACGTCTCTGGCTCATCCTGCTTCCTCTTCTGCTGCAGTCTCGGCCGCTCCAGCCACATCTGTAGTGATACTGGCACCTGCCACCCCGCAAACAGACGATCTGTCAGCAACACCACCACCTGGGTCACCAACAACCATCTCCACAATGTCCCGTGGAAGCGTTCAGCTTTCCATCTCCCAAACACTTGAGAGGAAGAGGAAGTACCCCCCTACCCACCCGCGATCCCTGGCCCTGAATGCCAGCATTTCAAAATTATTGGCCTTTGAAATGCTGTCATTCCGTCTGGTGGAGACGCACAGTTTTAAAAACCTTATGTCGGTGGCTGTCCCACAGTACGTCGTGCCCAGCCGCCACTACTTTTCCAGGCAAGCCATCCCTTCCCTGCACAACCAAGTGGGGGAAAAAATCAGGTGTGCACTGCGCAACGCCATCTGTGCCAAGGTCCACCTAACTACCGATACGTGGACCAGTAAGCACGGTCAGGGGCGTTATATCTCCCTAACGGCACACTGGGTAAATGCAGTGGCGGATGGGCCTGAGGCGGATAGCAATTTGGCGCATGTCCTTCCACCACCGAGGATTGCAGGGCCCTTCAGTTTGCCTCCTGTTCCTAACTCCTCCTACTCCGCTTCCTCATCCTCTACCACCTCCTCATCCGGACAGCGTAACACCTTCACCACCAACTTCAGCACGGCCAGGGGTAAACGACAGCAGACAGTTTTACAACTTGCCTGTTTGGGGGACAAACCACACACCGCGCAGGAGTTGTGGAGGAGCATGGAACAGCAGACAAATGAGTGGTTGCTGCCAGCGAGCCTCAAGCCCAGCCTGGTGGTGTGCGATAACGGGCGAAATCTCATAGCAGCTCTGGGCCTAGTCGGTTTGACGCACATCCCTTGCCTGGCGCATGTGCTGAATTTGGTGGTGCAGAGGTTCCTTAAAAACTACCCCGATATGTCAGAGCTGCTGCAGAAAGTGCGGGCCGTTTGTGCGCACTTTCGGCGTTCTCACCCTGCTGCTGCTCGCCTGGCAGCGCTGCAGCGTAACTTCGGCCTTCCCGCTCACCGCCTCATATGTGACGTGCCCACAAGGAGGAACTCCACCTTGCACATGCTGGAAAGACTGTGCGAGCAGCAGCAGGCCATAGTGGAGTTTCAGCTGCAGCACGCACGCGTGAGTCGCTCTGCGGAACAGCACCACTTCACCACCAATAACTGGGCCTCCATGCGAGACCTGTGTGCCTTGTTGCGCTGTTTTGAGTACTCCACCAACATGGCCAGTGGCAATGACGCCGTTCTCAGCTTAACTATCCCACTTCTATGCCTCCTTGAAAAAACAATTCGGGCGATGATGGAAGAGGATGTGGCACAGGATGAGGAGGAGGAGGAGGATGAAGAGGTAACATTTCCAAGGCTTTCAGGGCAGTCATTCGCAAGGGGCTCCGAGGGTGGGTTCCTGCACACACAAACGCCAGGGACACAATTGTCCAGCAGGGGCACAGTTCTGGAGGATGAGGAGGATGAGGAGGAGGAGGAGCTGGAGGAGGAGATGGAACCATGTTCACAGCAGGGTGGCACCCAGGCCAGCTCATGGCCATCACTGGTGCGTGGCTGGGGGGATACAGAGGACACGGACGATACACCTCCCACAGAGGACAGCCTTTCGTTGCCTCTGGGCAGCCTGGCACACATGAGGGATTACATGCTGCAGTGCCTCCACAACGACCGCCGAGTTGCCCACATTCTAACTTGTGCTGATTACTGGGTGGCCACGCTGCTGGATCCCCGTTACAAGGACAACGTACCGTCCTTAATTCACTCACTGGAGTGCGATCGCAAGATGCGCGAGTACAAGCGCACGCTGGTAGACGCCATGCTGCTGGCATTCCCATCTGACAGCGGGGCTGCAGTGGAAGCACAAGGCAGAGGAGGAGGAGGAGGAGGTCGCCAATGCAACCAGGGCACCGCCAGCACCTCAGAAGGCAGGGTTAGCATGGCCGAAATGTGGAAAAGCTTTGTCAGCACGCCACAACAAACAGCAGTACCAGCAGCTCAGATGGAACGTCTTTGCAGGAGGCAGCATTTTACCAACATGGTGGAGCAGTATGTGTGCACACGCCTACATGTAGTGAATGAGGGGTCTGCCCCCTTCAACTTCTGGGTCTCCAAATTGGGCACATGGCCTGAGCTTGCCCTTTACGCCTTGGAGGTGCTGGCGTGCCCTGCAGCCAGTGTATTATCTGAACGGGTATTTAGCACGGCTGGGGGCGTTATAACAGACAAGCGCAGCCGCCTGTCCAGAGACAATGTGGACAAGCTCACGTTCATTAAAATGAACCAGGCATGGATCCCACGGGACTTTTCCGTACCTTATGCAGAATAGCAATGGATACCGACCTTACCCACCCATTGTTCCATTTTTGCTCTTTCTCACTCTTTTGGGGTGTACCCTCATTTAAAATTTGTGAAAAGAAGCAGTGTTGGCTACCTCGTCCTCCTCCTCAGGGCCAGATTAACGTAGGGGCTATTGGAGCTGCAGCTTCAGGCCCCTACCTTTTATATAGGCCCCGGGTTGGCCATATTCACTGTTACCGCTCTTCTGTCACTTGTAAACACAGAAGTCTGGCTTCTATGCTCGCTTCCCCAAGCAGCACCCTCAGAACCTCCCCACACAGCGCGAAGGCCGGACAAGGAGGGACAGTTGCCGATGCATGGATGTGTTTATGGGCTTCAGAGACAGCATCCCATGTTGAATTAGGCATGCATGGCTGCACCCTTCCTCCTCTGGGTGCATGGCAAGGCACGGCCCTTAAGGCCCTTCAAAATCCTCAGCACCAAGCCCATGATGCTCTTAATCCGGCCCTGGTCCTCCTCCACCGCCGCTTCCACCTACACCGCCCATAGGTGTGCGCAGCCTATTGCATTAAGGTGTGCACCCCAAAGTTGAAATACACATGCATGTGTTTGCCAGCAGGGAGAGTAATGTATCGGGGCCATGTACCTGTAGGCAAAGAGAAATAGAGCAGAGCAGGTCCGAGGGAGATCTTTCCCATCTCCTCACTGGCAATGCTATGTGCCCTAGGTGATTAGGGTGTGCCCAGGCACACCCGGCACACCCTGTGCGCATGCCTATGTCACCGCCACATCCACCACCACCTCAACCTCCCTCCTACTCCATATGGGCCTCGTCCTTCAGAGATGAAGAAGAACATTGTTTTATTTTTCTGTTTTTTTTTGTTGTTTTAAGTTATTTCCCTATCCACATTTGTTTGCAGAGCACTTGCCATGCTCTTAATTACGTTTTGCTGCCATTTGCAGCACTCTAGCCCTTTCCTTTGGTGTTTTAGAGCCATTTTAGTGCCTTAAAGTTCGGGTCCCCATTGACTTCAATGGGGTTCGGTGTCCGGGAAAAGTTCGGTAAAAGTCCGGGACACGGACCCGGACTTTTTCTTAAAGTTCGGCCGAACCCGTCGAACACGGACATCTAGGTGTCCGCTCAACCCTACTTCTGAATACATTTCCCCATTAAGCCTTTTTACTGAGCTTAGATGCTCAAAAAGCCTTTGACAGGTTGAGTTGGCCCTACAAGTTTGAACCTTCTCTCATTTTGACTTTCGAGGACCCTCCCTAATGCTTTGGAAGCATTATACTCCCATACCACAGCCCAAGTCCAGATGTCTTCTTTCCTGTAGCCTCTTTCCCCTATGACCAATGGCACCAGGCAGGGATGTCCTTTATCTCCCCTGCTTTTTATCCTTTGTTTGGAAACCCTGGCTGAGACCATACAAACTCATTTGGATATTCAAGAGGTTCTGATGCAACAGAGGAAATACAAATTATTTATTTTTGCAGACAACATTTTGTTACCATTAACCAATCCTTCCACGTTCCTTCCCTCACTACATGAATTATTACCCTCTTTTGGGACTAGATCTGGTTATAATGTTAACACTACAAAAATGGAAATCTTGCCACTTCATATACCCCCTACCCTGCTTGCTCAGCTCCAGGAAACATATACATACTGGTGGTGTGCCCAATTCCTCAAGTCCGTGTGACCCCTTCCTTTTCCACTCTGTATTCAGATAATTAACCTCCATTATACCAGGACATCACCCACACTCTCTACCAATGGGCCACTTACCCTACTTCCCTTTCTTGGTAGAGTAAACATCCTAAACATGTCAGTGTTACATAGGTTACTAGACCTTGCCTTTTGCTATACCCATGGCTCAACTCAAGGCTCTCCAAAGAGGATTCCTTAACCACTTAAGCCCCAGAAGATTTTACCCCCTTCCTGACCAGGGCCTATTTTGCGATTCGGCACTGCGTGAATTTAACGGACAATTGCGCGTTTGTGCGACGCTGTACCTAAACAAATTTGACATCCTTTTTTTCCCACAAACAAAGCTTTCTTTTGGTGGTATTTGATCACCTGTGCAATTTTTTGATCATGCGCTATAAACAAAATAAGAACGTCAATTTTGCAAAAATAACAATATTTTTCACATTTTTTTAAATGAAATTCCCCCCCAAAAAAATGTAAAAATTAAATTTTTTTAACATTTTAGGCCAATTTGTTTTATGCTGCATATGTTTGGTAAAAAAAAGGCAAAAAGCGTATTTTGATTGGTTTGCGCAAAAGTTATTGCGTTTTCTAACTAAGGGAAAGATTTTTGTAATTTTTGTTGTTTTTTTTTTAACGAGTAATGGCGGCGATCTGCGATTTTTTTTGTGGGACTGCAACATTGCGGCGGACAGACTGGACCCTTGACTGACATTTTTGACACTTTTGGGGTTACCAGTGAAATTACTACAGTAATCAGTGCTATACATATGCACTATTAATGTAAAAATGACATTGGCAGTGAAGGGGTTAACTTTTTTTGAGAGGGAGGGGTTAAGTGTGTCCCTAGGGGCGTGTTTCTTACTGTGATTGGATGTGGCTTGATGTGTAAGAACAGAGATCAACGGTTCTACATAGCAGAACCGTGTGATCTCCATTCTTACACAGGGAAGAATGACAGGCGGCTTTGTTTACATTAGCCGCCTACCTTTCTTCCGGTGTAATGGACGATCGCGAGTGCCCGGCGGACTTTGGGTCCGCCGGGCACACGCCCGGGGGGTCCGTGACCGAGCGGGAGCGGGAGCGCGTCTCCGGCGGCGCATGCTCGCTCCCTAGAGCCTCACAGGCTAGCGACGTAGCTCTACGTCGCTTTGCCTGTGAAGGGCTGACCGCCGCAGTAAATAGTCGTGCGGCGGTCAGCAAGTGGTTATGTTCATTTGGAATAATAAAGCCCAGCTTTATGCAAACTCTGTGTTTTTTTTCTACAGATGCGTGGGGGGCTGGAAGCTCCTGATATCACTAAATATTATTATGCATCCCACATTCGAGCCATCATCTCCTGGTCCAGCCAGACAGCTCCCAAACGATGGTCAGAGATTGAAAGGGGCACCCTGTACCACATGCATCTATGTTCTCTGGTATGGTCACAGTCCTTACGCAATTATTTTTTTTTTGTTTTTGAGACGTCTGTGTATTGCTCCAATGTTATTTACTTTGATAATTCCAGAAATAAACAAATGTGTATGTGTGGTCCATGCTATGGATAATCAACAGAATGTGATGGTGTGCTAGATGTGCTTAGAGCTGCTGCCCCCAATTACACTGCTACCAAGGTAGTGCCTGTCATAGGACTTATATATAAAAAAATGGGTTTTGGCGCTGCTCAATGTGCAATATATTATCTCACAAAAGTGAATACACCCCTCACATTTTTGTAAATATTTTATTATATCTTTTCATGTGACAACACTGAAGAAATTAAACTTTGCTACAATGTAAAGTAGTGAGTTTACAGCTTGTATAACAGAATAGAGGAAAGGATTGGGACTTTAAATGAGGTGGAAACCAGAATGCTTGAAAATATGAGCAATAGAAACATTTTATTGCTATACACCAACAATTGACAAAGTAAAACATATGAAATGTCAATTCATGTATAATCAACACAATCAAAACACTTGGGTCAGTCTGATATATGTGCAGGTACACCAATTATATGTATATATATCAAGAGTATAGGGACTGATGGCACTCCGATATGCCACACAGTCCATAATTATTCCATTGTTGCCATATTATAGATAGTCTGCAGGGTACACCATGGCAATGAATTCTGAATCATCAACTTGCTGCAGCAGTCATGGACCTAGTTTGTATCGTGTATATAAAAATACACAACAATACAATAAACGTACAAAAGGTAAGTAAACATTTAAAAAAATGATTGACTAATGATGGAGTTCTGTATGGTTGAAAAATTGATGACATCCTTGTAGCTCTAGGCATTTCGTGATTTAATACCACTCTTCAGGAGCGGATGCTAAAAACTCTGTAAAAAAGTATAAATGTTGCAATAATCCATTGGTCAACTAAAATTGCATACATTTAAATTAAAGGGAGGAAATTGTTGTCCAACCCTATTGTTACTTACAAAATGACTGTCATTGACAATGTGCGGACCTGTAGACACAGGGCATTGCATGTGCCTCCCCCGGGAGCTGTGGTGGTAATCCCCGCAGTCTTGCAAAATGCACTATATAAAAAGGAAGTGCAATGATGGAAGAGAGTAGGTGGTGACTGTTGCTGTGAAAAAGCAAAAAACTGTACTGAGTGTCTGAAATACAGAAAATAGGTTAAAAAAGCATGTGTTAGTGGTGAAACCTTCCACAGCCCATAAGAAGAAAAGCTTGTATAAAATTTTGACATGGTATTTTCACAGATACAAAAAAATCCAATCTGGGCTACTTCCTAAGGAAGTGGGCGTTGCCCCATGAAATACGTAGAGTTTATAGCCATAACTAATTGAATACCACATGTTCCTGTAACTATGGGTGATATGTTGTATATATATATATATATATATATATATATATATATATATATATGGCTAATTTGTGGATTTGGATGTTATTACTTACAATCAATTTATATGTGTGTTTTATGTATTTTGTAATAAATTGTACATATTTTTAATAGTTTATTGGACCATTTTTTTCAGCACCAATCACAAATTTCCCATGGGCGCATATTTTCTTTTGGTTCTGACTGCGATATTTTGACGGACAATCAAACACTAACTGACATTTTTGGGAACCAGTAAAACTAATACAGTGATCAGTGCTAAAAATAGGCACTGTCACTGTACTAATGACACTGGTTGAGAAGGGGTTAAACATCTATGGCAATCAATGGGCTAAATGTGTGCTAACCTGTGTTTTGATGAACTGTGTGTATTACTTTTACTAAAGTAAGTCATCGATTTTATTTCCTGCTTTGCAGAGCTCTGCCTTGTCTGTGTCATGACTCTGTGTTGTGTGTCTTCCTGAAGATCGGCGGGTGTCAGCGGTCATCCATTGTCCGGCATTCGCTGATCGGCACCTGCTATGTATAAGCACAGCCAGGCTGCTGGCAGCACGCACCTCCCCTACGTGGAAGTGCCAAATCACATGCCCAGTACTTGATCTGGCGCAGCAGAGCCGTCTTGCTACTGTACATGTAAGTGCAAGCAGTTATATGTATTTATTTTACAATGTCGACTTCAGTAATAGTGGCAATTTCATATAAAGAGGAGGGAGAGGGTTTGGTTTAAATATCCATATAATAGTAAGATTTACAAAATAATCACAATTGTGACACAAATTTTGAATTTCCATTTGTGTAGCTAGAATGTATTTTTCTAGGTTCATTTTAATAATTCACATATTCTGATTTACTTGTTCAGAAGACAGATTGGCAGAAAAGATAAGAAAAAGGCAATAAAGATTTGACCATGTGACCTACATATTCCTTTTGAAAATGTTCCCAAAATTCTGTCTTTTCCTTGTGTTGCTTCTGAGTGACTCTTCTGTCTTTGTGCATGTGTGTAAAGTTAATTCAACCCTGCAGACATACGTATTGTTTGTTACAGTGTGAATTGCTGTCCAATGAGAGAAACTGAAATGTAGCACTTCACAATGACTACCACATGTGGAGCAGAACTGTGTAATATTTCTATAGGCTCTTCTATTAGTCGAGAAACAGAACAACTCCTGCTGGCAGTTTTATCAAGGATGTGGACAAACTAAAGGAAAGATCAAGATCACCTTTGGTAAAGGCAAGATGAACGTCTAAGGAGATGTTCTGTACTTCTTTGTGTTTCCTGATAAAAATATATCTCACGTTAGAGGCTGAAAAGTCTGTTTTTTCCCATTACAAAATGAATAATACACTGAATTTTTACTAGAATACAATAGAAGTATACATTATTTTATTATATAACAATTTTATCTTTAGCTGTTTGATAATGCTATTACTTTATACTCAGTACCCGGCTGATTTTTTTTATTTGGATATTATTTGCATTAACATGTATTTATTCTTCTATATTCTATTGTCAAAAGGAAATTTAAGGCATGTTATTAGCAACAAAAGTGTCCTAAATATCAGACTTAAATCTCAAAGGTTGCAAGAAGAGCATAGTGATATTTTATGTCAGATTTAACATTGATAAAAATCTTTTAGATTTAGAAGCCTGCTGCTTGTCCTAGGTCTAACACTATTAAACCTTATAACATTCCAAGTCTTTATTTCCAGTCTTATATGGTGTATATTACTGTATATTATGAATAACCTATAAATAACCATATAATTTAAGAATACTGTATAGTTGTACCTCACTGACTTTGTAAGGATTGGCATCCTTAGATCCTTAGCCAATGGCACATGGAAAAAAATCTATTACAACATTTTTTTCTGGCTAAAAGATGAGTGTTTCCTATGGGATAAAATTTAAATTAGTTGTGTTTGCTGGGTAAAGATTAATTTATGGGATTGGGTGAACTAAATCCTTTTTGACCTTTTTTTATTTCAAACATGGGCATCAAACATTTGCAGGATTGGAAACTCCTAGCTTTTTTTTGCAAGGAAATTTTCATTTTGAAAGGAAAGGGGCATTTCAAAGGTGGTGAAAATTTAATTTTGAAAAAATACTCAACAATACGTGCAAGAAAAGATGAAAATAATAAAAAAAAAATACTTTTAGTAAACTAAATCTATAGTGTGAGGATATTAGAAGTTTAGACAACCAAAAAAATGTTTTATGAGACATTTTTTTTTCTTCAGGCAGCAGCTGTGGCTTAGTGCCAAGGGAAGAATTTTTGAAGATTTTCTTTATTTATATTTTTGCTATTCTGGTGAACGGGGAGGGGAAGGATTAGTGTTATTTATTGGTAAACAATTATGACCTAAAGTATTTTTTGGGGGGAATGGATAAAGCCCCTATTAAGTTTCCTTTACTGCCTGAGCCCCTACTTAGAAAATCACCCTCTCTGTTTCTCCTGGTATCCACTATCACTGGAACTGAAAGAAAAGGAAAGTCTATAATTGTGATTTATCACCAAAACAAAATTTCAGAGGAGACAACTGTCTAAGAGAGGATTCTCTTTGCTTTGGAGAGGTTACCTCTCACTTTTGTTTGTTTCTAGTGGGACAAGAAGTAAAGAGAAATTTCCCAAATAGGGCAACTGGTTTTAACACTTCCCTACTCTATCCAAAACTAAAAATAAATGTTTTAGCTTTAGATACACTATAGGGGGCATTACCATCACAATCAAGACAATTTCTAGTGTTTTCATTATTTTAACAACTATGTTTACACTTATGATATTATCACATTATGGCAGGCATTTTATTACAAGATCCGTTGCATGGAGGGCTGGCCAACCCGAGTGAACACACGCAGAGAGGGATGGGACATCAGCGATCTCTTCCTCTACCAAAAAACAGCTCCCCAGCCTCCTCTCCTTCCACCAGCCCAGCCAAATCGAAGACCAGGCTGTCAAACACAGAAGAACTGAATACAGAGGTGAGGCACACACATATGCTGGCAGTCAGTAATTCTGAGTCACTGAACTCAATAGCTTCATTCCCCACATCAGATCAGCCTGTAATGGACACGACATTAGAAGACATGCTACTGTCTTTACAGAAATCCATCCACTCAGATATAGCCTCTATGATGCACCATTTAAAAACAGAAATAACAGATATGGAAATTGAGTAACAAACATTGAGTCCAAAATTTTTGAGATCACCACGTCATTCAATGACAGTGTTGCCAACCTACCATATTGAAATTTACTGACGCAACACCCAAAATTTACTGGCACAGCCAAGTTTTTACTGGCATTTCCAGAAGTTACAAAATTACAGTTTAAAGCGCAAATTTCAGTATTTAGGCTACAAACAAGAACAATATGCAATTAACAATCTGATCTAGATCTAAGGTAGATATTAGGGCAAAAAAACATTTTTTTATTTAATTTGTGATATGGTAAGTAGCTCAGGGACAGAACAAGAAATTAGAATGGGCGCACACACATGAAATTGACTCTCGTAGTGACACTAACAGCAGTGTACAGCAACCCAGATGATGATGACACCTCACTGACATGACACGTTCCTTCCTGAGTGACAGTCTCTCTCCACCTTAGGTGGTCCCTTCAGTCCACTCCAATCCAAACAGCACTGACAGTCCCGCTCCTGGCTTTCCTTTTTCCCATCCTGCAGACCCCCACATGAGGCTCCGCCCACTCCACTGAGCTCTCTTGCACTATGACATCACACGACGTGCTCAGGCACCGCCTCCACCATACCTGCCCCCCCCCCCTGCACTGTCTGAACACACTGTAGCAGGCACTTGGATGGTCTTGGCCGGCTCAGGACTGAAACTGCGCATGCACAGTTCCGAGCCGTGCGTCACAGCCATTATTTTTACTGGCAACCTTTTTCTTTTCACTGACATTTACTGACAGGAGAAAAGTGACCATTTTTTTACTGGCTGCCAGTAAAAATACTGACGGTTGGCAACACTGTTCAATGACCTTGTAGATAGAAAGGATGAAGGCAAAAATTGCAGACATCGAGGATCGTTCCAGAAGGAACAACCTAAAAATAAAAGTAATTCCAGAGTCTGTCCTTCCATCGGCTCTAAAAGATTACGTCATTCAATGAATAGCAGCGTTCTTACCTGACACACCACCTGCAGAGTTGGTTATTGATCGCATACATAGGCTACCCAAACCACCTCACCTACCAGACACCACTCCCAGTGACACAATTATCAGGATCCATTTTTTTCACATAAAAGAAAAGCTCATGCGAGCCACGAGAAACACTTCCTCATATCCACACCTGTATGTAAATCTGGCATTCTATGCAGATCTATCTCAATACACTATGCTGAAGAGGAAAAATCTATGCACGATCAGGAAGCCCCTGCTCAATCATCAGATCACTTACAAAAGGGTTCACCCTGTAAAACTAGTGTTTACGAGGGATAACAAAACCTTCACCATAGGATCTGTGGAAGAAGGCATCTGCTATGGCAAAGGAAAATTCTAGACCCTGGAGAACTCCGCCAACAACATCACCAACACCGAACCCACAATGACATTGATTGGGAAGATACTGATTTACCAGACGACATGACCATCTAACCAAACTTTTACCACCCAATCTACTAATAATGGCCCTGGTATGGTCGCACAAGCTCGGCCCGTTTGTTCTTGACCCCCAGTTACAGTCGCGGTGTTAAACCGCTCATACACAGTTCACTGTTTTTTAAAGAGTTTATTGTTTTTTTTATTTTTTTTGTTTTCTTTTTTTACTCCAGACTTTCTTTTTATCATTTGTAGTACTATTACCCTTTAGAATTGTGTATATCAGCACTGTTGCAGCATTTGTGATAATTTTTTCTGACTTTCACAGAAAATTGTTTAAACTACAACATCTCCTCCTAATGCCCACGTCAGCTTCCTACCAAGCTACCCTTCTTCAACTAAGACTTACTGCGACCAGAACATAATTTAAAAGTGAGTTATCTCCCTTTCCAATACTCTTTTTAGGGATGGCCTTGTGGTTCGCCTGGCGGTCGGTTCGCGGCAAATTTTGCTTGTTCACTACCCGCCAATTTTGCGGACACATGGCGTTGTTCGCGGCGGCCATATTAGTTTACATTGGGGAAAACTTTGACCCATGACACAGCTGTCAGGTGGAATGGGACAGCCAATTGAAACATTTCAGCACATGGACATGCCCCCTACCTTATAAATAGACCAGAGCTGGCGGCCATTTCACATTCTGCTTTTTGTCAGCATAGGGAGAGGTTGGCTTTGCGCATCAGGGACAGATTGCCAGACACAAATAGCTCTGTAAGATCCACAAAAAGTAATTTTAAGGGCTGGTATTTGGTATAGGTCTACTGCACTTTCTTTTTAGTTTAGGGACAGGTATGCTGTGTTCATCAGGGACAGATCGAGATCGTCAGTGACACAAATCGCTCTGTTAATGTCCACAAAAGTCATGTTAAGGGGTGCTATATATTTGGTATATGTGTGCGGTTTTTCAGTTTAGGGACGGGTATCCAGTGTGCTCCAGGGACAGAGATCAGCAGTGACACAAATCGCTCTGTTAATGTCCACAAAAGTAATTTCAAAGGCTGCTATTTATTTTGTATAGGTGTGCAGTTTTTCAGTTTAGGGACAGGTATCCAGTGTGCTCCAGGGACAGAGAACAGCAGTGACACAAATCGCTCTGTTAATGTCCACAAAAGTCATTTCAAGGGCTGCTATTTATTTGGTATAGGTGTGCAGTTTTTCAGTTTAGGGACAGGTATCCAGTGTGCTCCAGGGACAGAGATCAGCAGTGACACAAATCGCTCCGTTAATGTCCACAAAAGTCATTTCAAAGGCTGCTATTTATTTGGTATAGGTGTGCAGTGCACTATATAGGGGTGTAATCCACGGTATAATATACTTTGTAATATAGAAAGCATATTATAGTAGATTTGTATTGTGCACTGTGTAGCATTGTGACTGGTGTGGTGACTGAGCATTGCTGCAGCAATACTGCAAACAGTGACAAAAGCACTTTTTTTTTTTTTTTTTTAAATTTTATTTATTTATTCAAAAGAGACAATGAAAATATTCCAATACATCATTTCAAGTCCATTTTACATTATAAAGCATTCAACACAAAATTATTTCCAACATCATCTGTTACATTAAATTCAATCGAGGCTGTAGGACTTAATTGATACAATTAACTAAAGTCATCTGTACTCTCCATTGTCCCTAATATTTTCTAACGTTATTTAATAAAACAAGAAAAAAGAAAGATAAAAGAAAACAAAAAGGAGAAGAAAAAAAAAAAAAAAAAAAAAGGGATTATAAATCAAGAGTTTCTCCCTCTCTCTCCCCTCCCCCCTCAACTGTTATCCCATGAATACTTTAGCTCCTTATCCTTTATATCATCAATTCCTGTCTCTACATAGTACTCCCCTAAATTCGTAAGTCAGAATCCCTAAATAGGGTTAAACATATATGTCCTCTTCTCATTTTATATTCCCAAAGGTCTCTGTTTATAAGCTTCCTCTTTTTCTTCTCTTCTATTCATTTCACTTTCCCTTTTATATTTCCTTCAAAGGTACTCTATGAACTGCTCCCTTGAAGGAAGGAGATGTTCTTAGAAGTAATGTAAGGGGAGTTCCTCGGTCCACGGAGAATTCTCCTAAGTTTAGTAATCCCCTCACTGAGATCAACCTCCCCCAAATCCTATTTCTAAGTGTCTTCCCCTTCCCTTGGTGTTCCCTATTGTGTTTCCTTGTATTCCTAGTATCTGTGTAATCCTGTGTCATGTGATACTGTGTTTATTTAAGATTATCATTAGTGTTCCAAGGCTACCTACAGTTAAGTAGTCTCGTTAACCAATACCTTTAAAATGGTGCTACTATGTGTTTAGTTTAAGTATTGTGCCACAACAATAAATATATTTCCACTGAAAATGTGACGTGATTAACTGTGATATAAAATACATTAAAAAAAAAAAAAAAAAAAAAAAAAAAATTTAGTTATGGGGAGGAGGACAAACCCTCCCCTCCACTTGTGCCAATTAAATCCACCCGTGACCCATCCACACCCCTTGTGTAAAAAAGGAGGAAAAAAGAAAAAAAAAAAAAAAAAAAAAAAAAAAAAAACACCCCTCCTCCATTTGGGGGAGTGTCCATTGATGCTCCTATTGTATTCTCCGTGCTATCTTGGTATTTTCTAAATGTTTCTCCCTATGAGTCTGGTATCCTCCCTTACCCCTATTTATTTTCTACTAACTAAGGGGAAGTGTAATGAGTTCTCCCTTCATCTGAAACTATAAACTGATTCCATAATGTCCATGTTTTAGTGTATAATTCGTGTTGGCCTCGTGTTGATAGAATCAGGTCTTCATATTTATTCATTTCTTCTACTTTGTTTATCCACATGTTAATAGTCGGCGAGTTAGTTTCTCGCCAGCACAGGGGTATGCACGCCTTAGCTGCATCCAATAGATGGCGAATGATAGAATGTTTATATTGCCTATCCGGCATATCCGGAGCGTGAAAAAGAAAGAAAACAGGTTCGTCCGGTATTATATGTTCTGTAAATTTCTGGGAAATCTCTCGCACCTGTTTCCAAAAGTTATCAAGTTTAGAACATTCCCAGAAAATATGTAATAAAGTCCCCTTTTCTTCTTGACAGCGCCAGCATCTATCTGAATTGTTCGGTGAAAATATATGTAAGCGTGTTGGTGTGTAATACCATCTAGATAACAATTTATAGTTTGTCTCCTGTACCCGTGTACAGATGGAGGATTTAAATGTAAATTGTAAAATATGTTGTAATTGTCTTAATGAAAACTTATAATTTAATTCTTTCTCCCAATTATCTATATAAGATGGTCTATAGTCTGATGTTGGCGTGACTATTAGGGAGTAAACCTTTGATATTACATGGGATATCGTTCCTGTTTGTGTACACATCTTCTCATAGGTGGTTAGTGGCCTATCAAATTCCCGTGGGGTACGCTGTGATTGTAAAAAGTGATGGAGTTGGAATGCTTTCCAATGATCTAATCCATACCCCTCTTCAGGGGAGGTCAATATATCCACCGACACCCAAGAGCCTGATCTCAAAAAGTGGGATGCCTGATAGATCCCCCTGTCTCTTAATCTACAGAAAGTTTTCTCCTGATATCCCGGGGCAAACTGTGGATTCCCTAAAACAGGCATTAATGGTGAATGCCTTGTCGAGAGAGCTGGGTTTTGAAAAATTTTTGAACATATCCGGATCGTTGTACCTACAGTCGGGTGTCGTGTCATATCTCGTGGTAATGAGCCAAAGCACCATGGTGCTCTATTCAGCGGTATATCACATTGCGCCTGTTCTACACTAGGCCATAGTTTAATCTCCTTATGACGGTTCCAGTCTATAAGTCTGCCTAAGTGAACTGCGTGGTAATATCTTAATATATCTGGAACCGCTAATCCACCATAGTTTTTAGGAAGATAAAGTAACTGCTTCTTAAGTCGCGGTCTCCGTTGGGCCCAAATAAATTTTGAAAGTACTACCTGCACCTGTCGGAAATAACTTGATGGAATCGAAATAGGTAAAGCCTGAAGGAGATATAGGAATTTCGGTAAGATGTTCATTTTAATTATATTACTGCGACCAAACCAGGAACTAAGTCCTGTACGCCATCTCTGTAATTGGTCTCTTATTTTATTCAATAGTGGTGGAAAATTCATCTTAAATATCTGAGAAGGCACAGGTGGTAATAAGGTCCCCAAATATTTCAGGGCCGAGTCTGTCCATTTTAAATTAAAATTTGTATACAGTTGTGCCTTCAGAGATTGTGAAATTCCTACTCCCATTGCTTCAGACTTACTCAGATTGATCTTTAAATTAGACACTATACCATATAGACTAAATTCCTGTAGTAAGTTTGGTAGAGAAATCAGAGGGTTGGTAAGATTAAATAACATGTCGTCTGCATATGCGGATACTTTCTGTTGAGTGCCTGCCAGTTTTATGCCACTGATATCGGGGTTATTTCTAACAGTGCACAAAAAGGGCTCCAAAGTGAGAGCAAATAATAGGGGTGATAATGGACACCCCTGTCGTGTGCCATTTGAAATACCAAAGCTCTCAGATAGAACCCCGTTTACTTTAATTCGGGCCGAAGGGGCTGAATATAACTGTAGTATCCATTCTCTCATCCTTTCTCCCACTCCTACATACCCCAATACCGCGGACATAAAGTTCCAGTTGACCCGATCAAATGCTTTTTCCGCGTCCGTCCCAACAAATATACATGCTTGTTTAGAGTTATACGCTACATGCAGAAGATTTAAAGCCTTTACAGTGTTATCCCGTGCCTCTCGGGTGGGTACAAAGCCCACCTGGTCTAGATGTATCAAAGTAGGTAAGTGAGGTTGGAGTCTATTAGCGAGGATTTTTGAAAATAATTTCAGATCTACATTTAATAATGAAATAGGCCTGTAGCTAGGGCATTTTGTAGGGTCCTTCCCTTCCTTTGGCAGAACTGTTATGTGTGCTCTTAACGTATCTCTATGAAACGGGGTATCTGTGTGTGATTTATTAAACATATCTATCATTTGTTGTCCGAGAATTTGAAAAAAGGTCTTATAGTACTGTATTGGCATCCCGTCCGGCCCTGGTGCCTTTCCTGTTTTTGTGTTTTTAATTGCTGTTTGTAATTCCATCAGGGAGATAGTGGTAGATAATTCTTCCCTCACCTCCTCTCTTAATCTTAACATACCTGATTTAGAAATGTAATTAATCACTACTTCCGGATCAATGGACTGCGGAGACAAATTATAGAGTGACAGATAATATTTTCGGAAGTCCCGTGCTATATCTTCAGGTCGTTCAGCTTTCTGCCCTGCTTGTGATATAATCTTAGGAATATAGGTTCTCGTTTGTGTGTCACGTAAGGTTCTAGCTAACACTTTCCCACACTTGTCCCCTGTTTCATACATCACCCTACGGGTTCTCTGTAATGCTGCTTTGGCTTTATATTGCAGTATATCCACTATCTGTTTGCGTATTGTAGTAAGCTCTCTCGTCAATTCTGCTGTAGGTGCATGTTTGTGTCGTGATTCTAAATCATGTAAAGTCTGTAGGAGTTCGTTCATCTGCTGTATACGTTGTCTCTTCAATCTAGCTCCATGTTTGATAAATACCCCCCTAATTACTGCCTTGTGAGCTTCCCATATCACCCCCGGACTTAATTCTTCATCTGAGTTAGTTTGAAAATAATGTGTGATTTCCTTCTCCACTTCGCTAATCACCGTCTTATCTTGTAGGAGACTCAAGTTCAATGACCATGTCTGTGATCTGATTAGGGGTGTATCTGATAATGTGTATATTAGTGTCAATGGTGCGTGGTCGGACCACGTAATAGAACCGATTGTTACAGACTGTACAGATTGTAGTTGTGCATGCGCGACTAAAAAATAATCAATCCGCGAGTATGATGCGTGTGGAGGGGAGTAGAAGGTATAATCCTTTTCTCCAGGATGTAGTAGACGCCATACGTCGATCAGCTGTTTTTTGTGTAATTGTGTCGCCACTCGCTTTCGGATTCTGGTGGGTAAAGAAGTAGTTCCTGCTGATGTGTCTTCAGATGGAATTAGGGCCATATTAAGATCCCCTCCAAGAATAAGCTGACCCTCCTGAAATTCCTGAAGCTGGTTCAAACATTTTACTAGGAATACATCCTGCTGAGTATTTGGTGTGTATACTGAGGCTAACGTTACTCTGATACTCCCAATATTTCCTTTCAAAAAAAGGAATCTACCTTCTGGGTCGGCACAGACCTGTGAGCACGTCCATGGCACCTTTCCTGAGATCATTATTGTCACTCCTTTGGTTTTACCATTCACACAGGTAGAATGGTACACCAAGGGGAAAAATTTATTTTTTAGTAATGGTGTTCTTACTTCCTTAAAATGTGTTTCCTGTATATAGGCTATATCTATATGTGCATTCTTTAATTCAGAGATTAACATCCGCCTTTTCTCCGGTATGTTCAATCCCTTGACGTTTAGTGAGCATATTTTAATAGTATTCATGTTATGAATAGGCGGTAAGTAACCAGGGGAGAGAGAGAGAAGAAGAAGAGAAAAAAAAAAAAAAAAAAAAAAAAGAAAAAGCAAAAAAAAAAAAATTGGGCAAATATGGCGTCTAGTGGTCCTCGACCCAAAAAAAACCTAGACGCGTGCCCTAATAGGGTGAAGATTGGGAGACGCCGGTGAGGACTCTCCAGGCTCCCTCCCCTAACCCAACCCACTACCCCCAATCAGGGGTCTTTTATTGAAAAACATTTTATTATATATATACCTGCATTTTTTAGGTGTCATATTTCCAAAAACAAAAAGGGAAGAAGGGGAGAAGAAAAGAGAAAAAAAAAAAAAAAAAAAAAAGGGGGGGGGGGAGGAGAAAACTAAAAACCAAAATACTCAAAGACCCTCACACCATTGTTCCATTACTACCATTACTATGTGACGTTATTTACTATCAACTTCACAGAGTGATGAAGGTATCCCCCTCAAAACCCCTAGGGGTATCCCTATTACGTGCTTTCACCTTCGCCTCTTTCGAGGCATTGGCTCTTGCATACGTTCTATGCTACTAGCCTCCTGACTCAGGTGGCATCCAGAGGAAGGGGAAGGACCCTAAAAAAAAAAAAAAAAAAAAAAAAAAAGGGAAAAAAAAAAGGGGGGGGGGGAGGGGGTTGTGACGGGCTACACTCCCCTTATCATTCCCCCCTTCCTCCTCCCCATCTAGCTACCTTGAGATCTGGGGTCCCCCTCTCCAAAAAAAAAAAAAAAGAAAAATTCTAATCATGTATAATCATGTGTAATATTCCTCTCTGATCTATTTCTCTTTATTTATTTAAGATAGATCTACTGTATCATAAATTCCTTAAAAATAAGAGGTTCGCTATCTTCACCTAAATACCCTCCCCTCTTCATCACCCCTCATCACCCTGTGAGGTACCATATTTTTTAATTAACATATATGCAAATTCCAGACAAAAAAAAAAAAAAAAAACAAAAGGGGAGGGGGGGATGACGCCATAAAGAGCGCAATTCCCTACTGAAGATTTGGAGTATTAACCCTTCCTTCATTCCCCTCTCTCTCCACATCCCAAAAAAAAAAAAAAAAAAAAAAAAAAAAAAAAATTCCCCATTCAGAATAAGCTATATTTATGAGCTCCTCTTTCTCATCCCTCTCATCCCTCTCCTAATGTCCTCATGAAGTGAGTAGGGAGAGGACTAAGAGAGAACCAGGGGGGGGGCTCATAACCCCTCCCCCCATCTCCCCCCCATTCCCTCCAATCCCCCTCCTCTCACCCAAGAGGTCATCCCCCCCCCCTCAGAAAGGTGAAAATCATTATTTACATATTAACATATATGGATGGGATGAAAGCTTCTCTCTTAGAGTACCTTGTATACCAGAGCCATATCTGTCCTCATAGTCTATAGATAGTCTGTAGATAAGAGAGAAATATCTTAGACTGACGGGAGGTAAGAGAGTGGGCTGGCTAGTGGGGGAAGCCCCCCCAACGATCCTACCCCACCAACCCCCTCCCCTCCTCCCCTCCGGTAGTCAATATATATACCATCTTCTCGTTTCTCCTTGATTTCCATCCATTTCTGCATTTTATATTATTCTAGTCAGAGTCTTCAGGGGGTCTCTTTTTCCACATGTGCTCCCATATCGCTTACAGCAGAACTAAATGAGCTGATTGTAGCATTTGCTAGTCCCCCAGTCAAAAAAAAAAAAAAAAAAAAAGGGGGGGATACCCAAAGTAATAGTCAATTATATGTTTTTTATAACTCACACGGTCCCTCCCCTCGATTGATGTCACGCTCCCTCTGCTGTCCTTGGGATTGAGGGACAGGTCTACCACGGTATGCTTCAACTGTCCCCCTGTTTCCAGGTCGCGGTAGAGTAATCAGCCAATCCGGGATCTGAATTGGGGTGGCTCCTAGAAAGGAAAAGAAGGCAGGCAGCTCTGTTGGATTTCGGAGTGTAAATGTGGTAGTGTTCTTTCGAAAAAAAACTGCTAATGGGTATCCCCATCGGTATGTACAGCCTGCTTGACGGGCGATATCTAACGCTGGTCGGAGAAGTGCTCTGCGTTGTAGCGTGGCTTTGGAAAGATCTGGTAAGATTTTTATAGATGCTCCATCAAAGTCCACTGCTCTCATGTCCCATGCCTTACGCAGGATAACTTCTTTTTGGAGATAGTGGTGCACTCTGCAAAAGCACTTTTAATGTATTATAACTGGTGTAATAGACCAGTGCCCCCCCAATACCACATATTGAATTGGGGTGTTATTTAACAGTATACTTTTCTAAGAGTGTATTTTAGTCCTGAAAAAATGTGGCCTATTTTGCTGTGTTAACTCTGCTACACACAGTGACAACAGTTACTGGCAAATTATTTGCATAACTGGTGTAATAAACCTGTGGCCCCCCAATGCCACAGATTGAAGCGGGTGTTATACTTTCCTAAGTGTGTTTGTGTCCTGCAACAATATTGCCTCTTTTGCTGCATTAACTCTGATACACACAGTGCCAAACTCCCTGGCCAATTTTTTGAACAACTGGTGTGATAGATCAGTGCCCCCCCAATACCACATATTGAAGTGGGTGTTATCTGAGTATACTTTTACAAGTGTATTTGTGTCCTGCAACAATATTGCCTCTTTTGCTGCATTAACTCTGATACAAACAGTGCCAAACTCCCTGGCCAATTTTTTGAACAACTGGTGTGAAAGACCAGTGGCCCCCAATACCACATATTGAAGTGGGGTGTTATCTGAGTATACTTTTACAAATGTATTTGTGTCCTGCAACAATATTGCCTCTTTTGCTGCGTTAACTCTGATACACACAGTGCCAAACCCCCTGACCAATTTTTTGAACAACTGGTGTGGTAGACCAGTGGCCCCCCAATACCACATATTGAAGTGGGGTGTTATTTGAGTATACTTTCAACAGTGTTGTCATCTGCAGCCTTTGCAGTCAACGCATAAGTCGCGGTAAGCCCAACACTCACCTAGGGACAACCGCCTTAAGAAGGCACCTGAACTCCCATCACCGAGCCCAGTGGGAGCAACACCGTCAGAACCCACAAAGCCACACTCCAGGCTCTCACCGTCCAGCCCCTTCTCCTTCTCCTCTCTCCTCACATTTGCCCTCCACTCCACCTTCCATGATGCCGTCGTCACGTTGTTCTGGAAAAAGACAGGCTTCTGTGGTCCAAATGTTGGAGCGGAAAATAATGATGACGCCAGATAACCCTCTTGCCCAATGTTTGACTGCTGGCTTGTCGAAATTGATAGCCCGCCAACTACTGCCATATCAACTGGTGGACTCGGAGGCCTTTCGAAAATTTGTGGCCATTGGAAAACCACAACGGAAGGTCCCAGGCAGGAAATATTTCTCGCAGAAGGGCATTCCAGAGCTGTATGACCATGTTCAGCGGCAAGTGAATATATCTCTGGCACACAGTGTTGGTGCCAAGATACATCTGACCACAGACATATGGTCTAGCAAACACGGTCAGGGAAGGTATATCACTTTTATTGCCCACTGGGTGTACCTTCTGACGGCCGTTAAGCATGTAACCCGTGGCACCCATGTAGATTTAGTTGTACCGCTACAGATTGCAAGCAGGCCTGCCTCTTCTTCTCCTCCTCCTCCATCCTCCCTCTCCTCCTCTGCTGACTCCTCCTCTTCCGCTTCTACTGTCTCTTCTCCTGTGCCGCCCAAGATCCCCAGAACCTATTCCACATGCCTGGTGAGATGTTGCCATGCTGTGCTGCATCTGTTGTGCCTGGAAGCCAAGAGCCACACTGGTCCTGCACTCCTTTCAGCTTTGTGTTCACAGACAGATCAGTGCCTGACACTGCTGAATTTGACAGTTGGTAACGTGGTGTGCGATAACGGTGCCAATCTGCGCTGAAACAGGGCAAAATAACACACATGCCATGCATGGCACTCGTCCTGAACTTGGTGGTGCAGCGATTCGTTGGCAAATACCCTGGGATCCAGGACGTCTTGCGGCAGGCCAGGAAAATCTCGGGCCATTTACGAAGATCTTACACAGCCATGGCTCGACTTGCTGACATTCAGCGGCGACACAACCTGCCCCTTTGGCGTCTTATTTGTGACTGCCCGACGCGATGGAACTCAACGTTGCATATGCTCGATAGGCTGCTCCAGCAGAAACGTACAGTTAACGACTACCTGTTCGAACTCAGCGGCAGGACAGGTGGTGGGGAGCTTGAGTTTTTTTCACCTCGCCAGTGGCTGCTCACGCGGGACGCATGCAAACTTCTGCGGCCATTCGATGAGATCACCAAACTGGTCAGTCACGGTGCTACTCCATCTGAGACAAATCAACAGCAGGAGTCTGAAGAGGAGTCAGATGAGGATGGTGCTGGGGGGATGAGGAGGAGCAAGAAGAGCATGCTTTAAACCTTTCTGGGATCCATGGTCTTATCCTTGGATGGGGGGAGGAGAACGAGGACGACATTATCCTGGATGATTAACTGGAAGCAGGCCACTACACCGCTTCCAGTTTAGTGCGAATGGGGGCCTACATGCTTCAGTGTTTTAAGGGGGACCCCTGTATAAAACGCGTAAAGGCCAAGGACCAGTACTGGGTGGCAATGTACTTAGACCCTCGGTACAAACACAAAATGGTGGAAATGTTAGCACAATCACAGAGGGCGGTCAGAATACAGGGCTTCCAGGCCTTGCTGCGGGAAATGCTGCATTCTGCTTTTCCGTGCACTGGCAGAGAAATTTCCAGTCACAGAGAGACAGTTGTGGGTAGCAATCCAAAAGCGCCTGAAAGAAGAGGGCGGTTTGAAGATGTCTTGGTCACTTCAGATATGAGATCCTTCTTTCAGCCGAACCATTGACAGCTGTACTCCGGATCCAGCATGAGGGAACGCCTAGACCGACAGGTGTCCGACTACATCGGCTTAACGGTCGATGTGGATGCTCTGAGGAGTGATGAACCCCTGGACTACTGGGTGGGCAGGCTTGAACTCTGGCCAGAGCTTGCACAATTTGCAATGGAAATGTTGGCTTGCCCCCTGTCCAGTGTCCTGTCCAAAAGGACGTTCAGCACAGCAGGGGGGATCGTGACCGATAAGCGCACTCGCCTAGCTCATGACAGTGTAGACTACCTCACATTTATAAAAATGAATGAGGCATGGATCTCTGAGGAATTCAACACATGTTACCAGTAGACCCTGTTTCATCAAAATTCCTCATGCCAGACCGCCATCCACCCACAGCAATTCCTGGTCCTTGGCTTTGCTACAGACAGCGGCATAAAAGGCATTTCATATCCATTGAATGGCAAATTTTTGGGGCCTTTCAGGGCCAACAATTATTTTTTCTGTAAATGCCTAATGTACCTCCAGCCACCAAATACTACGTTATTTGCTGTCAGTTAAACCCATGTGGGCTAATTTTTGGGGCATATACAGGCCGACACTACTGTATCCTGTGAATGCCTACCGTACCTCCAGCCGTCAAATACACTATGTTCTTTGCTGTCAGTTAAACCCATGTGGGCTAATTTTTGGGGCCTATACAGGCCGACACTTCTGTATCCTGTGAACGCCTAATGTACCTCTAGCCATCAAATACTATGTTCTTTGCTGTTAGTTCAACCCATGTGAGCTAATTTTTGGGGCATATACAGGCCGACACTTCTGTATCCTGTGAATACCTACTGTACCTCCAGCCGTCAAATACACTACGTTCTTTGCTGTCAGTTAAACACATGTGGGCTAATTTTTGGGGCCTATACAGGCTGACACTTCTGTATCCTGTGAACGCCTACTGTACCTCTAGCCATCAAATACTAAATTCTTTGCTGTCAGTTCAACCCATGTGAGCTAATTTTTGGGGCCTATACAGGCCGACAATTCTGTATCCTGTGAACGCCTACTGTACCTCCAGCCGTCAAATACACTATGTTCTTTGCTGTCAGTTAAACCCATGTGAGCTAATTTTTGGGGCCTATACAGGCCGACACTTACTTCTGTATACTGTGAACGCCTACTGTACCTCCAGCCATCAAATACACTACCTTCTTTGCTGTCAGTTAAACCCATGTGGGCTAATTTTTGGGGCCTATACAGGCCGACACTTCTGTATCCTGTGAACGCCTAATGTACCTCTAGCCATCAAATACTAAGTTCTTTGCTGTCAGTTCAACCCATGTGAGCTAATTTTTGGATCCTATACAGGCCGACACTTACTTCTGTATACTGTGTAAATGCCTAATGTACCTCTAGCCATCAAATACTAAGTTCTTTGCTGTCAGTTCAACCCATGTGAGCTAATTTTTGGGGCCTATACAGGCCGACACTTACTTCTGTATACTGTGAATGCCTACTGTACCTCCAGCCATCAAATACACTGCGTTCTTTGCTGTCAGTTAAACCCATGTGGGCTAATTTTTGGGGCCTATACAGGCCGACACTTCTGTATCCTGTGAACGCCTACTGTACCTCTAGCCATCAAATACTAAGTTCTTTGCTGTCAGTTCAACCCATGTGAGCTAATTTTTGCATCCTATACAGGCTGACACTTACTTCTGTATACTGTGTGAATGCCTAATGTACCTTTAACCATCAAATACTAAGTTCTTTGCTGTCAGTTCAACCCATGTGAGCTAATTTTTGGGGCCTATACAGGCCGACACTTACTTCTATATCCTGTGAACGCCTACTGTACCTCTAGCCATCAAATACTAAGTTCTTTGCTGTCAGTTTAACCCATGTGGGCTAATTTTTGGAGCCTATTCAGGCCGACGCTTACTTCTGTATACTGCGAATGCCTACTGTACCTCCTGCCATCAAATACTACATTCTTTGCTGTCAGTTCAACCCATGTGAGCTAATTTTTGGAGCCTATACGGGCCGACTCTTACTTCTGTATACTGTGAATGCCTACTGTACCTCCAGCCATCAAATACACTACGTTCTTTGCTGTCAGTTAGACCCATGTGAGATAATTTTTGGGGCCTATACAGGCCGACACTTACTTCTGTATCCTGTGAATGCCTAATGTACCTTCAGCCACAGAATACTACGTTCTTAGCTGTCAGGTAAACCCATGTGGGCTAATTTTTGGGGCCTATACAGGCCGACACTTACTTCTGTATCCTGTGAATGCCTAATGTACCTTCAGCCACAGAATACTACATTCTTAGCTGTCAGGTAAACCCATGTGGGCTAGTTTTTGGGGCCAATACTGGCTGACACTTACTTCTGTATCCTGTGAATGCCTAATGTACCTTCAGCCACAGAATACTACGTTCTTAGCTGTCAGGTAAACGCATGTGGGCTAATTTTTGGGGCCTGGAATGACCGACACTTACTTCTTTATCCTGTGAATGTCTGATTTTTCAGACTGGAAATGATAAAACAATGGGTCTGTAAAGGTTCCGCCAAATTGTGGAATAGATGCTGACCCATTTTACAGATGTGTGAATGGACCCCATATGTATTAGACAATGTATTTACTGGCTGCTGTCATTTCTGGCTGATTTATGAAAAAAAAATAAAACATTTTCTGTAAACAAAAATAAATAAAAAAATTTCGGGCAACTTTTTCAGTTGCAATACTTCTGTTTTGACATTGTCCATGTGCTGGGACTGTTTGTGCACAGCTAGTATGTCTTTTTTGGCTGCAAATATGACCTAAAGGTTTTTAAAGTTCGCCTCCCATTAAAGTCAATGGGGCCTCGCGGTTCGCAGACTTTTGAGAAAATTTGCGGCTTACGTTCGCGAACCGCCCCGGCCGATGTTCGTCCATCTCTAGTGGGGAGCAAGTTTTGTATATTTTTACCTATCTGTATGGGGTAAGGTACCATCTGTGCAAGATTTTGAGAGCTAATTCCCAGTGTGTTACACAGTGTGTATTGGTGTTTAATAGCTTTTGACCATTGAGTGATGGTAAATGAGGAGTTCAGATCCGTTTCCCATTTGGACATTGTGTTTAATTTATGTAAGGTCAACTTGTCTTGTTGTATTTGGTATATAAGAGATGTACCTCCTACACTTCCAAGTTTGTTATCATAGTATTGTCCTATTTTTGAATGAATCGTGATTGAGGGTGGAGGGAAAGTTATTAAGAATCTGTGAATACAATGTAGTGTAAAGAAGATAGAATGCTGAAGTTTAAACACATCACATGGTCTGACGATGCGGCCGTCTCTATCACACTTTTGGAGAGCGCCACCTGCTGGCCTACCATGTTATGGAGATGTAATCACAAACTACTTTCTACTACCTTCTAAATACCCATCTAGACAACTATTTCCTGTAAGTGGGATTCTTGCACTATCAACACATCAGCGTTGGATCTATTAGCTTCCGTCCACAGTGAAAAGCGCTTTGCTGGGTGATTGAGACCTTGGGCAGTTATAGAAAGCATATAAAAAAAAGGGGAAAAGAATCTGCGCTCGGACAACAAGAAATTAAAATAATATTGAGGATCCTGAAGATAAATGTGAAGGCAGCCAACTAAATGATAGATTACAAATCATATAGGCATATATAAAAGGTGTAGTAGCGCCAAACACTATAACTAAATATTAAACAATGAAAAGAAAAAGGGAAGTAACCCATATCTCGACAAATAGTCCTCATCCCGGTTGGGTAATTTAACAGAGAAAAATTGTTCCACATCAGTGATCCCAGACTGCACTGGTGATAGGAATAAAAAGGATTGGGACTATAATGGACCATTAGTCGAAAGTATGTAGGTAAGCCGGGGAAAGAACGAAAGAAAAGTAAAATTGACGATATTTATTGAATGTGATTAAAAGTCGACATTGAAACAATGAAAAAAAGAAAACAATGGGAATAATGAAAAGAAAAAACTAATGATGCAATACAATACAGCATATTATGTCAAAGTAGTGGTCGATCGAACGGGTGAGTGCCTTTGTTCAATGCATTTCGCCTTTCGCTTCATCATGAACTCCGGCGTGATTGAATCACCCTTTTGTTGGATTAGGACTACATTAAGACCTTCAAAGTTTATACACAAAAAGAGAGAAACATATATATAAATACAGGTTCATATCTTGAAAACTGGAAAACAGTCTGCAATATTCATTTTAACCCTAGTATATCAAAATATAGGGTCATGGGAATAAACACATATAGCTTACCACACTTAAAAGTACATTATGCTTAGTACATGGAACAATTGGACCAAAGATTGCGCTTCCCAATGGCTTGTCTTAAGGCTCTGAACCACATAGATCCAGGTGGGGCCCAACAGGGGTCCTCCATGGAGGTGGTTTTCTGGTATGAAATGGACTAGTCTTGAATTGGTACCACCGTAGCGGACAAAAGGTGGAGTCCGGGATTCTGTGGACAAACATAGTGTGTCTTGTATAGCATGTCTGATATCATATAAATTGTCTTAAGGAGTCTATTGTTAGAATAGATAAGCCTAGCTGTCTAGAGAGATAGAAAAAGGGAATGATTACAAATGGTAGGTATTTTGTAAACCTACCAAAGCTGGGGTCAGTTCTGGGAAGGAACATAAAAGTAAGGATACTATATTAGAAAGTTCCAACCATAAACATATGTTTGAGCCCATGAATCCACAGGAGCAACAGCTGAAAAGTAGCGGCTCCAGCAGACTGCTCGGCTATTATGCACAGGGACAAGACAGCAACAGATCAAAAAACTACAGAGTTTAGACATTGGCTATCCCCATAGAGAAAGTCCCAGGGGAAAAATTAAAGTAGTTGAGAGGAGAGCCTAATATGTTATCGGCCAGTATCTTACCTTACTACCTCAAAAGCCACGAGTCGGGAGAGCCGCCATGACTCATCCTCCCGCGCCCGTGGCTTAAGACTGGTCCCACCGGAAGTGACGGGTGTCCGCAAACGTCACCTCCGGTGCGGGCGCCATATTATCGGATGTCCGGCGCTAGAGGTCAAAAGAACCCCGTGGCCGGACACCCGCGCCGGCTGAGTAAGCCGGAGAGGACAGGCATACAGCTGTCCCCTGCTTGGCGCCCGAATTCATACCTACGAACAAGCCTATGGACAAGCAGAGAGCGAATCCTGATCCATTACAAGAATCAATACAGGGTTTAAATTACAACCTTTGATTTAAACAAATTAAACAGACAAATAAGGAATACATACAACAAACCAAATACAGTCCATAGTGGATTGTATGCGAGACTAGGAACTTAGCACGATCAGGAAAATCCTGCAGGTGGTTCCTATAAAAGCGTCAATAAGGTATATCAAAGAATATGAATACATGAAGATTCGATGAAGGCAATAAGTAGGAGAAAAATGGGGGGGGCAAGGAAGGGAAAGAGGGTGGGAGAGGAAGCAGGATAAGGGATTAGTAGATTCGTTCATCTGTCAAAGGGACTTGATCAAGACTTTCAGCCAATTATGACAGTAGGAGTGTCCCGTATTGTACAAGTTCTAGGGAAATACCCGTATGGAGGATGAGGTTGGATAGAGGGTCTATACACAGCAAAACACACATATACAAATAGCGTCCCCATACCTGTCCTCCTCCAACATATAAGCAAGATTGGTAGGGAATCATCATCCCCGTTTGGAGGTTCAGTATAGCCTCTATATCAAAAAGAGTGATCAAAAACATGAAATAAGAAAGAAAGCTAATGATAAACAGTAATCACTATACTATCCTTCAGAAAAAAGGCTTGAAAAAGTACAGTGATATGATAAATTATTAAATTGACAGGTTATAGATTATAATATGTGGGAACAACATTAACAGGGGTTTATGTTGCTGGTTGTTTTGTTTGATGATGAGAGTCGCTACCAAAACTAACTGGGAGGAAAGAAGAGGGTGGAGAGGTTCACAAAGCTATAGAAAAGGTTTGTATGAGACCGCAACATTAAGTCCTGGCCAATGGGTGGCCTGTAGATTGAAAATCCACCTCGCCTCTTTACGAAGAATTTTGTTATCCAGATCACCTCCCCGTGGGTTGGGGGGGATGACCTCGAGAACAGCGAACCTGACATAGTCTGGGTCGAAGTCATGATGCACTCCGATATGCTTGCAAATAGGTGTGTAGATAAGACCAACCTCAAGATAGTAGAGGTGGTCCTGTATACGTTTGGAGAGTTTACGTTTGGTCTTGCCTACGTAGAAAGCCCCACATTTGCAGAGGGCGATGTAAACCACCCCCTGTGTTTGGCAATCCGCGTAGGCTCGACATATGTGAGTCCCTCCCCTGGGTAGAGGAAAAGACGGACCCTCCAGGATCCATGGGCAAAGGTCACAGGTGCCACATCTGAAGGTACCTACGGCGGATGGTCCCCCCGCATGTTGCTCGGTGTAATGGCTATGAACCAGGGAATCACGGATTGACCTAGACCGACGAAATGTTAGCTGAGGGTATGAGGATACATATTTGGAAATGGTGTGGTCTTCCTTAAGGAAGTGCCAATTTTTTGCAAGGAGGTTACGTACCAGTTGATGGTCTGTATTGTATTTTGTCACAATTCTTGTGACCGCTTCCTTCTTGCCTTTTCTTTTGCCAAAGATCAATTTATCTCTCTCCAATCCACAAACTCTGCTATAGGCCCGTTTAAGGACCTTGTTACTGTAACCCCGGGCAAGAAGTCTTTGACGGAGGGAATCGGCCTCCCTTTTAAAGTCCTCCTCCCTGGTGCAGATTCTACGTATTCTCAAATATTGGGAATAGGGGATGCTTTGCACCAATGGACGCGGGTGGCTGCTGTCAAAATGGAGTATTGTGTTTCCCGCTGTGTCCTTCCGGTGAAGAGTGGTGTAAATCGATCCATCAGGATCTAGCACCACCTCAGTATCCAAAATACTACTGAGGTGGTGCTAGATCCTGATGGATCGATTTACACCGGGCCTATAGCAGAGTTTGTGGATTGGAGAGAGATAAATTGATCTTTGGCAAAAGAAAAGGCAAGAAGGAAGCGGTCACAAGAATTGTGACAAAATACAATACAGACCATCAACTGGTACGTAACCTCCTTGCAAAAAATTGGCACTTCCTTAAGGAAGACCACACCATTTCCAAATATGTATCCTCATACCCTCAGCTAACATTTCGTCGGTCTAGGTCAATCCGTGATTCCCTGGTTCATAGCCATTACACCGAGCAACATGCGGGGGGACCATCCGCCGTAGGTACCTTCAGATGTGGCACCTGTGACCTTTGCCCATGGATCCTGGAGGGTCCGTCTTTTCCTCTACCCAGGGGAGGGACTCACATATGTCGAGCCTACGCGGATTGCCAAACACAGGGGGTGGTTTACATCGCCCTCTGCAAATGTGGGGCTTTCTACGTAGGCAAGACCAAACGTAAACTCTCCAAACGTATACAGGACCACCTCTACTATCTTGAGGTTGGTCTTATCTACACACCTATTTGCAAGCATATCGGAGTGCATCATGACTTCGACCCAGACTATGTCAGGTTCGCTGTTCTCGAGGTCATCCCCCCCAACCCACGGGGAGGTGATCTGGATAACAAAATTCTTCGTAAAGAGGCGAGGTGGATTTTCAATCTACAGGCCACCCATTGGCCAGGACTTAATGTTGCGGTCTCATACAAACCTTTTCTATAGCTTTGTGAACCTCTCCACCCTCTTCTTTCCTCCCAGTTAGTTTTGGTAGCGACTCTCATCATCAAACAAAACAACCAGCAACATAAACCCCTGTTAATGTTGTTCCCACATATTATAATCTATAACCTGTCAATTTAATAATTTATCATATCACTGTACTTTTTCAAGCCTTTTTTCTGAAGGATAGTATAGTGATTACTGTTTATCATTAGCTTTCTTTCTTATTTCATGTTTTTGATCACTCTTTTTGATATAGAGGCTATACTGAACCTCCAAACGGGGATGATGATTCCCTACCAATCTTGCTTATATGTTGGAGGAGGACAGGTATGGGGACGCTATTTGTATATGTGTGTTTTGCTGTGTATAGACCCTCTATCCAACCTCATCCTCCATACGGGTATTTCCCTAGAACTTGTACAATACGGGACACTCCTACTGTCATAATTGGCTGAAAGTCTTGATCAAGTCCCTTTGACAGATGAACGAATCTACTAATCCCTTATCCTGCTTCCTCTCCCACCCTCTTTCCCTTCCTTGCCCCCCCCATTTTTCTCCTACTTATTGCCTTCATCGAATCTTCATGTATTCATATTCTTGGATATACCTTATTGACGCTTTTATAGGAACCACCTGCAGGATTTTCCTGATCGTGCTAAGTTCCTAGTCTCGCATACAATCCACTATGGACTGTATTTGGTTTGTTGTATGTATTCCTTATTTGTCTGTTTAATTTGTTTAAATCAAAGGTTGTAATTTAAACCCTGTATTGATTCTTGTAATGGATCAGGATTCGCTCTCTGCTTGTCCATAGGCTTGTTCGTAGGTATGAATTCGGGCGCCAAGCAGGGGACAGCTGTATGCCTGTCCTCTCCGGCTTACTCAGCCGGCGCGGGTGTCCGGCCACGGGGTTCTTTTGACCTCTAGCGCCGGACATCCGATAATATGGCGCCCGCACCGGAGGTGACGTTTGCGGACACCCGTCACTTCCGGTGGGACCAGTCTTAAGCCACGGGCGCGGGAGGATGAGTCATGGCGGCTCTCCCGACTCGTGGCTTTTGAGGTAGTAAGGTAAGATACTGGCCAATAACATATTAGGCTCTCCTCTCAACTACTTTAATTTTTCCCCTGGGACTTTCTCTATGGGGATAGCCAATGTCTAAACTCTGTAGTTTTTTGATCTGTTGCTGTCTTGTCCCTGTGCATAATAGCCGAGCAGTCTGCTGGAGCCGCTACTTTTCAGCTGTTGCTCCTGTGGATTCATGGGCTCAAACATATGTTTATGGTTGGAACTTTCTAATATAGTATCCTTACTTTTATGTTCCTTCCCAGAACTGACCCCAGCTTTGGTAGGTTTACAAAATACCTACCATTTGTAATCATTCCCTTTTTCTATCTCTCTAGACAGCTAGGCTTATCTATTCTAACAATAGACTCCTTAAGACAATTTATATGATATCAGACATGCTATACAAGACACACTATGTTTGTCCACAGAATCCCGGACTCCACCTTTTGTCCGCTACGGTGGTACCAATTCAAGACTAGTCCATTTCATACCAGAAAACCACCTCCATGGAGGACCCCTGTTGGGCCCCACCTGGATCTATGTGGTTCAGAGCCTTAAGACAAGCCATTGGGAAGCGCAATCTTTGGTCCAATTGTTCCATGTACTAAGCATAATGTACTTTTAAGTGTGGTAAGCTATATGTGTTTATTCCCATGACCCTATATTTTGATATACTAGGGTTAAAATGAATATTGCAGACTGTTTTCCAGTTTTCAAGATATGAACCTGTATTTATATATATGTTTCTCTCTTTTTGTGTATAAACTTTGAAGGTCTTAATGTAGTCCTAATCCAACAAAAGGGTGATTCAATCACGCCGGAGTTCCTGATGAAGCGAAAGGCGAAATGCATTGAACAAAGGCACTCACCCGTTCGATCGACCACTACTTTGACATAATATGCTGTATTGTATTGCATCATTAGTTTTTTCTTTTCATTATTCCCATTGTTTTCTTTTTTTCATTGTTTCAATGTCGACTTTTAATCACATTCAATAAATATCGTCAATTTTACTTTTCTCTCGTTCTTTCCCCGGCTTACCTACATACTTTCGACTAATGGTCCATTATAGTCCCAATCCTTTTTATTCCTATCACCAGTGCAGTCTGGGATCACTGATGTGGAACAATTTTTCTCTGTTAAATATTAAACAATGTAGAGTGTCCACAATAAGTCCCAATAGTCCAAAAGAGATGAGAAGTAGTGGAGACCAATTCCCAATATCAGAGCCGTGCGGATGAAAAGAAGCCAACACCCAAGCGTGGAAATATGCCAACTGCTTACCAGATATTAGATGGATATGGGCGATGCAATGAACTCAAATTGGGCCATCAATGACAGATAGTGCCAACGGTATAACTCATCGATTCCCAGTGTCTCAACAGATCATGGTTTAAGGGCAATGAAGGCTCAAATCGTACCACCAGACAGAGTAATGATCTCAGCAATAGTCAATTCACCTCAAAAGAAAGGGGCAGGACATAGTGCAGACTGTACAAACTCAGGTTTAATAATTGCATAAAAATATACTCACACAAAGGTGAATGTATACAGGCATCGTAAATAAGTAAAAACCGCGGTGTTGGTGGCGTGCTGCTCGTTCCGGATCACCTGACGCGTGTCGTCAAGGAAGTGACATCATCAGAGGTGGACCGGATGTACACGGCAGCACGCATATAAAAGGACAAACCGGAAATGACGTATGCGGATGTAAACCGCAAGTGCGTTCCACTTGGTCGTCAGCCGGAACCGGAAGTGACGCACGCGGAAAACATCCGTCAATGCGTTCCAACGGGTTCCACCGGCCGAAAATAGCCTATGACAGCTATAATAAGTTTATGTAACCAAATTTATAAGAGTAATTGTGTACTCAACCACTCTAAACAGCCGGTGCTGATAGAACGAAAAAGAAAAAAGAAAGAAAAAAACTACCAGCATAGACAAAAACAGAGATCAAGTGGAAGGCACATAACACAGTTGCATGCTATGCAATTTTTCTATGCAAGAGAAGATCTATACATCTCAAATAGTAAAAAAATGCCATTAAACACATATAACATTGGATATGAAATTAACCCACTCAAGGTCATATAAATATCCCATAAATAATAAAACGTTGTAGAAGAGGACGGAGGATATTAATGCTGACTCAGACGGATATAAAGTAACAGCATCAAATATCCACTCCGTCCCAACCTTCATAAAATAACAAATATTGACTCTGAAAAAACTAATAAAATAACATAGGATAAAATACATCACAAAAAGATCCTCATAGGTAATGATATCCAAAATAATTAACTGTTATTAATGTAACAGTTCACATCCCACTCAACATTCAGCCCCCATGGAGAGTAAGTCCTCATATTGAAAATCCACCGAGTTTCGAGACGGGAAATTTCACGGTGGACATGGCTTCCTCTCCAATGGGGGGTGAATTTGTCGATCCCCCAGATCTTAGTACCCACAGGGTTTTTATCGTGGCAATTGGCGTAATGCCTTGAAACGCTATGGTTGGGAAAACCCTTTCTGATATTTTTGATATGTTCCCTCACCCTCACTGTCAATGTCCGCTTGGTGCGGCCTATATATTGTAGGCCGCATGGACATTGCAGGAGATAGACCACATTATTGGAGGAACAACCAATGAAGGGTTTGATGGGGTGTGTCTTGGAGGTAGCCGTAGATGTAACCTCGCAGAATTTTCTACCGGTAAGAGAATTTACTTTACATACCGAGCACTTCCTACATGGATAGTAGCCAGTCAAGGTATGAAAGAAAGGTAACCGTTCAGGCTTGTCGAGAACGTTCGGAGCAATCTGGAGACGCAAAGGCTCAACACCCCTGAACACAACTGGTGGAACTTCAGGTAGTTGAGGGCCCAGTACCTTGTCATTTTGGAGAACCCTCCAATGTTTTTTAAAAATACGTTTCACGTCTCCAAACTGCTTTGAATAGGTGGTGATGAAGGAAAAGGCAAAGCGATTGGAATCTGCTTGTTGTTTAGGCTGCTTATGTAATAAAGTAGACCTGTCAACGTTCTCAACATCATACAACACCTTATCCAAATTGCTCTCATCATATCCCTTATCGAGAAACTTATCCCTCAGCATTAGAGCTTGACTGTGATAACTTTCTTTACTAGTACAATTGCGACGAAGTCGTAAAAACTGACTCCGAGGTACCGATCGCAACCATGAGGGGTGGTGACAACTTCCCTGTTCGATGTAACCGTTACGGTCGGTCGGTTTGAAAAACGTGCTTGTCACAATTGTGCTATCCTTAATCTCTATTGATAAGTCAAGGAAATTAATCTTGCTATCACTAACCTCATGCTGAAGGACAATCCCCAAAGCGTTGGAATTGAGGTCATTAATGAAATCGTCCAAAGATAATCTGTCGCCATCCCATAGGAGGAGGACGTCATCAATGTAACGCCTCCAAAAGACCAGTTCGGGTCTAGGCCGGCCATAGATGACGTCCTCCTCCCACTTGGCCATAAACAGATTAGCCATGCTCGGTGCATATTTGGCACCCATGGCGACCCCTCTCTTTTGTAAAAAGAAGGAGCCGCCAAACCAAAAGTAATTATGTTGCATGGCAAATGTGAGTAAGGACAAAATAAACTCTCTCTGTACTGAAACCAAAGAGTCGTCCCTCTCCAAAAAAGTCTGGACGGCTTGTTGCCCATGTTCATGGGAAATAATAGTATACAAGGAGGTGACATCTGCTGTAGCCAGCAGATATCCCTCCTTCCACTCTATATGCTCTAATAAATTCAGAACTTGTGTAGAATCTCTTAAATAAGAGGGGGTGTTGGTAACAATCGGTTGTAAATACCCGTCTATATACCTCCCTATCCTACTAGTGACGGAATCTATTCCGCTCACTATGGGGCGCCCAGGTGGATTAAGGGAGTTCTTATGCACCTTAGGGAGGTAATATAGAACGGGTACTCTCGGGGCAACCGGGACCAAAAATGACCTCTCCTTCTTATTCAAAATTTTGTCCTGAAATCCCTGTTCAACTAGGGCAGATAAATCTTTCTTGAACCTATTCGTAGGGTCATACAGAAGTGGACTATAGGTATCCGCATCAGAAAGCAATCTGTTCATCTCCGCATAATAAGAGGATTTGTCAAGGACAACTATCCCCCCCCCCTTATCAGCGGGCCTGACAACTATGTCGTTCCTTTTTTTGAGGGATTTGAGGCCCTCATTAAAACGGAACTCATTTCTGTCATTCCTGACTTGTAAGGCCTCAACATCCTTAAGGACCAAGTCCTTAAAGACACTAATAGATGGTGCCACAAACCCAGGAGGGTTGAAGAGTGAGGCATTGGCAAGTCCTGAATGCCTAATGCCTCCATTAACAAGCCTATTATCTCTAATAGGTTTGGACATAACATATCTTTTGACATTTATCTTACGGATGTACTTCTGTACATCCATAAAGAGACCAAACCTATCAAGGGGTTTTGTAGGAGCAAATTTCAAACCATGTCCAAGGACCAATTTCTCGTTATCGGTGAGGGTAGCAGAACTCAGATTAAAAATACCAGCATCTCTCAATGCCTTTTTCTTTTTTTGTCTGGTCCGCCTCCCCCCTCTGGTCCCTCTTTTTGTTTTCCATCCTGTTTCCTGTTTAGACTGGGGTTGTAAAAATCCCCCTGAGATCCTTGTTGTTGCACCCCTCGTCCACCACCGTTCCACTGGTTGGTGTACTGTGGGTGATTCGTGATGTATCTATCATCATAATAGTCATCATCACGATCTAAAGGGGCGAAACGATTTTGTGATGACCAATCGTCTCTACGTGGTGTGCCATAGCTGTTATGGCCGTGACGGTAATTATTCTGCTCTTGATAATAGCCGTTACGTTGATAATCTGCAGATTGGGGATTATTAGGGGGCCTATTACCCTTGCCCCTTTTATTTTTACCACGCCCCCTGCCTCTCCCCGGTATCTGTACCCATTCACGTTGAACAGGTGTCCGGGGAGTGCGGGGTGATGAAATCGTGGGAAGAAGGGGTTGTGAGAAGGAGGCAGGGGCTGATGCAGTAGATAGACCAGCTGCCTCAGCCTGTAGTGATTCCTGCTTTTTCTGCCATTTGAAAATGAGGTTGGACTTGTAATCGCCCAAATCCCTAAGGTACTTCTTTTTCTTTTTTATTTTTTGGTCCGATTCCTCCTTTTCGAGAACCTTTTTAAGGGCATTAGATCTATTAGTATATTCCAGACTCTCAGCGGAGGAAGCCATAGATGTTTTCAAAGACAGAATTTCCTCATCTAATCTGGTCAGTTTAACCCTTTTCCTGCTAACCAGAAACCTTAGCATGTTTAGCCCGGCATCATTAAAGTATTTAGCCCAGACTATTAAATCCTTCTCATCCTCCTGGGGGCTAATCTCCCACCGGAGGCTACGCGGGACCATACCCAATTCCAAATATTTATCCAGAAGGGCAATGTCCCATTTAGTATGTATTTCAGAAATCATGATGTTCTTCAATCTAAGGAAGGACCCTCCTAAGTCCGTCACAGAGGGTTCTTCCAAATCATTGAAGACATCATTTACATTAATAACATTGTTGCTTCTATAGGAAAAAATATCCATAGCAGCGTCCAGCAGCAGATAATAAGTAATCTAGCGACAATATATAAAAAAAAGGGGAAAAGAATCTGCGCTCGGACAACAAGAAATTAAAATAATATTGAGGATCCTGAAGATAAATGTGAAGGCAGCCAACTAAATGATAGATTACAAATCATATAGGCATATATAAAAGGTGTAGTAGCGCCAAACACTATAACTAAATATTAAACAATGTAGAGTGTCCACAATAAGTCCCAATAGTCCAAAAGAGATGAGAAGTAGTGGAGACCAATTCCCAATATCAGAGCCGTGCGGATGAAAAGAAGCCAACACCCAAGCGTGGAAATATGCCAACTGCTTACCAGATATTAGATGGATATGGGCGATGCAATGAACTCAAATTGGGCCATCAATGACAGATAGTGCCAACGGTATAACTCATCGATTCCCAGTGTCTCAACAGATCATGGTTTAAGGGCAATGAAGGCTCAAATCGTACCACCAGACAGAGTAATGATCTCAGCAATAGTCAATTCACCTCAAAAGAAAGGGGCAGGACATAGTGCAGACTGTACAAACTCAGGTTTAATAATTGCATAAAAATATACTCACACAAAGGTGAATGTATACAGGCATCGTAAATAAGTAAAAACCGCGGTGTTGGTGGCGTGCTGCTCGTTCCGGATCACCTGACGCGTGTCGTCAAGGAAGTGACATCATCAGAGGTGGACCGGATGTACACGGCAGCACGCATATAAAAGGACAAACCGGAAATGACGTATGCGGATGTAAACCGCAAGTGCGTTCCACTTGGTCGTCAGCCGGAACCGGAAGTGACGCACGCGGAAAACATCCATCAATTCGTTCCAACGGGTTCCACCGGCCGAAAATAGCCTATGACAGCTATAATAAGTTTATGTAACCAAATTTATAAGAGTAATTGTGTACTCAACCACTCTAAACAGCCGGTGCTGATAGAACGAAAAAGAAAAAAGAAAGAAAAAAACTACCAGCATAGACAAAAACAGAGATCAAGTGGAAGGCACATAACACAGTTGCATGCTATGCAATTTTTCTATGCAAGAGAAGATCTATACATCTCAAATAGTAAAAAAATGCCATTAAACACATATAACATTGGATATGAAATTAACCCACTCAAGGTCATATAAATATCCCATAAATAATAAAACGTTGTAGAAGAGGACGGAGGATATTAATGCTGACTCAGACGGATATAAAGTAACAGCATCAAATATCCACTCCGTCCCAACCTTCATAAAATAACAAATATTGACTCTGAAAAAACTAATAAAATAACATAGGATAAAATACATCACAAAAAGATCCTCATAGGTAATGATATCCAAAATAATTAACTGTTATTAATGTAACAGTTCACATCCCACTCAACATTCAGCCCCCATGGAGAGTAAGTCCTCATATTGAAAATCCACCGAGTTTCGAGACGGGAAATTTCACGGTGGACATGGCTTCCTCTCCAATGGGGGGTGAATTTGTCGATCCCCCAGATCTTAGTACCCACAGGGTTTTTATCGTGGCAATTGGCGTAATGCCTTGAAACGCTATGGTTGGGAAAACCCTTTCTGATATTTTTGATATGTTCCCTCACCCTCACTGTCAATTGTGGCCATGTCCACCGTGAAATTTCCCGTCTCGAAACTCGGTGGATTTTCAATATGAGGACTTACTCTCCATGGGGGCTGAATGTTGAGTGGGATGTGAACTGTTACATTAATAACAGTTAATTATTTTGGATATCATTACCTATGAGGATCTTTTTGTGATGTATTTTATCCTATGTTATTTTATTAGTTTTTTCAGAGTCAATATTTGTTATTTTATGAAGGTTGGGACGGAGTGGATATTTGATGCTGTTACTTTATATCCGTCTGAGTCAGCATTAATATCCTCCGTCCTCTTCTACAACGTTTTATTATTTATGGGATATTTATATGACCTTGAGTGGGTTAATTTCATATCCAATGTTATATGTGTTTAATGGCATTTTTTTACTATTTGAGATGTATAGATCTTCTCTTGCATAGAAAAATTGCATAGCATGCAACTGTGTTATGTGCCTTCCACTTGATCTCTGTTTTTGTCTATGCTGGTAGTTTTTTTCTTTCTTTTTTCTTTTTCGTTCTATCAGCACCGGCTGTTTAGAGTGGTTGAGTACACAATTACTCTTATAAATTTGGTTACATAAACTTATTATAGCTGTCATAGGCTATTTTCGGCCGGTGGAACCCGTTGGAACGCATTGACGGATGTTTTCCGCGTGCGTCACTTCCGGTTCCGGCTGACGACCAAGTGGAACGCACTTGCGGTTTACATCCGCATACGTCATTTCCGGTTTGTCCTTTTATATGCGTGCTGCCGTGTACATCCGGTCCACCTCTGATGATGTCACTTCCTTGACGACACGCGTCAGGTGATCCGGAACGAGCAGCACGCCACCAACACCGCGGTTTTTACTTATTTACGATGCCTGTATACATTCACCTTTGTGTGAGTATATTTTTATGCAATTATTAAACCTGAGTTTGTACAGTCTGCACTATGTCCTGCCCCTTTCTTTTGAGGTGAATTG
This sequence comes from Pelophylax lessonae, assembly GCF_965119305.1. NCBI lineage: Eukaryota > Metazoa > Chordata > Amphibia > Anura > Ranidae > Pelophylax > Pelophylax lessonae. Next base: position 366,017,007 of record NC_138768.1, read on the forward strand.
ACTATTGCTGAGATCATTACTCTGTCTGGTGGTACGATTTGAGCCTTCATTGCCCTTAAACCATGATCTGTTGAGACACTGGGAATCGATGAGTTATACCGTTGGCACTATCTGTCATTGATGGCCCAATTTGAGTTCATTGCATCGCCCATATCCATCTAATATCTGGTAAGCAGTTGGCATATTTCCACGCTTGGGTGTTGGCTTCTTTTCATCCGCACGGCTCTGATATTGGGAATTGGTCTCCACTACTTCTCATCTCTTTTGGACTATTGGGACTTATTGTGGACACTCTACATTGTTTAATATTTAGTTATAGTGTTTGGCGCTACTACACCTTTTATATATTTATAGAAAGCAGTTTAACTGACATGGCTGGTATTGGCGGGTGGGATCTGGGTAAAAAGGGGTGGTGTCCATTGATTGGAGAAATGTTTTGCAGGAGGGGGTGCCTTTTAATGGTAGTAGTGGCTGCGGGTGTGGATTGTACTCAGTGCAACTCTGCTGCTAAACATGTGGGGTATAGAAAGTGAGTAACTGAGCTTTTTGTTACCGATGGGTTAGTGATGAAAAAAGTTTGCTCCTCTCCCCGGCATGGCTGAGAGGGGGCAGGTTGCATAGGGGTTATTGCCCAGCAAATTATTATTTTTAGCGTTGCGCTTGTGCGGCACTTTGTGCCAGTCGCAGGAAGCCTTGGGAGTAGGGTGAGATTGCAGGTGTGCGGGTGGGTCCACTGGGACTATCTTCCATTCTTTCAGCAGTTTGAGTCCATCTGGCAGAGAGTTGATGAAGAAGGTGGATCCGGCTTGGGACACTTTAAGTGTGGCAGGGTATTTCCACTGATACGCTATATCCTGGTTGCGGAGGGCCTTCATGATTGACATCAGATTTTTTCAACGCTGTAAGGTATGTGCTGAGAGATCAGGCAGTACTTGGACAGAGTTTGCACATTCACATAACTGCTGTTTCTTGCGGAATGCTAGGAGAACCGTTTGTTTGGCTTGGTAGTAGTGCATCTTCATAAGCACATCTCGAGGGACATCTTCTGGGAGAAATGATAGTTTTGGAATTCTGTGAATTCTGTCAATCGTAGGGTCCGCAGGAGACACCTTTGGGGCAACTGCGTGGAAAAAATCTCTGACATAATGCGGAAGTTGAGAAGATTGGATCGATTGTGGCACCCCTCTAATTTTCAAATTGTTGCACCTAAAGCGATCCTCTAGGTTTTCCATCTTGTTTTTTAACCAGGCAAAATTCCCTCTGCGTGGTTAGTGTGTGCGTCCACTAGATTGTTGTATGATTCTGTGCAGTTGCTCATCGCTTCTTCCAAGTGAACTACTCTCTCTCCCAGTTCATGGACCTAAGCTACATGTCTGTTCAGACAAGCGGACATATCCGCTTGTAGGGATGAGAGGAAGGATAATAACATGTCCTTCATGGTGACATCCGAGATGGGTTGTCCCACCGTGGGGAAGGAGGAGATAGGGTCTGGGATAGCGGTTTGTGGTGATGTTGTGTCAGTACCTCCATGCAGGGGCCTTCCGTGTCATCCTCTGTTGAGCCTCGCCGAGGGTGAGATTTGACAGGGCTCCGTGTGGTAGGGAAGTTGGGAGCCGTTGATATTTCTTGGCTGGAGCCTGCGCTCCTACGGAAAGATGAAAGAGGCTGCCGCTAAAGGCCTCTCTCCAGCTGTCTGAAGTTGTCCCCCACTGCCATTTTTCTGTGGGGGCATAGAAACCTGAGAGTTTCTGCAAGTGTGGCTCTTCCCTGCACTGTTGGGACATCCCCAGTGGTTTAAGAGGCTTCGTGGAGGCTCTATTTGCGCGGGTAAGGCGCTGATTCCCGTGGATGTGCCAATTTCCCGAAAGCTTGGAGCGGAGCTAGTTCTTCATGCTGCCATCACAGGCGCTGGCCAGACACGCCCCCTCCAAATCTTTCATTTCCTGCTATGTGCAGTAAAAAAAAAAATACTAGCCAGATGGTATAGAGACCCAGTCTCTTTGAACTGATTATTTCCTTCTGAGCCAGCAGAGTGTTGGAGATGTGTTCAGGAAAGGGGTACGTATAGGGTAGGGTACTAGGATTCATCCTTTTTGGGCTTCATTGTTTAGCATATACAACAGGGTTTATGATCAATCCATAATCACTTTCCATGGAATTGCATTATTATTCACTTTACCCTTCTCAGTGGGTTTCCAGAAATGGTGTCTACTGAAGCACTTTCTTTTGGCAGCCAAACAAGTTATACCTACATTTTGGAAGTCCCCCACTGGTATCGGTGGTTAACAATATTATGAGAATGAGGGAGTTGTTGGCAATTGATTCTGATTCTTACAATAATTTCAAAAATCTTTGGTTAGTGTGCATTTATTTTGCTACATTTGACACCCTAAAGACTATAGTCTCCACTCCAATAGCTCCCTCCTGCTCAACTGTTATTCTGTTCCCCTGCAGTTTGGCAATGGTAAGCCCTTAGTGGTTGCACATGTTAATCACTAATTCATTCACCTTTACTCTCCCATTTTTTGTTAGCTTTCATATCAAGTTTTCTTACACTATAGGTGATCCCAAGTCTATAAATATATAGATATATACCTCTCACTTTCCTTTATACTGTACATTCTTTTTCACTTTACTTTTTTCCTCTTTCCTATTTTTCTATGGGCCTTATGCCTCTTTTATCTCCTCCTTTCTATTTCACTTTCATCTCTCCCAAGAACAAATTTGTTTGTTATGGTAGTTTTACGTATACTTCTAAAATGTACTGAACCAGTGATACAGGAAATGATCTACTTAATTTTTTCTTGCCTACCTTGAGTACTTTTACAGTTTGTTGATACTATATTCTCATACATTGTCCTTATAGCTCAATTTTGGCATAATGTATCACTGTATATTCCTTCTGGTATTTGACTTGGACAAATTCTCTTTATCTGTTTGTACAACTTTCATTTGTTCGTTCTACCTCCTTAAAATTAAAAAATATACATATTTGACTATACAATAGAGGGTCTTCCACCTAATGCATCACCCTTGACACTCAAATCCGTAGCAAAATATTTCTCATACATCTGGAAAATGACTACACTTAAATTCTTGGGAGTTAGAGTAGGACTAAAGTAAAACTGTATCCTGAAATAGGTCGAGGTCAGCAGGAGAAACAAATTAGGCTCCATGCACACTGGGCATTTAACTCCAATACATGGGACTCTGACGTTTAGCCGTGGGTGAAAAACCCATTTGCAGCATTTAGTCATGCTGCCAGAAAACTGTCAAACTCTATGAGAATCTGACAACTGCTGTGGCTGTACAGGGCAGGGGGTCCACCTATCAGTATGTACATTTAGAGCAGTATGCACCTAGAGAAAAATGTTTTCAATGCAAGCAGTCTGTGTTTCAGACATTCGTCCCTAGATGCATTCTGCCCTAAATGAAAGTACCACTGATTGCACCATGAAGCCCCACTCTTTTAGAGTTTATCAGGCTGCCTGCAGTGGGGCTGAACTAGCACACCTGTTCCCTCTATCTACATCTAAACTTTGGTACCCCATGCATTGGGCTAAATACCCAGTGTGCATGGGGCCTTAAAGCTGCAGGGTACCCAGGAGATCAATGCATCAGAAGTGTTGGTTTCCCTGCAGACCTCGAAGAAAGATTTCCACAGAATGGTAAAGTGCTATGATGGAAAGATACATTTTCCTGGTCATACTGTGCAAGTACACGTATACTTGTTTTTGAAAGTTTAATCTCATTACATGTCACTTAAGAGAACATCTGTGTTGAAATCTGTTAGTCTTTCTAGACTATGTATTACATGCCAGCTTTCCCCCGGGACAAGGGAACTTACTAGCTAACAGCAGTTGAAAGTGTTTACAATGCCTGACATCATAGAAAATAATAAAATGATGGGTCCTCTCCCACATCACGAGTCCCAATACCCCTGAAAACCTTAGAATTACTGATCCCTTGCATATCCCTAACAAGGTGGACTGAATTAGGTCTCCCAACTATAGACCAACTATACCATCAGAATACCTTAAAGAGCTTCCCCACAGGCTGATTTTGACCTCCACAAAACTACCCTATACACATACAGTATAATGGAATAGTCAGCTTTCTTTCCAAAATCCCACCCCCAGAATTTAAATTGCCAAATAATATATGGCACCTCTTGTTCTCCTCGAAACCCAATGTTAAAGGTATAACCTTGTTTTACAACTCACTCCAACACAAATTACAATTTTCAAAAACACCCCCTATTACAAAATGGGAGACAGATCTCCATACTTCCTTCTCTGAAAAGCAATGGCCATTAGCCATCCGGAGTACGTATAATGCATCCCATTGTGTTAATCACTGAGAACAATCACAAAAACATATTTGACCACACATCGCTTATCCAAATTTTACAATACACACAGCCCTTTGTGCTGGCAGAAATGTGGACAGATAGGCAATTTGTTGCACATCTTTTGGACGTGTAAAGGCATAACCAGCTTTTGCCGGAAAGTCTTAGAAATAATTTCAGAAACCACTGGCATAATACTTGCTCCTGACCCAGCTCTAGCAATTCTGCATCTAGGCCTAGAACATATTCACCCCAGTATGTGAACAGTGACAATACACATTCTAGTGGCTGCCAAAAAAGTGTTAGCAAGACACTGGACTCATGACCCTTCACCTAATCACTCAGAAGTACTGAATCTCATTAATACACAGTTCTCCTATGAGAAAATGTACTCTTATTCTATTTACCAAGTGTACATTTCTACAAACGGTGGAAACCATGGTTGGACAGTAGATATTACACCAAAGTCTTATGATAACTCATTACCCAATACTCTTGTGACTAGCTATTTATTCAATTAGCACTCTGCCTTTATGTCTGTTCTGAGTTTATTACGTTATCATTGTAATGGTGGTACAAATGTATACTTGTGTACAAATGTATACTTGTTTTGCATGTTACTGTTATATGCTCCAGCTGTTGTTTTCTCCTGTTTGAAAACCAATAAAAATGTATTGAAAAAAAAAAAATAATAAAATGAGAGGCATAAAACAGACAAAGTTGCATTTTGTTTCAGTGTACTATAAATACTAATTAAGTATTTGAGCCACTTTCTCCAAAAAGGATACTGTATGTCCTGTCTGCCTCCCCCTACAGCAACTACTTAGCAACCAAACTCTCATGGAGAAAGTAAAACCATAGTAAAATGTATTTATAACTCTGTAGTATTACTGCGGAAATATGAATCATAGCCTTAGGGTATAAATGTGAACTCCTAGAAAATCTATAGTAAATAATTTGCTGAATTGTAAATGAATTCACCTGCATTATTTTGTGATAGTCCATGTGGCTGGCTATAACCTCATCACTTTATGAAAGAGTTTAATATATGATTTTTGAGCTGTGGTGTGAGAGTTTAAAGATAATGCATTTCTCTTTAGGCTGGTAATATTCTTAATATGTTTGTTTCGACATTATCTTTTTTCTAATTATCACATCATTTTTTATAACACCTCTTTTCGTAGTAAGTAGTCAATTTTCTCTAGACTTCTAATAGTTGCACAACTATCTCATTAATATTGAAATCTTTAAAAGGTGTTGTTTTACATTAAGAAGGCATTATGTTATGCTTTAACAGGAACCATAATGCAGTCAGAATGTAATAATTTCTAGGCACTAGCATATCTACTAAAATTCTCTACGTTTGAATAGGAACAATGAAGTTTATGAATGGAGTGTTTGATTGTAGAAATTTCCTTATTTGAAACCTAGCAATAGGTTTCCTTTTTATTGAAGCTAGGGTACTTTAGGAAATGGAAGGTGACACTAATTGGTAGCTAGAACAATTGATTAACTATGGTGTATATATTTCTGGATGGGGTAAAAACATGTAAGATTAAAAATATAATTGATCTGCTTATTTTCATCTACCGTACTTTATAGCCATCACAATCAGTTGTGATAACCATAGCAGCTCACAATGCTACTGTGGGGCCTAACACAGAAATGGCCCCCATTAGGGATGGGCTGTTAAGGCACTTTAAATATAGAAAACCAGTGGGCATATGTAGATAACAAAGAACAATCACTTTAATTTTAACTCAGGGATTAATTGTATTGTATAGTTACATCAGTCCACCTTAGGCCAATGTAAGTAAGCATATCCCATACCTGACCAATCTCTGTGTAAGCTTCAAATCCCTGCAGTAGTCTTTGTTGTCCAGTGCCATTCACTCGCTTGGGGTAACAGTAGTCTTTGTGGTCCACTGCCAGTCAATCGCTTGGGGTCATAGAAGGCCTTGTTTTGTTTTTTTCTCAACTTACCAGAAAGTCAGTTTCCTTTTCTTTACATTCTTTAGAATGGATCACCAAGTTATCCCCCCTTCCTCCCTGAATTTCGCCTCCTGCCCATACTCTTCTCTAGCCAATTGTCCAATTAGACTAAGAAATTAAATCTGAGATTTCTTAACTGAATCCATGCTCTCATGATGGGCCTGGACCTGGCCTTGTCCGGCTTCTTTCTTTTGAACTGCAGTATTGAAGGGTCCTTTTTCAATTGCCTATGTTGTTCACTGCTAAAGTGGACACTTCCTGTTGGTTGTCCATTGGAGGGGTCCTCACAGGGACCAGAAAACCTAAATGGTGGTGTCATAAAATCAGGACATGCTGCAACAAGGCCAATCAGCCGATCAGTGGTCTGTACTACCAAAACAAACATTGTGAAGGTTAGCAGGGATGGACCACTCAAGTAAAAGCAGCTGTCTGTTTTTTTTTTATGAATTCGTGGGTTGGAAGAGATTGGAGATTTTTTTTGTATTTGGCTTAAAATGTGCCTTAAAAGATTATAAAAAGTAGTTACATCCTGCCACCATATTTTAGGAGTAAACAGAGTACATGTAACAAGGTCTTTTATCAGAAATGGTCCTAAATGCCAAATTTAGCTTTGTGTTTTCCATTACAGTGAATAGTTCATCTAAGTTTCCCATGCTGTGCATTTTCTCCTCTGTGTGTCAGAAGACGCCCCATATTTTCTGTACAGAATTCTCACAGACGTACATGCTGGGTAGAAGCTGCAAGAGGGATGGAAAAAGAAAGCAACCATAGTGGAACCTAAAAATTAATGGATTTCTAAAAAATGGCAAATGTGAAATATACCACTAACCCCCTGCAATCTTCCTACCTAATCCCTTTGCTTGGAATTCTCCTTTAGGTTTAGTGATAAGGTATACTTCAATGTAAAAAAAGAGAAAAATCACAAAAAAGAGAAAATCCTGTAGATTTGCTATCATTGTCTTTGATGTCATACTCCATCACATTTGTTACAAACAACATGTCTAAGGTGTTCATGATATTTCTGGGATTTTCATTTTTACACTTTTTCCTCTTCTAAGAAAATGTCAAAAGTATTGCTATGAAGCTGTCTTACCTTTTTGTCCCCTACTTTTAACCTAACAATATAAAATTAACTATATAATCCTTATATATAAATTAATATATTTAAGGCTCTCTAAGTCCTTCTAAAATGAATTGATTTTGATGCAGTAAGAAAAGGAGCTTGCCTTTCTGGCACAGTGCTGAATTATTAGCTTCTTTAAATGGATTTTCAAGGCAAATTGTAAAGGGTTTACACATAAATGGAAGGTTATTTTCTTGAACAATAAAAACTCTGCCTTGAAAAAAAACTATATATATATATATATATATATATATATATATATATATATATATATATATATAGTATAAATATACACATTACATATATATTCTATAATAGAATGTTCACAGATGCTTAGTCATTTGTTTGCTATCATAGACTTTTTAAAGTTATGTTAAGCAGATAATGGAACTCTCTGTTGTAGTCTTTTGTATTTACAATAGCACTTTTATTTTTTTTTCTGTAAAAAATAACTGCCCCCCCCCCCAAAAAAAAAACCCCACAAAAAACGGTTTTAATACCAGTGGATTGCAGATTAAAGAGACCGTGGACAAAGTGGAAGAAAACAGCATGAAAACCCATTCTTCATTTAAAATGTCACATTTTTTCTGCACAACCATCACATATCTCTTGGTCTCTGCACAATTCTTGAAAGAGATATTACCCATACAGTTGCTGGTAATAAAATTCTCAAAAGCAAATGAGCTATTTACAACTTACAAGCATGTTTGACAGACTGGATATACACTATATTGTCAAAAGTTTTGGGATGCCTGCCTTTACACGAACATGAACATTAATGGCATCCCTGTCTTAGTCTGTAGGGTTCAATATTGAGTTGGCCCACCCTTTGCAGCTATAACAGCTTCAATTCTTCTGGGAAGGCTGAGCATACAGTGTGTGCAACGTAAATTAGCACATGAAAAATGTACCTTCATCCTATATATTAACATATGGAATAGAAAATTGAATTGAGGCACTGAGGACTTTCATGATATAGTATGAACTCACAACACAAGGATAATATAAAAATACAAACATTTATTATATCAATGTCTGTCAAAACTCACCCATATGGGGAGAATTGCACAGCAAACAGACAATATAATCATTCACTTGGGATCAGACAAACAATTAAAATAAAACACAACAAAATTCCTCTACTATAAACTGGATATTAACTAGGGTGTCCACCCAAGTTGGGGGACCTCTAATAGTGAAATCTCCAATCATACTATACATGTTTTATGGGTTTTCTGCTTCTTCAGGAGTTTGATTCAAGTGGAATGTTAGATCTGTAAAAAGATACAAACCCAAAGATAATACAGAGAAACAACAACACAAAACGGTTAACAAGGGTCATTATACTCCACTTTGTGGACAACAATGTTGTGGCCACAAAGTAGAGTATTATAATCTTTGTTTAGTGCCATTCTTTTTGCGAGGTACGCACCTCTCTTTGCAAGGTGAGCTCCCTTTTTATCTTCCTAAATATTCGCTTTACTATACATGATGGTTGATTTTGTTGCCCAAAATGCACATCCAAATGTCTCTAGAATCACCTGATCCAAGTTGATATCCAAGACCACCTCTTCCTTTCCTGTCTGTCCCCGTATTTTGCCGATCGTCCTTATTACTACATTAATAATTTGCCGGGTGCGTATTCTCGGCATGATGTGATGTTACTTGTTGGGTCTAATGTGATATGTACCCCAAGTGGGACAGCCCTATATGATCTGTGGCGCTGCATGAACTCTGATGAAAGAGATTATACTTATTACTCTGCGCCCCACAAGTCATACTCCAGGATTGACTTATTTGCATCTGATTTATTACTTCTACCAAATGTTCTTTCTGTTACCATACACTCCATCACATGGTCTGACCATGCACCGGTCTCGCTGCTGCTGAAAGAGCATATTATGTTGCACCTGTCAATCTGTGGCAGAACAACACGTCCTTATTTTGACACCCTAAACTGCGAGACCGTCTGCATCGTCAGATTAAGGAGTATTTTTTGCATAACGATTTACCTGATACCAATGTATTCTCCTTATGGAATGCACACAAGGCATTCAGCAGGGGATTACTACTCCAGAAAGCTTCTAGGGAGAAACAACACAGACTCCAGACTTTGTCCAACCTACTGAGGAAACTCAAAGAATTAGAAAAACATCATAAATCAGACCTTACACCTGCCCACACTGTTACACTACTGCAACGCAGGCAAGACGTCGGTTTACACCTGACTTCTGAACATCACCTTCTTCTAAAAAAATTAAAAGCAACTTATTACTCTCAGGGGAATAAAGCAAGTAAATTTCTTGCTAACTATTTATGCAAAAAAACAGCAGCACTGTAGACTGCCAAATATAATAGACCCTAGTACGAACAAATTAATGTATCACCCTACGAAAATAGCTGAAGCATTTAGCAAATACTACACGGGACTATACAACCTTAATTCTGACCCACACACCAAGCAACCCTTTAACGCTGACATTAATAACTTCCTTGCTCCCTTGAACTTGCTGTGGATAGCGGACAATACCTTGAAATCTTTAAATGAGCCTATCACTGAGTAAGAGATTTCAGCAGTGATCCGTTCATTGCTTCTGAACAAATCCCCTGGTGCGGATAGTTTCTCTGCAGAATACTATAAAACATTCAAACCTACCCTCATCCTATACATGAAATCACTTTTTAATACAGCTTTGACCTCTACACCATTCCCTGAGGAAATGTTACAAGCTGTTATAGTGGCACTGCCAAAACCCGGGAAAAAGCCAGACTCTCCACAAAACTTTTGACCCATCTCACTACTCAATAGTGACATAAAGATCTACGCAAAAATTTTAGCTAATAGGTTAGCAAATGTTACCCCTCATTTAGTAAAACCAGATCAAGTAGGCTTTGTTAAAGGACGACAAGCACCAGATGGTACACTTAGAATGTATAACCTGATTAGGATCACTGAGCAATGAAAAACACCAACAGTTTTTCTGACGCTTGACGCAGAAAAAGCTTTTGATCGCCTCCACTGGGGTTACCTTACTGAGACACTTCCGAAATTTGGGTTCTCTGGCCCTATCCTCTCAGCGATCCTAGCTCTTTATACATTTCCTTCAGCATATATCTACACTTCCAATGCTATGTCTCAAAAGTTCTCTATCACTAATGGCACCCGCCAGGGCTGTCCACTTTCACCAATCATTTTCAGGCTAATGATGGAACCACTGGTGGAAGCCATTAGACAAAATAACAATATCATGGGCGGGATATCCCGGTGGGTGAGTTAGAACACAAACTAGGGCTCTTCGCAGATGATGTGGTCCTTACACTTACATCCCCAGCTACCTCCTTACAAGAAACTTGTGACCTTATAGATACCTTCAGGCAAATATCATACTATATATTCAATGTTATGAAATCATCAAATTTACCCATACGCTGTCAATACTGAAGGCACGCTTCCCTTTTCAATGGACAAGGAAAGCCTTGCCATACCTAGGGATTACCCGCACCTCTCCCTCTAAAGACACTTATAATAATACCTACTCCAAACTGTTAAATACTGTTAAATGGGACTTAGATCATATTGCCAAACATGAACTCAATTGGACAGGGAAAATAGCTGCTTTCAAAATGACAGTACTATTTAAAATACTTTACTACTTTCTCACTACAGGCGGTCCCCTAGTTACAAACATCCGACTTACAAACAACTCCTACTTACAAATGGAGGGAGACAACAGGAAGTGAGGAGAAATCTACCTGTAGAAAGGGAAATTCACTCCTGTAAGAGTTCTCATGGGAAAAATGTGTCTCCACTCAAGCTTTATCACTAATCCTTGTCTCCACAACAACCCAAAATTTTCAAAATCCAATTATCATAGGGACAGAAAGTGAGGTGAAATCTTCTGAACAGGGGTACAGACAGCAAAACAAATGGCACAGGGGTGTTAACCCTTCCCCATGCTATCCAAAATACTTGAAAATGATGTTTTTGGCTGGAGCTAAACTTAAAAAACATACATGTTCCGACTTACAAACAAATTTGACTTAAGAACAAACCTACAGTGCCTATCTTGTTTGTAACCCGGGGACCGCCTGTATACCTATACTTATCCCACAGTCTTTTTTTGACACAACCGACCAACTGATCAGGAAGTACCTATGGAAAGGGGAATTAGCCAAACTCTTGTTTTCCACGTTACTTAAACAGAAACATTTAAGAGGCGCAGGACTCCCACACCTATGCAGGTATTATCACGCTGCCCTTTTAGACCTAATGAAATCTTGGTTTGATTCTCACGCAGATAAACTATGGGTTTCTATAGAAAAGACAATTGTCTCGCAGAGAGATCTTCCTTTCCTGCTTATAGCGGCAACTACGAAGAGACCTCTTTTCTACCCTGCTTTCCCCAATACATTACAATACTCTGACTACTTGACCTGTTTTCATGGCACTGCTACCTGGGATTGTATTCTACTATTTTCTTAAACCATTATGTGCCTACACACATGTTTTCAAGGAAATATCATTGTATTTTACTTTCAAGTTAATTCATTGTATTTCTACTTTTTGAATTGTATAAAAAAGAAAAACAAAAACCTTCAATATAAACTAGTTGACTGAAAGTCCTCAGTGATTCAATTCAATTTTCTATTCCATTTCTTTTGGGAAGTTTGTCCACAGAGTTTAGGAATGTGTCTATGGGAATCTTTGACCATTCTTCCAGAAACACATTTGTGAGGTCAGGCACAAATGTTGGACAAGAAGGCCTGGCTTTCAGTCTCTGTTCAAATTTATGCCAAAGGTATTCTGTTGGGTTGAGGTCAGGACTCTGTGCAGGCCAGTTAAGTTCCTCCACATCAAACTCACTCATCCATGTCCTTATGGACCAGATTTTCTGAATGATTCAAATTCAAAATGGTTAAAAATGTATTGACCGATCCGAATTCTGTGTGAAGAATAGCTGGTTGTTAAAGAGCAGGCCAGGAAGCCGGCCACCGCATCCTTAACAACCAATGACTTATCAGCTGTCAGCTGGTTTCCCTACTGAATGTAAAAAAAAGAATACCGGCAATGAAAAATAAAGAATTAAACACGCCAACATTTCTAAAAAAAACAGTGTGGGGTCCCCCCAAAAATCCAAACCAGACCCTTATCTGAGCATGCTGCCTGGTAGGTCAGGAAGGGGAGATTAGCAAGTTCCCCCCTCCTGAATCATACCAGGCCACATGCCCTCAACATAAGGGGGGTGCTTTGTTCATAGGCCTATTCCCCACAACCCTGGCTGGTGGTTGTGGGGGTCTGCGGGTGGGAGGCTTATCGGAATCTGAAAGCCCCCTTTAAAAATGAGTATGGGGTACATTGTACACCTATTAATTCACAAAAAAAGTGTTAAAAATATATAAACACAAAGAGACAATTCCTTTATTAAGAAAAAAACAATGTCCCCCAAGGTAAAGTCAGCATCAATCATGAAGAACGTCGCCACTGCTGACCACTTGATGGCATCATCGGATGACCCCACCTCCTTCGGCCAGGGCATGCTGGATTAATGATGTCACAAGGGGGTGGGGTCACCCGACAATATTTAAGAACTGTCAGATAGCAGAGCTGTCACATGCCAGGAGCTTTCATGGGGTACACACCTATTTTTTTTCAGTGGCTGCGTTCATCGTGATTGAGGCTGGATTTACTTCAGGAGACATTGTTTTTTGTTTTTTTAATGAAGGAATTGTCAAAAACTGTCTCTGTGTTTTGTTTTTTTTTTACACTCTTTTTGGTGAATGAGTAGGGGTACAATGTTCCCCCATACTCTTTCACATAGGGGGGCTAGGATCCGGGTGCCCCCTTGTTAAAGGGGGTTTCCAGATTCCAATAAACCCCCTGCCTGCAGAACCCCATATCCACCAGCCAGGGTTGTAGGGAAGAGGCACATGTCCTCATCAACACTGGGCCAAGGTATTTTGGGGGGCAGAGCACCCCCCCATGTTAAGGGCATGGGGCCTGGTATCATTCAGGAGGGGGTTGCTCACTTGCCCCCCCCCTTCCTGACATGCCAGGCTGCATGGGTCTGGCATGGATTTTGGGGGGGACCACACACTATTTTTTTTTCTTTTTTTATATATTTATTCTTCTGTTTACATTCAGCTCTCAGTAGCTCTCAGCTCTTCAGCTCTCAGTAAACCTGCTGATAGCTGATGAGTCATCGGTTGTTAAGGATGCTGCGGCCGGCTTTCCAGCATGCTCCTTAACAACCAGCCATTTTTCACACAGAATTCTGATGGGACAGTACATTTTTGACTGATTCATAGAAACATAGAAACATAGAATGTGTCGGCAGATAAGAACCATTTGGCCCATCTAGTCTGCCCAATATATCTGAATCCTATGAATAGTCCCTGGCCCTATCTTATATGAAGGATAGCCTTATGCCTATCCCATGCATGCTTAAACTCCTTCACTGTATTTGCAGCTACCACTTCTGCAGATGTTTTGCCTGCCTGAAAAGACCCCAAAAAATGCCCAAAAAAACGCTTGCTACTAAACCGGCAAGGTGTGAAAAACGAGAAGCCACTAACCTGTTCTATACAAAATACAAATGTTCTTTTTTTATGGTTCTGGACATGCTGCAGAGCTGAAACTTCACAGGTACACTTTTTAGACCCCACATATACTAAATCCAAAGCAATTTTATTTATTTTTTTTTATTTTTTTTTATTTTTTCAATAATTGGCTCTCTATCAAAATCGACACTTTTTAAGAACTTTTTTTGTGTGATTAATAGTCCCTGGGGTATGACCCAGAACCCTAGGCACTTTTTAGGGACATTTATTGGGTTTTAGGGCTTCAAAATGGTGTTTTTTGATTACCAAAGTTCGGATGTTCTGGCCGAACCGAACTTTTGAAAAGTTCGATCATCCCTAGTTGTTATGAGGTTCTCCTGAAATACTGTCTTCGCTTTGTGGCAAGCATGTCTACTATTACTGTGACAAAACAACTTTTTCTTTGATTGGGCGATTTTTTAGCATATTTTTCAAGCCTACAGTATATGTTTGATGACAACCTGCAATATTGCTCTAATATTCTTTTTATACAGCAGAGCTTTTTCTCAACACATATCTCAGACAGGTTTGTTATGTGCAATTTCTTTCTAATTTTAAGTAGATACATTCATTTGGACTCCAACTGTTGCAAATGTTACCTGAAAACTGGGAGATAGAATTTTGGAGTTCTTGGAGACTTCTTTTATAATGAAACAGTCATCTCTTGGGTTGATTTTGCTGGGTCAGGTCGGCCGGACCCACCGGCAGCGGGGAAAACTATCCGGTCCCGGATCCTCAGAGACAGGAAGTCGAGTGAGGGCAAGATGGCCCTCACTCGACTCTATAATAATTTACATTTTTTATTGGTTAACATACAGCAGAAGCAACCAAATATGATTGATCTATGCTCTAAATAAGTATTTATTAGGTAGAATTTGCAACGGCAACCAATTTTTGTGAAGCAGTTGTAGCCCCGCAATTGAAAGCTGGAATTAGCAGAGACTATAAAGCTAAAATCGAATGGCTTGAAAAAAAAATAAAGCTAAAGTTAATAAATTCATACAAATTGCCATTGTCAAAACAAGTCATAATCTTCTTTTAATACTACACTGTATGGTGTGCAAAATGTAAAGATATGTCGACCCACAATGCACCAAAACACCTCAAAACCACAAACCTATGTTCCAGAAATGAGTTGTTATGCAGATCTAAAAAAAAAACCTACAGTGCCATGTGTTGAAGACAACAGTCATGCATATGGCATAGTAGATGGGAGTATGTAAGCAGTTTGGTTGGGGCTCTGGGCAGCAATGTAATAGGGACAGATACTAAGTCAGTTTAAAAACAAAACAATTAGAACATGGTATTTTAAAGAAAGCAGCCATACATATTGTATAGATTTGCTCTGCATAATGCAAGCATTTGTACTTGGTTACTATGTTGGAGAAAGAGATGAGACACAGTTTTAAAGTAAAAAAAAATGTAAAAGCACACTGCTCACCATGTAAGCACCATGTAAGCATTTTACCAGGCCACGATGAAATGACAAAAAAGCTAGGTAGATGTTATCATGTAAAAAAAAAAAAAAAAAAAATTCAACTGATTTGCTGTATAATGTGTACACCTGTTTTACTAAAATTCAATATCAGATAGGAGAGAGAATTTAAAAAAAAAATAGTTTTAAATAAACAAATGATAGTGTCTTTTTTATGAGACTGAAACAAACTGTACACATTTGCAGCAGAGTTTTTAAAGTCTTTTTGAAAGTCTGCTATTTCAGAGGGAGACAGCAAATTGATTTCCTTACACAAGCATTACAGCATTCATGTATGGGTACAGGCTCAACCCCCTTCCCAATCACAGTATACTATATAAATGAGTCACTTCCCTCAAGGCGGCATTTATTTATTTTTTTCCTGCAATAGTCAGCCAGTTATGCAGCTGTTTAAAGCGAATAACTTTTATTTTTGCCCTCACCTTGCTGGATTCCTCTGGCCTAGCCACACAGGTTCATCCTCTCCTGTGACCAAGCCCACTCCATTCGGGTGTAAACTGCCTATAAGGGGGAGGCCTACCACATAATCCAGATATTGGGGTGCAGGATGCTGTTCTCCCTCATGATGACTCCATGGATGAACATTCATTGGACCGCCTGCTGACCGTGACTCGATGAGGCATTCAGGTGGTAAGGTGCACCACATCGTACATAAGAAAATAGTATTCAGCTACTGTTATACTTTTAAGAGTTGCCTATAGGCATATGCTGTTATCTTGCACTACTGAAAGCATGCATCACATATGTAAATCTCTGTTGGCTTGTTGTCCACAGTTCTGTTTTTCTAATGCCTCACAGGTTGTGGCGTGTGTCTGCAGTACTGCTAAAGCATAGGCTGATAGCAGGTGGTTGTTGTTGCAGGCTGAGCCTTTCCTATTAACTCAGCAATCCCTGGGTCTGCAGGCTTGACTTAGTGTGTATTAATGATTTAAATGCTTGGTTTGTTGTATTAACCTTTGCAGTACATTTGCCTAGTGTAGGTTAACCTGCCAGTGCTAATTGTCTGCTGTCTATTAACCCTTCATTGCTTTGCCTGTTTAGTGCTAATGTCTGCTATGCATTTACTGACTGCTATACATTAACATGTCATTTTTAATGCCTGGGTAAATTTCAGTGCTCGGCGTAATCAATCTGTAATTGCTTCTGTATGATGTGCTTCAGATCTTACTCAGGGGTCCGTTTGCTGCTGATCATGTAGGGGACCTTGGCCCTACGACTGGTTGTGAAACGCAGTTGTGAGTGGGGCTTTGACCCTTCAATGTTCTGCGGATGGTTGTGTGGATTGCCACTAATAGTGTATTATTGCTAATGTCCTAGCCGATACATCCAGGTATCTATTATGAGTCTACCTAGAGACCAGCCCTGATCATTAAGGTGAGGGTCGGGTAAGTATATTCTAGCCTAAAAAAGAGTGCATGGGCAAAATGGATTGCAAGTCACTCCAGCCATCAACACAAGAACCACTTCTCAAGAGGAAGAGAGGCAACTTGAATATTTTAACAGTGACAAGTCCTCTTTAGCCCTGAAGGAACCGTTATGCATTTCAAGACTCTGCCAGGAGAGGCAGGCTTAAGGAAATTTCACTGCAATGATCATCCTGGGTGGTATTGGGCTTGTGGTTAGCTGGCTTGCCTGCCAAGATTCAAGTTGTCAAGTTGCATTTCAGAGGCAGCAGTAAAAAAGGAGGCAGATGTTTCGACTAATCAGATTGAGTGCGAAGATCTATAGTCAGTTTAATCTTTTCAGCTTTCATCAGCTACCTGGCATACCAAGCTATTCACTTTGTTGGTGTTTACCTCAATGACCTCTTAGTCCAAGGTCAATGTCATATATCAGTGGAGGACAAAGTTTTAAACATCAGAGTTGCAGTGCCCCCAGACCTTGAAGTCCTTTTGGCAACACAGCCTAAGGAGCCTCAGTTATGCTTAAAATACACAAGAACTGTAATTTCCTATAGTTGTTGTCAAGAAGGAATTACAAGAATATTCAATTAAAGTCAGCTGTATCTCGCATTCAGATTTTCCAGTCCTTCTGGCTTCCCAGGAAATTCCTGTCAGACATTTAACATACAAAGTCTTATATGTCAAGGGTTGGTCGCTAAACAAACAAGCATATTAATGGCTCTCAACCTGACAGTAACCTATATGGTCATGAATGGCAGTGAGTCCTGCAAAAATGAGCTTCTCAGAAGTAGAAGCATTGGATCTACTAACATCCAGTTGGGTTGGCAGGTTAGCCTATATAGATATCCAGCAGACCCAGTGGTCCCCAGGCTCCTCATCAGGATCTGTAGTCATCCAGCTGTGATGAGTTCAATAATTTCCTGCTGGTCTTGCAGGCTATGGTGTCCTTAAATACAGTCTTTGGTCGAATAACCTCCCATTCTCCTTCTTGAGATTTCAGACCTTACACAGCAGGGCCAAATGTATCATTCAAATGCAGCCAAGGTAAATCTAGCTGCTAGGAGACCAAGAGGTGAAGGCCCACCTAGGGGTCTCACCTTCAGTATTTGAAACCCTGTTGAAGCAGGACACTTGCTACAAACGTCATGTATACTAGAACATGGGAAACCTTGCAGAATTTAAAGGATTGAATCCTCTGTTCCTTGCTGTAAAGATTGAGTTGTCTGCAAGTGAGCCGAGATATGGGATTAAGTGGTGTTTGAATCTTAATCATGCCCTCTCTTTCTGGGATCGCACACTTTGGTGAATAAGTTCTGAAAGGCCTGTACAGATTATTTTTCTCCCTTGGGACTTGCAATGCAAATAGTGCAGGACATGTTCCACTCTCAATTTTTCTGAATAAGACTTCCTCAAGATTTTCAGTGGCAATGAAGCAGTATTTCTTATGGCTATCATTTCTGGAAGAAGGATTTCAGATATCCAAGCGTCAAGCTGTAAACTACCCTATTTCTTCCATTATCAAACAGAATAGCTCTAGTCTCTTCTCCAGCACCATTCAAAGGTCGGCAAATCTTTAAATCTGTGTCAGGACGTCATCTTTCTAACATGTCCAAATTAAAATGTGTGAGTCATCTCAAGCGTTGGAAGTGGACACTATGTTGAAGAAATACATGGAAGTGGCCCTTCTCCAGAAGGTCAGACAATGGGCTCTTTAGGCCTGGCAGTGTCAGAAGAAGACTTTCTCTGTCCACTAAGACAAGTGCATTGTCTCGGGTCAATGTAGTCTGATGGGCTTATATGATGAACATTATTATCAATGTAAATGAGTATCAGTGGATAAAAGTATTATCAAATCTCCATAGATAATATACAAAATGCAAAAAACTACCAAAAAAATGGAACTTTAACCTCTTCTGGACAGGAAGATTTTCTCCCTCAATGACCAGGCCATATTTTGCGATTCGGCACTGCGTTACTTTAACGGACAATTGTGCGGTCGTGCAACGCTGTACCCAAATAAAATCAATGTCCTTTTTTTCTCACAAATGGAGCTTTCTTTTGTTGGTATTTGATCAACTGTGTGATTTTTTTTTATAAACAAAAAAAGAGCGACAATTCTGAAAAAAAAAAAAACAATATTTTTCACATTCTGCTTTATAACATTCTAAAAAAAAATATATATATATTTTTTTTTACTATTTTAGGCCAAAAAGTAAACAAGCAATTATAAAAAAAAAAACACAAATTAAACATCTTTGATCTATGATCATATTAACACTCCCTAATGGCCAATTCATAAGTGCATTTTAAGCCCTATGGGCATAGTAACATAGACCACACCTACTCTACCTGAAATGCAATATATATATATATATATATATATATATATATATATATATATATATATATATATATATATATATATATATATATATATATATATTAGGGATAGACCAATTATCGGCAAGGCCGATATATCAGTGGCCGATATGCACTTTCCTCGATATATCGGTATCGGCCCCGAAACTGGCCGATATTGCCAATATTTTTGTGACTTCATTCTGCCTTCTTAGGCCACCTCTCTTGCCTTGGACAGCCTCATCTGAAGTCGGGACTAGTCTCGCAGGAGGGTATCACAGCCATACACCCACCCACAGCAGCTCGGTTCCAGCTTGCCACCCACATCCATAGGACCTGTTCCAGCCAGCCACAGGCACTGTACCAGCGATCCAGCCAGCCACCCACAGGCCCTGTACCAGCCAGCCACCCACAGGCCCTGTACCAGCCAGCCACCCACCACAGGGTGCCTGCCAGCCACCCACCCACCACAGGGTGCTAGCCAGCCACCCACCACAGGGTGCCAGCAAGCCAGCCATTAAGCATTAAACAAAAATTAACATGTTCAGTACCAGATTTGTGTCAAAAATTGTCTTTATTTTTCAAAACTTTAAATGTACAAAATATCAGCCCATATCGGCCGATACTGATACGTTGTGACCAAAATATCAGTATCGGTATCGGGCCTGAAAAAAACATATCGGTCTATCCCCAATATATATATATATATATATATATATATATATATATATATACACGGTGCCTTGCGAAAGTATTCGGCCCCCTTGAACTTTGCAAACTTTTGCCACATTTCAGGCTTCAAACATAAAGATATAAAACTGTAATTTTTTGTGAAGAATCAACAACAAGTGGGACACAATCATGAAGTGGAACGAAATTTATTGGATATTTCAAACATTTTTAACAAATAAAAAAACGAAAAATTGGGTGTGCAAAATTATTCAGCCCCCTTAAGTTAATACTTTGTAGCGCCACCATTTGCTGCGATTACAGCTGTAAGTCGCTTGGGGTATGTCTCTATCAGTTTTGCATATCGAGAGACTGAAATTTTTGCCTATTCCTCCTTGCAAAACAGCTCGAGCTCAGTGAGGTTGGATGGAGAGCGTTTGTGAACAGCAGTTTTCAGTTCTTTCCACAGATTCTCAATTGTCTCAGGTCTTTTGCAGACTCCATCAGGTTTTCTTCCAGAATGGTCCTGTATTTGGCTCCATCCATCTTCCCATCAATTTTAACCATCTTCCCTGTCCCTGCTGAAGAAAATCAGGCCCAAACCATGATGCTGCCACCACCATGTTTGACAGTGGGGATGGTGTGTTCAGGGTGATGAGCTGTGTTGCTTTTACGCCAAACATACTGTAACGTTTTGCATTGTTGCCAAAAAGTTCGATTTTGGTTTCATCTGACCAGAGCACCTTCTTCCACATGTTTGGTGTGTCTCCCAGGTGGCTTGTGGCAAACTTTAAACAACACTTTTTATGGATATCTTTAAGAAATGGCTTTCTTCTTGCCACACTTCCATAAAGGCCAGATTTTTGCAGTATACGACTGATTGTTGTCCTATGGACAGAGTCTCTCACCTCAGCTGTAGATCTCTGCAGTTCATCCAGAGTGATCATGGGCCTCTTGGCTGCATCTCTGATCAGTCTTCTCCTTGTATGAGCTGAAAGTTTAGAGGGACGGCCAGGCCTTCGTAGATTTGCAGTGGTCTGATACTCCTTCCATTTCAATATTATCGCTGGCACAGTGCTCCTTGGGATGTTTAAAGCTTGGGAAATCTTTTTGTATCCAAATCCAGCTTTAAACTTTTCCACAACAGTATCTCAGACCTGCCTGGTGTGTTCTTTGTTCTTCATGATGCTCTCTGCATTTTAAACAGACCTCTGAGACTATCACAGTGCAGGTGCATTTATACGGAGACTTGATTACACACAGGTGGATTCTATTTCATCATTAGTCATTTAGGTCAACATTGGATCATTCAGAGATTCTCACTGAACTTCTGGAGAGAGTTTGCTTCACTGAAAGTAAAGGGGCTGAAAAATTTTGCACGCACGCCCAATTTTTTATTTGTTAACAAAGTTTGAAATATCCAATAAATTTCGTTCCACTTCATGATTGTGTCCCACTTGTTGTTGATTCTTCACAAAAAATTACAGTTTTATATCTTTATGTTTGAAGCCTGAAATGTGGCAAAAGGTCGCATACTTTCGCAAGGCACTGTATATGTATATATATGTATATATATATATATATATATATATATATATATACGTAGTATTCAGCGACCCTTTGCGGGGGCAATGCTACAATTACATTAATGATTGCGCATATACAGTATCTCACAAATGTGAGTACACCCCTCACATTTTTGTAAATATTTTATTATATCTTTTCATGTGACAACACTGAAGAAATGACTCTTTAGTACAGCTTGAATAACAGTGTAAATTTGCTGTCCTCTCAAAATAACTCAACCCACAGTCATTAATGTCTAAATCACCGGCAACAAAAGTGAATACACCCCTAAGCGGAAAATTAAAAAATTTGGCACAAAATGTCAATATTTTGTGTGGCCACCACTGCCTTAACCCTCTTGGGCGTGGAGTTCACCAGAGCTTCACAGGTTGCCACTGGAGTCCTCTTCCACTCCTCCATGATGACATCACAGAGCTAGTGTATGTTAGAGACCTTGTGCTCCTCCACTATTTCATTTGAGAATGCCCCACAGGTGTTCAATAGGGTTTAGGTCTGGAGACATGCTTGGCCAGTCCATCACCTTTACCCTTAACTTCTTTAGCAATGCAGTGGTCATCATGGAGGTGTGTTTGGGGTCGTTATCATGTTGGAATATTGCCCTGCGGCACAATCTTTGAAGGGAGGGGAACATGCTCTGCTCCAGTATGTCACAGTACATGTTGGCATTCTTGGTTCCCTCAATGAACTGTAGCTCCCCAGTGCCAGCAGCACTCATGCCGCCCCAGACCATGACACTCCCACCACCATGCTTGATTGTAGGCAAGAGACACTTGTCTTAGTACTCCTCACCTGATTGCCGCCACACACGCTTGACACCATCTGAGCAAAATAAGTTTATCTTTGTCTCATCAGACCACAGGACATGGTTCCAGTAAACCATGTCTTTAGTCTGATTGTCTTCAGCAAACTGTTTGCTTTCTTGTGCATCGTCTTTAGAAAAGGCTTCCCTCTGGAACGACAGCTATGCAGGCCAATTTGATGCAGTGTGCGGTGTATGGTCTAAGCACTGACCGGCTGACCCCCCACCTCTTCAACCTCTGCAGCAATGCTGGCGGCACTCATATGTCTATTTCCAAAAGATAACCTCTGGATATGATGTGGAGCACATGCACTTCTTTGGTCGACCATGCGGAGGCCTGGTCTCAGTGGAACCTGTCCTGTTAAACTGTTGTATGGTCTGAGCCACCATGCTGCAGTTTCAGGGTCTTGGCAATCTTCTTATAGCCTAGGCCATCTTTATGTAGAGCAACAATTCTTTTTTTCAGATCCTCAGAGAGTTCTTTGTCATGAGGTGCCATGTTGAACTTCGAGCGACCAGTATAAGAGAGTGAGAGCGATAACACCAAATTTAACATACCCGCTCCCCATTCACACCTGAGACCTTGTAACACTAACAAGTCACGTGACACCAGGGAGGGAAAATGGCTAATTGGGCCTTAGTTTGGACACTTTTCACTTAGGGGAGTACTCACTTTTGTTGCCAGCGGTTTAGACATTAATGGCTGTGTGTTGAATTATTTTGAGGGGACAGCAAATTTACACTGTTATACAAGCTTTACACTCACTACTTTACATTGTACTAAAGTGTAATTTCTTCAGTGTTGTCACATGAAAAGATATAATAAAATATTTACAAAAATGTGAGGGGTGTACTCACTTTTGTGAGATACTGTATGTACACAATCATTAATGTAATTGTAGCACTGCCCCTGTAGGGGTCACTAAGTATTGATTTCCCTGGGTTTCCCTCCTATTATCCTGCAGTCAGTTGTTTGGGTAATTTTTCACAGTCAGGTGCACACTCATCCGCTCGTTATCCAATGACCAGACTAGGGGAATTGTTTTTTGTATTTATTGGTAGAACTTGGATAGGAGAAGGAATTAGTAGGATTCTTCAACTTTAACTAAGTACAAATGAGGACAATTCTCACTTGGCCTCACTTGGTTGAGCTGTATTGCAGACCCTCTGCTGAACCATACAGCATTTGTATAGAAGAATAAGTCCTTTGCTTGATCTGGCAGCAGACTCAATAAACTCTGATTCTTCAGGACAATAACCAGTATCCCTTTTAGCTGGCACCTGTCCTCTGACTTTACTTGCTTGAAGGGATGGACCTCACAGAACAGGCCCCTAGACTTAGGTCTGTACTCACAGTAGCCAGGAACAGATCCTTGTAGGTGTGTCTCCTTCCCATTCAGCTCTGCAGAACATCTGGGTTGCAGCTTCTGTGACTCTGGCCCTCAGGTCGACCACCTGAGGCTGCATGGCAGCCTGTACAGGAGGGGCAGCGACCCCCCTTCCTCTGGGACCCCACTCTCCTGAAGAAGACCCCGTGTACACGTGCTCTCAGGGTATAAATACAGTCACCTAGTATGCCTTGAGGCATTTTCCTATGCCAATGGCCAGGGCTGTATCTACGCCCATGCTCATATTTGTCAGGTTTCCTCCCACTGTCCAATATGCCCCTTCCTATTGGACCATGGTGAAACAGGCAGACAACATGAGCAGCAACTGATCACACTGAGCAGACCCTATCAGTGGATCACTGCTCCTTGTTAGGCAGAGAGCATATACATTTACCTGACAGTCCCTCTGTTAGGCAAGGAAACCCAAAAACTATGCACTCTCTAACACCTACCTAGGAGGGTGCTACATAATAGTCATGGATAAGGCCAAGAATTAACCTTTTTTGCATAATGCTTTCTCAGGAATGGGGCACTGAAAAATATAGTAATATAGATAGATAAGAGTATAGATATACAGTATAAAGTCACAGAAACAGAAGACATACAATATATTGTTATCAGAAGATACTATTAGTCAACTCATCAGCACATAATGTGAGCCTCCTGTGCCAACAGGTTGATTAATAACATCTTCTGGTAACAATATACAGTATTTTTGTTGTTTCTTTGAGTTTATCTCTTTTATCTTTTAATTTTGGAAAAAGAAATTCATGCTTTACTTGAAATCGCACAATTTTAAAGCTGTATATCAGTGCAACTTTAAGTGCAATTTGGCTGACATCTGTGTGGCTTCATGCACAGATATCTATGCAAGTCGCACCTGAAATCACCAAAAATAGTGCAGGAACTTTTCTCAAATTGGTGCGGCACCGCAAAGTTGGCGTTCCACGGATTTGACACAGTTCGATTGCGGATGGCAGATTTTTTAAATAAATATGAAATTAGACTATATTTTAATGAAGACACAATATAATGATTATACCAATATGTTGAAGGGAATCGCATCTTTAATAATGGAGGCAAGTTGGTAGGCAAAGAGTAGGCCTATTTTAGCCTGAAATATTACAAAACTGTTTTTTCAGACACAGATTATAAAAATTCTACAGATCTGCTGATATTAATGTCATTCTTTTTAATATCAGGAAAATGTATAGGCAGAAGGTAGGCCTATTTCAGCTGAAAATATTAAATTAATTAGTATTTTTCCAAAGACACTATATAAAAATTGTACATATTTGCTCAACAGAATCTCATTTTTTTTTAAATCTGAGATAATTTTGAAGGCAGAGTAGGCATATTTCAATCTTAAAAAATGCTATGAAACTGCTTTTTTTAAAGACACTATACAAAAAATATACAGATTTGCTAAAGAGAATCACATCTTTTTTAATGAGGAGACATTTTGGAGCCAGAAAGTAGGCATATTTCAGCCTAAAATATTAAGTGGTATTAAATTGAACAGATTCAATGCAACTTTTTATTAAAATTAAATTCCAAAAGCAGAAATAAATAATTTATCCAGAAAAAATCAACTAGACTGCAATTATTTTCAGACACTATATTAGAATGGAACTGTTTTGATGTTTTGTTTATTTCTGCCAGAAAAATTCAACTTCCTCTACCTGCACCCAATGTCACATTTTAAAAACAGAGCAGCTCAGTCCACATAGCCATGTCTCTCATTCACAAGAATCTGTAAATGAGAGAACTAAAAGTCCTGTCTGCAACTGCGTCAAATGGCGTCAGGTGGCATCAGATGGCTTGTAGTTTTCAATGAACCCAGTGACCAAATTTGAAATCACAAAGTTACTCCAGCACAAATATATATTAGTGCAAAGAATATACGTGAAGTATTGCTGTTGGCACAAAACAAGTGTTCATGCCTAAACCTATACATTACAAAATTATATAAGAAGTGCCACTCAATAAATTAAATACAAATAAAACTACAAGTTAAAACTATATCCACTTTAATATATATAACATCAATAATAGTGTTTCAATTCATTATGTACCAGCTATTCATTAAAAAATATAAAATTAGTAAAAAACAAACCATGCAACCTGTGAGGACACCCAAAAAATGTTTTACCCCCCAAAATTTTTTTACATAGTATTTGAAATAAAAAATAATAAAATGAGTTATGTACTTGTGCCACGTGTCTGTTCAATGCATATACACTGTATATTTTGATCTGATTCTATTATACTTTTTTTCTTTCAAAATAATTTTTATTGATATTTTTGACATAACAAAGAAAAATAACGAAGGTAGTGTGAACTATGAAACATTTTGCACTCAATACACATAACTTTGAACATATTATACTTTTTTTCTGAAGTATAGACAATTCTCTCCACCGGTGTAAAATCACCTTCAAGTGCGTAAAAAGTTTGCTAGTATATACACTATGTTTACCCACCACAAGTGTAACACCACTCTCACCTTCTTAAATGGATCCATTAATTATCAGTAGGGTTGAGAGAACCCGGACTGTATTGTTCGGGATCATACCAGACTTTTGGGTATTTGGCACCCGGACACGGACCTGAACATTTCACTGTATGTTCAGGATACTATCCATTGTTTGGTATGTTTTGGCGCGGTTTTAATGGCGCGGTTTCAACAGGTGCAAGGCAGCCAATCAGCAAGTGTTTAACTAGTGTGCCCTTAGAAGACATCACAGCCATGCCTACTTATGGCATGGCTTTGATTGGCCAGTGCAGCATGTGACCCAGCCTCTATATAAGCTGGAGTCACATAGCACTGCGCGTCACTCTGCTATAACTATACTAGGGAGAGGTTCCTGATGTTGCTGCTGAGGGAGAGATAAGAGATTATTGTAGGGGCAGCTGGAGATTGCTTTGAGGGAAAGAAAAGGAAGAATCTTCTTTAATCAGACAGTGATCTACATTGATTTGATTGTGTGGGGGTACAGTGCACAATCTTTTGCCCGGAGGGAGAGATAGGAGATTATTGTAGGGTCAGGCTGAAGATTGCTTTGAGGGAAAGCATAGGAAGAATCTTCTTTAATCAGACAGCGACCTAAATAGATTTGATTGTGTGGGGGTGCAGTGCATGATATTTATGCCATGACCTGAGCACAGTGAGGAGGAGAAAGGAGAAAAAAAAAACTTTTATCAGTCTGTTAGGTGGGCGGCGTGCAGTGTGTAGCAGCCATTTAATGCAAGCTCCGTGCATATGTGTCTGCTTAATCTGCATTTAAAAAGGAAAAAAAAAAACTTTTTTCCTTCATATTTTACTTTGACATACAGTGTTTAGACACAGCTTTTACTAATCTGCTCTTCAAATAGCACCAATGTAAGGGAAAAATAATAAATTTTCAGTATTTAGGGGAAAAAAATATTTTTCAGTTTTTCATTCAAATGGGTTTTTTTTTTTATTCAATAGCGGAATAGAACAACAACAGTATCCAACCTGCTAGGCGTGCTGTGTGTTGCGGCCATTTAATGCAAGCTCAGCGCATATGTGTCTGCTTAATCTGCATTTAAAAAAGAAAAAAACTTTTTTCCTTCATATTTTACTTTGACATACAGTGTTTAGACACAGCTATTTCTAATCTGCTCTTCAAAAAGCACCAATGTAAGGGGAAAATAATTAATTTTCAGTATTTAGGGAAAAAAATATTTTTCACTTTTTCATTCAAATGGGTTTTTTTTTTATTCAATAGCAGAATAGAACAACAACAGTATCCAACCTGTTAGGCATGTGGTGTGTAGCGGCCATTTAATGCAAGCTCAGTGCATATGTGTCAGCTTAATCTGCATTTAAAAAAGAAAAAATCTTTTTTCCTTCATATTTTACTGTGACTTACAGCGTTTAGACATGGCATTTCAAATCTGCTATTCAACAAGCACCAATTAAGGGGACAATTATTTTTCAGATTTTCATTCATACGTTACAGTAAAATACACCCTTTGCATACTGTTGTTGTATTCCGCTTTGCAATAAAAACTAATTTAGAGGAAAAAAAATTTGCAGCCTAGTCTGCATATCGTACAGTGAGATACACCCTTTGCCTACTGTTGTTGTATTTCGCTTTGCAATAAAAACCCATTTAGGGGAAAAAAAACTAAATTGCAGCCTAGTCTGCATATGGTACAGTGAGATACACCCTTTGCATACTGTTGTTGTATTCCACTTTGCAATAAA
This sequence comes from Pelophylax lessonae, assembly GCF_965119305.1. NCBI lineage: Eukaryota > Metazoa > Chordata > Amphibia > Anura > Ranidae > Pelophylax > Pelophylax lessonae. Next base: position 366,045,000 of record NC_138768.1, read on the forward strand.
AACCCATTTAGGGGAAAAAAAATTAATTGCGGCCTAGTCTGCATATGTTACAGTGAGATACACCCTTTGTATACTGTTATAAAATATGGGTATAGTTGCGCTAAAAAACTTAAAAGGTAAGCGATTAAACGCACAATAAAATAATTAACAAAGCAGCTACACTCAAATCATACACTGAGCATATATATATAACAAAAAAGAAATAAAATATGTAGCGCTAATTATTTAGCGCTACATATTTTATTTCTTCTTTGTATACTGTTGTTGTATTCCGCTTTGCAATAAAAACCCATTTAGGGGAAAAACAATAAATTGCAGCATAGTCTGCATATGGTACAGTGAGATACACCCTTTGCATACTGTTGTTGTATTCCGTTTTGCAATAAAAACCCATTTAGGGGAAAAAAATGTAATTGCGGCCTAGTCTGCATATGTTACAGTGAGATGCACCCTTTGCATACTGTTGTTGTATTCCGCTTTGCAATAAAAACCCATTTAGGGGAAAAAAAAGAAATTGCAACCTAGTCTGCATATGGTACAGTGAGATACACCCTTTGCATACTGTTGTTGTATTCCGCTTTGCAATAAAAACCCATTTAGGGGGAAAAAATTTAATTGCGGCCTAGTCTGCATATGTTACAGTGAGATACACCATTTGCATACTGTTGTTGTATTCCGCTTTGCAATAAAAATCCATTTAGGAAAAACAAAAAGAAATTGCAGGCTAGTCTGAATATGGTACAGTGAGATACACCCATTGCATACTGTTTTTGTATTCCGCTTTGCAATAAAAACCCATTTAGGGCAAAAAATATATAATTGCGGCCTAGTCTGCATATGTTACAGTGAGATACACCCTTTGCATACTGTTGTTGTATTCCGCTTTGCAATAAAAACCAATTTAGGGGAAAAAATGTAATTGCAGCCTAGTCTGCATATGTTACAGTGAGATATACCCTTTGCATACTGTTGTTGTATTCCGCTTTGCAATAAAAACCCATTTAGGGGAAAAAAATGTAACTGCGGCCTAGTTTGCATATGTTACAGTGAGATACACCCTGTGCATACTGTTGTTGTATTTCGCTTTGCAATAAAAACCCATTTAGGGGATAAAAATTTAATTGTGGCCTAGTCTGCATATGTTACAGTGAGATACACCCTTTGGATACTGCTGTTGTATTCCGCTTATCAATAAAAACCCATTTAGGGGAAGATCCAAAATTTGATAAATATTAGGAGAAGGTCAAATAGGGGATGTGGCCTGGGTCGTGGTGTTGCTGGTGGAGGGAGAGGACGTGGTCGATCTGTGCTAGCTACAAGCACAGGTGAAACACCTTTCTGAGCTGCGAGTAGGCGACAGAGCCTGCAGCAGTATTTGGTAGGGCCTAATGTGCCTCTACAAATGTTGAGGCCAGAACAAGTACAGGCGATAGTAGATTGGGTTGCTGACAGTGCCTCCAGTTCCTTCACATTGTCTCCCACCCAGTCTTCTGCTGAAAGGTCAGAGTTGGCACCTGCAGCCAATGTCCATCAATCTTTCACCTCACCCCCTTGCAAATCAGCCAAGAAATCTGAGCCCCAAGTCATGCAACAGTCTCTTCTTCTTTTTGATGACTCTGTTAGCATGGTTTCCCAGGGCCATCCATCTAGCCCTGCCCGAGAAGTGGAAGAGATTGAGTGCACCGATGCCAAACCACTTATGTCTCCAGATGAGTACATGGGATGACCATCGCAGCACGTCTCGGATGATGATGAAACACAGGTGCCAACTGCTGCGGAATTCCGAATTCTGGAGACCGACAAGGAGGACAGGGGTGAAGACTGGGTGGAAGAAGATGTGGAGGACGATGAGGTCCTCGACCCCACATGGAATGAACGTCATGCAGGTGACCTGAGTAGTTTGGAGAAAGATGTGGTGGTCGCACAGAGCCACCAGCACAGCAGAAGAGGGAACAGGGTGCAAAAGCGGAGCGGCCGTGCCCTAGACACTACGCCTGCTACTGCCCAAAACAGCAAGGGACCGAGCGCACCAAAGCCAGCTCAAAGGAGTTCCCTAGCGTGGCAGTTTTTCAGACAATGTGATGATGACAGAACACGAGTGGTTAGCACGCTGTGCAATCAGAGCCTGACACGAGGCATAAACCTTCTCAACCTGAGCACAACCTGCATGACCAGGCATCTAAGTGCAAAGCACGAGCTGCAGTGGAGTGCACACCTCAAATACCAAGAAAGGTCTCTGGCTCCTCCTGCTTCCTCTTCTGCTGCTGTAGTCTCAGCCTCTTCATCCACCTCTGTAGTGACAGTGGCACCTGCCACCCCATAAACAGAGGATCCACCAGCAACACCACCAGCTGGGTCACCAACAACCATCTCCACAATGTCCCATGGAAGCGTTCAGCTTTCTATCTCCCAAACACTGGAGCAGAAGAGCAAGTACCCCCCTACCCGCCCGCGATCCCTGGCCCTGAATGCCAGCATTTCAAATTTCCTGGCCTTTGAAATACTGTCATTCTGGCTGGTGGAGACGCAGAGTTTTAAAAGCCTTATGGCGGTGGCTGTCCCACAGTACATCATGCCCAGCCGCCTCTACTTTTCAAGGCAAGCCATCCCTTCCCTGCACAGCCAAGTGGGTGACAAAATCAGGTGTGCACTGCGCAACGCCATCTGTGGCAAGGTCCACCTAACTACGGATACGTGGACCAGTAAGCACGGTCAGGGACATTATATCTCCCTAACAGCACACTGGGTAAATGCAGTGGCGGCTGGGCCTGAGGTGGATAGCAGTTTGGCGCATGTCCTTCAACCACCGAGGATTGCAGGGCGCTTCAGTTTGCCTCCTGTTCCTAACTCCTCCTACTCCACTTCCTCATCCTATACCGCCTCCTCTTCTGGTCAACGTAACACCTTCACCACCAACTTCAGCACAGCCAGGGGTAAATGACAGCAGGCAGTTTTAAAACTTGCCTGTTTGGGGGAAAAACCAGACACCGCGCAGGAGTTGTGGAGGGGCATTGAACAGCAGACCGATGAGTGGTTGCTGCCAGTGAGCCTCAAGTCTGGCCTGGTGGTGGTGTGCGATAACGGGCAAAATCTCGTAGCAGCTCTGGGCCTAGCTGGTTTGACACACATCCCTTGCCTGGCGCATGTGCTGAAATTGGTGGTGCAGAGGTTCCTTAGAAATTACCCCGATATGTCAGAGCTGCTGCAGAAAGTGCGGGCCGTCTGTGCGCAATTTCGGCTTTCTCACCCTGCTGCAGCTCGTCTGTCAGCGCTGCAGTGTAACTTCGGCCTTCCCGCTCACCGCCTCATATGTGACGTGCCCACAAGGTGGAACTCCACCTTGCACATGCCAGACTGTGCGAGCAGCAGCAGGCCATAGTGTAGTCTCAGCTGCAGCACGCACGCGTGAGTCACTCTGCGGAACAGCACCACTTCACCACCAAAACCTGGGTCACCATGCGAGACCTGTGTGCCTTGTTGCGCTGTTTCAAGTACTCCACCAACATGGCCAGTGCCGATGACGCTGTTCTCAGCTTAACTATCCCACTTCTATGCCTTTGTAAAAAAAACAATTTGGGCGATGATGGCACAGGATGAGGAGGAGGATGAAGAGGTATCATTTCCAAAGCTTTCAGGGCAGTCATTTGCAAGTGGCTCTGAGGGTGGGTTCCTGAACCCACAAACGCCAGGGACACAATTGTCCAGCAGGGGCACAGTTATGGAGGATGACGAGGATGAGGAGGAGGAGATGGAGGAGGATATGGAACCATGTTCACAGCAGGGTGGCACCCAGGTCAGCTTATGGCCATCACTGGTGCATGGCTTGGGGGATACGGAGGACACAGAGGATACACCTCCCACAGAGGACAGCTTTTTGTTGCCTCTGGGCAGCCTGGCACACATGAGCGATTACATACTGCAGTGTCTCCGCAATGACCGCCGAGTTTCCCACATTGTAACTTGTGCTGATTACTGGGTGCCCACCCTGCTGGATCCCCATTACAAGGACAACTTATCGTCCTTAATTCCCTCACTGGAGCGTGATCCGAAGATGCGCGAGTACAAGCACACTCGCTGCTGGTGGCATTCCCACCTGACAGCGGGGGCACAGTGGAAGCACAAGGCCAAGGCAGAGGAAGAGGAATAGGTCACCAACGCAGCCAGGGCACCGCCAGCACCTCAGAAGGCAGGGTTAGCATGGCAAAATGTGAAAAAGCTTTGTCAGCACGCCACAACAAGCAGCAGCACCACCAGCTGATATGGAACGTCTTAGCAGGAGGCAGCATTTCACTAACATGGAAGAGCAGTATGTGTGCACACATAGAATAAACAGTAAAAATATTTTGGTGTATATAAAGTACAAACACTAAAAATACAAGTACCAATCTGCGTGTTAATATAAAAAATATATAAATAAATAAATATGTGCAGACTCAAAGTGAACGTGTGCAAATTTGGTGCAGTAAATTATCAGTGTGTTACACAATGTGTGTGAAATAAATAAATATGTGCACAATCCACGATAAACCTGTATGGTTAGTGGCTAGGTACAAGAATAAATGGATATATCTACTATCACTGGTATGTGTGTGAAAGCCAGCAATGGGCTCTTCCAGATTGGATAAACAAAATAAATTGAGTATCCAGGTGGGTGCAAATCTGCTGGTTAGGAGTTAATAATAAAGTAAAAATTGTGTTTGTGGATACAAAAATTAATGTACAATAGTGAATGCAGGTAGCAATAAATTCTACCTTATCAGTAAGCAACTTACAAGTGTGTGATAATATAGGAGTAGGACTTTTTTAAAATAGATGGATGTATATACTCTGGCCTGTAGGTGTGTACAGTACCAGTAATGGATATAAACTGGGAATTCAATCGCAAGCAATAAATATTAGTAATAAATATAGCTGCCAATAAATAGGTGCAACGGTGCAATTGTGAAAGAGAAAGAACTGTGCAAATTCAGCAAAATAGGTGGGTATCACTGTAGGACGACACAACAGATAAGTCCAAATATCATGCAATCAAAACTGATGAATGAATCCAAAAAGTCCTATAATTATATAGTCCATATAAAATGGTTAAGGTGCTCTTTTCTCTATGCCCGGAGTGCAGTGAGTGGGCGGAAGGTAAGGTGCTCCCCTAATCCTGGGGTCTTGCGCTTACCAGATTCCCGTACCCCTGCAGGGGTGAATAGCGGGTCGATATTGGGGATCGCTCCCATACACCGGCAACCTGGTCCCTTCTAATGTACTTCCTCCCTGTGCTCGGTCTCACTCCGTCATAGGGTATATGGTGCTCTCAGTCTTCTGGCATGATACTCATCTGCTGTAACATATTTTGAGGGCTGTAAGAGTTTGTCAGTTATATGAGGTCTCTTTTTACCTCTGTGTATCTCCAACAAAATTGAATTCCACACACTTCCGGTCATGGTGTGACATCACCAGTTCCTACTCCCTACTCATTATGTCACCTTATCACATGACTTTGTCAGGGGTCACCATCACCAGGTTCACTAGATTTAATGGTGTGTCCCATCCTGCATCCTTTCTTACCAGCAGCAAAGTGGCCCAGTTTGCTGTGAATGATATATAACACTCCGTCTTAAACTTTCTGGACCACATCCCAGTGGTCATTTGGACCATGGTCCAGTGACTTAGAAACATTAATTTCCACCTTAGGTCTGATATGGATTTTTAGGGGAACCCCCAAACCAAAATTAAAAAGAAAAATGGCATGGGATCCTCCCAAAATCCATACCAGACCCTTATCCGAGCATGCAGTTTGGCAGGTCAAAGGTAGGGGGATGAGTGATTGCCCCCCTTCCTGAACAATACCAGGCCACATGCCCTCAACATGGGGTGTGCTTTGGGGCAGGGGGGCTTTGCCCTCCACCCCAAAACACCTTGTCCTCATGTTAATGGGGACAAGGGCCTCTTTCCACAACCCTAGGCTGTAGTTGTGGGGGTCTGTGAGCAGGGGGTTTATCATAATCTGGAAGCCCCCTTTAACAAGGGGGCCTCCAGACCCTGCCTCCCCTTGTGAATGAGTATGGGGTACATTGTACCCCTACTCATTCACCAAAAAAGTGTAAAAAATAAATAAAAACACAGACACAATTTTTGACAATTCTCTTATTAAAAATAAAAAAAACAATGTCCCCAATGTAGATCCTTGCTCAATCATGATGCCCGCCGCCACCACCGGACCTGAAATAAGAAAGACATTTGGGGTGGGGATTCCCCTCCAAATTCATATCAGACCTAACTGTCTGGTATGGATTTTGGGGAGGCCCTACGCGGTTTTCTTTTTAAATTTTGGCATGGGGTTCCCCTTAAAATCCGTACCAGACCCAAAAGGGCCAAGTATGGATGGGGGGATCCCCACGCTGTTTTTTTTTTTTTTTTCTTTTATCAGATCAAATTAGTGTTTAAAACTGATGACATATGCGTTTCCCAATGCGTTCCCATAGAAGGCAATAGCTTCAAATTCGCATCTGAACTGCACGGCAGTACTCAAAAAAATGCACAGAACTCTTTTCAAGTTCGCAGTGAATTCACACTGCTACTGCACCGCACATATGTGAACGGGCTCCATAGAAAGCTGGTTTAATTCACACATCATGCAAATCGGTGCCAATTCGCATATATCTGAACCAAGCCTGAAGCAGAAAAGTTAAATAGCAAAATAGTTGTCCAAAAATGTCACATTTGTCAAAATGAAGAAGGAGCTGCAATCTTTGTCTTCAAATTAATTTTAAGAGAAAACCTATAGAAATAATGTTGCAAATTAAAACTAATTTATAAAGGTTAGAATTGTATTGGGAGTTTATTATTGTAGTCACCCAATAAATACATTGTACAATTTGTACTGATTGAATATGCCTTAAACAATAAAAAATGAAACTGATTTAGGTTGCCATCTTACTAAACACAGTGTACCTTGTAACATTTAAATTTAAATTTAAATGCAGTTAAAATACTTTCCAAAGCATAGTTACTGAGAAAATCACATATCTTAAACATTTTGTTAAAGGCCACGGTCTTTTGTCTCTAGTTTGCATAACTCATTTCTTCAGTTGCATTTAATTCAATATCTAACTTTAACTTTGATCTGCTAAAGGCTCAAAACGTTTTTTCAGTCTCATGATTCTAAAAGTCAGATACATAACACATGACAAGCAAAAAAAACAGCAAAATCTTCAAATCTAAACAAATGCTCTACAGTAAATAGTTGACAAGTTAAATTATAGAAATGTTTTCAATATGAATGCTATTAGTTCAAAATAAAATAGATACATTAGCATAAACTGTATTAAAATGATGTTATCAGTATACAAAGGAGAAAAAGACTAGTTTGTTTAGGATGGCCTTACATACAATGTTGGATTGACTGTATAAATAAGCACTCACCTAAAGTACAGATCTACCCAAAACATTGTTTTCTAGTTCTTTATCAAGTGTAGAAATGTTATAACCTCTGTAAGGTTTTATTGATGGCTACTGTATATGTTTTTTCCTCTTAGACTCATATTAAAAAAAAAAAATTAACAAATATTTCATATTAACTACCAGTGGGTTGCATGCTGGGCACTGTTCACCACCACTTCTTCATGCTAGTTTTACTGGTGTATTGTAAATAGCCTGCATACCCTGTTTACTTTTATCTTCTGATATTTAGGTCTATTTACCACACAGCTGATTGAAACAGAGGAACATACCTCCCTCTTGCAAACTTAGAAGGACCTGTATAGATTTTCCCTTAGACTAAGGCTCCATGCACACCGAGCTTAAAAGAAAATGCTAGTTCCCTCAGTAGAAAAAAAAAACGCTCATATAGAGTGTTTTTTTACAGAGTTTAGGTGAGTTTAGCGTTTTTTTCTGCCAGAAAGATCCAATCAAAAATGCAAACCAGAAGGGTTTTTTCCTGCCTCTAAATGCTGAGCTCAAAATTTGCCTCTAATCATTTTAATGTGCGTGGACACATAGGTTACCATTGAGTTGCTTCTACAGGCAAAACGCAAAACTCCTATAGAAGCAGAAATTTTAAATCCAGTGTGCATGGACTAAGACAGGCTGTTTACTGTGTCACAAACTGTCATAGAAGCACACTGTATTAAATATTTACAGTATCTCACCAAAATGAGTACACTCCTTGCATTTTTATAAATATTTTATTATATCTTTTCATGTGACAACACTAAAGAAATGACACTTTGCTACAATGTAAAATAGTGGGTGTACAGCTTGCATAACAGTGTAAATTTGCTTTCCCCTCAAAATAACTCAACACACAGCCATTAATGTCTAAACCGCTGGCAACAAAAGTGACTACACCCCTAAGTGACAATGTCCAAACTGGGTCCAATTAGCCATTTTCCCTTCCCCCGGTGTCATGTGACTCGTTAGTGTTACAAGGTCTCAGGTGTGAATGGGGAGCAGGTGTGTTAAATTTAGTGTTATCGCTCTCACTCTCTCATAATAGTCCCTGGAAGTTCAACATGGCACCTCATGGCAAAGAACTCTCTGAGGATCTGAAAAAAAGAATTGTGGCTCTACATAAAGATGGCTTAGGCTATAAGAAGATTTCCAAGACCCTGAAACTGAGCTGCAGCATGGTGGCCAAGACCATTCAGCAGTTTAACAGGACAGGTTCCTCTCAGAACAGAAAAAACAAAATAAACAGCTAGGGCTGTTCAAAGATAGGTATAACTCCCACACGTTGTATAGTGGCTAAAAAAATGATAAAGCTTTATTGAATGTAAAAAACATGTGCATATCACAAGTCACACACATCCCCCCCCCCTTTTTTTTTCTTCCCCTTCTCTTTCTTCTCTTCTTTCTCTCCTCTCCTTCCTCCCCTTCTCTTCCCTTCCCTTCCTCGCTCTTCTACCTTTTCCCCCCTGGTGTCCTTTACATTTCTGCCCCTGCTGGGTGTACGGTTGCCTCCGGGCAGGCCCGATAGGTAACCCACCCCTTACACGTCCCGCGCATCAATGGCTTGGCCATTGTAATACTGACTAGTCCAGCTTCCCCGTCCCTGGGAGCTTTGCACCCAGGGTATGGGCCCTGCCCCGGACCTACCCCAACCGTATAATTTTATGACATGTGGGGTTTCCTTGCTTTTAGGAGCCTCCCCTCCTTCTCTTTCTTTTTGAATTTGCAGAAAGCTTGGGTTTGGCTCTGTCCTCGGATACTTGCTTCCTTTTCCTTGTTTTGATGTCAACCAGATGCCATACTGTGTACTTTTCTAATTTGTTGTTTTTTTGTTTTTTTTCTCCTGTTACCATTATTATGCTTCCGGTCCTCATTGACTCCCCGCAATTTTCAGGCCGGCTAGTTGACCTATATTAGCATTGTTCTTCATCTCCGAGTTTCTATATGCTTACATGTTTCATTTCAACAGTATTGTACACTTTTATACCTCAATAAAAATTTTTTGGAAAAAAAAAACAAGTCACAAACAATGACATACAAACATAGGTTAAAAGAAACACCCAGATGACAACCGGAGCAAAAGTAAATGGCACGTTGAGCCAGGATGGGCTGATGGATCTCTATGGTAATAACAGAGGTCGGGCCAACAGGCACCCATAATATATCAACGCTGGATCCACAATACTCAATAATAGATGTAGGGATTGATTCCAATGAATTCTGGAAAAGTCCTATAGTGTGATTGAAAAGCTGAACAGCTGAAAACGTACTGCTAGGAGGCCGGCAATGAAGTCACACCTAATGAAGGGTGTGTAGTGTCGATTGCACATCAGGAAATCACCGGATAGCTGTCAGAGTGTGAAGAGAAGTCAGTTGTTATAAGATGATTAATTACCCCCTTCAGCAGTGTGAGAATCACAATTCATTGGCAGTAAAAGTGGATACAATGTCTATTGGTGAATCATATAAGATGTGATTAACAATAAAGTCAGTTATCCAAGAATATTGCTAATGTGTAGCAAAAAGAAAATGTTCCATGTAAAGATGGCAATGTAGTTCCGACTGTATTAATGGCTCAAATAAACAGCTCTTCAGTTCAAGAATTAGACTTTGTAGTAACAGGAGTAGTTGAGCCATTAATATAGTCGGAACTACATTGCCATCTTTACATTGAACATTTTCTTTTTGCTACACATTAGCAATAATTGTGGATAACTGACTTTATTGTTAATCACATCTTATATGATTCACCAATAGACATTGTATCCACTTTTACTGCCACCGAATTGTGATTCTCACACTGCTGAAGGTGGTCATTAGTTGTCTTATAACAACTGATTTCTCTTCACACTGACCGCTATCCGGTGATTCCCTGATGTGCAATCGACACTACACACCCTTCATTAGTTGTGCATTCATTGCCGGCCTCCTAGCAGTATGTTTTCAGCTGTTCAGCTTTTCAATCGCTCTGCAGGACTTTGCCAGAATTCATTAGAATCAATCCCTAAATCTATTATTGAGTATTGTGCATCCAGCGCTGATATATTACGGGTCCCTGTTGGCCCGACCTCTGTTATTACCATACAGATCCATCAGCCCCCCCTGGCTCAACATGCCATTTACTTCTGTTCCAGTTGTCACCTGGGTGTTTCTTTTAACCTATGTTTGTATGTCATTGAGTGTGACTTGTTGTTGACTAATGTGATATGCACATTCTGTTCCGGTTGTCATCTGGATGTTTCTTTTAACCTATGTTTGTATGTCATTGTGTGTGACTTGTTGTTGACTAATGTGATATGCATGTTTTTTACATTCAACAAAGCTTCATAATTTTTTAGCCACTATACACCGCGTGGGAGTTATACCTATCTTTGAACAACCCTAGCAGTTTATTTTGTTTTTTCTGGTTCCTCTACTCATAGGTTACCCCACACCTAATTGGTGAGACAGTGAGGCTTAAATCCTGAATTGCTACAGAGGTTAAAGGGTGGGGGGTCAGCCTGTCAGTGCTCAGACCATACGCCGCACACTGCATCATATTGGTCTGCATTGCTTTCGACCCAGAAGGAAGCCTCTTCTGAAGATGATGCACAAGAAAGCCCACAAACAGTTTTCCAAAGACAAGCAGACTAAGGATATGGATTACTGGAACCATGTCCTGTGGTCTGATGAGACCAAGATAAACTTATTTGGTTCAGATGGTGTCAAGTGTGTGTGGCGGCAACCAGGTGAGGAGCACAAAGATGGGTGTGTCTTGCCTACAGTCAAACATTGTGTTGGGAGTATTATGGTCTGGGGCTGCATGAGTGCTACCAGCACTGGGGAGCTACAGTTCCTTGAGGGAACCATGGATGCCAACATTTACTGTGACATACTGAAGCATGATCCCCTCCCTTCGTAGACTGGGCTGCAGGGCAGTATTCCAACATGATAACCACTCCAATCACACCTCCATGACGACCACTACCTTGCTAAAGAAGCTAAGGGTAAAGTTGATGGACTGGCCAAGCATGTCTCCAGACCTAATCCCTATTGAGCCTCTGTGGGGCATCTTCAAATGGAAGGTGGAGGAGCGTAAGGTCTCTAACATCCACCAGCTCTGTGATGTCGTCATGGAGGAGTGGAAGAGGACTCCAGTGGCAACCTGTGAGGCTCTGGGGAACTCCATGTCCAAGAGGGTTAAGGTAGTGCTGGAAAATAATAATGGGCACACAAAATATTGACACTTTGGGCCCAATTTGGAAATTTTTACTTAGGGGTGTACGCACTTTTGTTGTCAGCGGTTTAGACGTTTATGGCTGTGTATTGAGTAATTTTGAGGAGACAGCAAATTTACACTATTATATAGGGTTGAGCGAACCCGGACTGTAATTTTTGGGTTCGGTAACGTTATTTGATGTTTTGGCGCGGTTTTAATGGCGCGGTTTCAACAGGTGCAAGGCAGCCAATCAGCAAGCGTTTAACCAGTGTGCCCTAGAAGCCATCACAGCCATGCCTACTAATGGCATGGCTGTGATTGGCCAGTGCAGCATGTGACCCAGAGTCTATATAAGCTGGAGTCACATAGCGCCGCGTGTCACTCTGCTATAACTATACTAGGGAGAGGTTCCTGATGCTGCTGAGGGAGAGATAGGAGATTACTGTAGGGTCAGGCTGGCGATTGCTTTGAGGGAAAGCATAGGAAGAATCTTCTTTAATCAGACAGCGATCCACATTGATTTGATTGAGTGGGGGTGCAGTGCACAATCTTTTGCCTGGAGGGAGACATAGGAGATTATTGTAGGGTCAGGCTGAAGATTGCTTTGAGGGAAAGCATAGGAAGAATCTTCTTTAATCAGACAGCGATCTAAATGGATTTGATTGTGTGGGGTGCAGTGCACAATCTTTTTGCCCGGAGGGAGAGATAAGAGATTACTGTAGGGTCAGGCTGGAGATTGCTTTGAGGGAAAGCATAGGAACAATCTTCTTTAATCAGACAGCGATCTACATTGATTGTATTGTGTGGGGGTGCAGTGCACGATCTTTATGCCCTGACCTGAGCCCAGTGAGGAGGAGAAAGGAGAAAAAAAAACTTTTATCAGTCTGTTAGGTGGGCAGCGTGCAGTGCTGCACATTTAATGCAAGCTCTGTGCTTATGTGTCTGCTTAATCTGCATTTAAAAAAGAAAAAACATTTTTTCCTTCATATTTAACTTTGACATACAGTCTTTAGACAGACACTGCTTTTATAACCTGCTCTTCAAAAAGCACCAATGTAAGGGGAAAATAATTATTTTTCAGTATTTAGGGAAAAGAAAATAATTTTTCAGTTTTTCATTCAAGTTTTTTTTTTATTCTATAGCGGATTCGAATAACAACAATATCCAACCTGCATGCAGTGTGTAGCGGCCATTTCCTGCAAGCTCAGTGCATATGTGTCTGCTTAATCTGCATTTAAAAAAGAAAAAAAATTTCCTTCATATCTTACTGTGACTTAAAGCATTTAGACACTGCATTTCAAATCTGCTATTCAACAAGTACTAATTAAGGGGACAATTATTTTTCGGATTTTCATTCATATGTTACAGTGCTATACACCCATTGCATACTGTTGTTGTATTCCGCTTTGCAATAAAAACCCATTTAAGGGGAAAAAAAGTTAATTGCGGCCTAGGCTGCATATGTTACAGTGAGATACACCCATTGCATACTGTTGTGTTGCGCATTGCAATAAAAAACCCATTTAGGGGAAAAAAAGTTAATTGTGGCCCTGTCTGCATATGTTACAGTGAGATACACCCATTGCATACTGTTGTGTTGCGCATTGCAATAAAAATCAATTTAGGGGAAAAAAAGTTAATTGCGGCCCTGTCTGCATATGTTACAGTGAGCTACACCCATTGCATATTGTTGTGTTGCGCATTGCAATAAAAACCCATTTAGGGGATAAAAAGTTAATTGCGGCCCTGTCTGCGTATGTTACAGTGAGATACACCCATTGCATACTGTTGTATTCCGCTTTGCAATAAAAACCTATTTAGGGGGAAAAAAAAGTTAATTGCGGCCTAGGCTGCATATGTTACAGTGAGATACACCCATTGCATACTGTTGTGTTGCGCATTGCAATAAAAACCCATTTAGGGGAAAAAAAGTTAATTGCGGCCCTGTCTGCATATGTCACAGTGAGATACACCCATTGCATACTGTTGTGTTGCGCATTGCAAAAAAACCCCATTTATTTAGGGGATAAAATGTTAATTGCGGCCCTGTCTGCATATGTTATTGTGAAATACACCCATTGCATACTGTTGTATTCCACTTTGCAATAAAAACCCATTTAGGGGGAAAAAAAGTAAATTGCGGCCTAGGCTGCATATGTTACAGTGAAATATACCCATTGCATACTGTTGTGTTGCGCATTGCAATAAAAACCCATTTAGGGGAAAAAAAAGTTAATTGCGGCCCTGTCTGCATATGTTACAGTGAGATACACCCATTGCATACTGTTGTATTCCGTTTTGCAATAAAAACCCATTTAGGGGGGGAAATTGCGGCCTAGTCTGCATATTTTACTGTGAGATACACCCTTTCTATACTGTTGTTCTATTCTGCTATTCAATAAACACCCATTTAGGGAAAAAATATTACATTGCGGCCTAATCTGCATATGTTACTGTGAGATACACCCTTTGGATACTGTTGTTCTATTACGCTATTCAATAAACACCCATTTAGGGGAAAAAATATTACATTGCTGCCTAGTCTGCATATGTTACTGTGACATACACCCTATGGATATTGCTGTTCTATTCCGCTATTCAATAAATACCCATTTAGGGGAAAAATATTACATTGCGGCCTAGTCTGCATATGTTACAGCGCAACAAGGCACACAGGTGTCGCATGGAGGCCCAGTTACTGGTGATGAAGTGGTGCTGTTCCGCAGAGCGACTCATGCGTGCATGCTGCAGCTGAATTCAGCAAATGCGCCAGGCAAGGGATGTGTGTCAAACTGGCTAGGCCCAGAGCTGCTACGAGATTTCGCCCGTTATTGCACACCCCAAGGCCGGGCTTGAGGCTCACTGGCACCAACCACTCATTGGTCTGCAGTTCAATGCCCCTCCACAACTCCTGTGCGGTGTGTGGTTTTTTCCCCCAAACAGGCAAGTTTTAAAACTGCCTGCTGTCGTTTACCCCTGGCTGTGCTGAAGTTGGTGGTGAAGGTGTTACGCTGACTGGATGAGGAGGCAGAAGAGGATGAGGAAGCAGAGTAGCAGGAGTTAGGAACAGGAGGCAAACTGAGTGTGCTGTTAGGGAGATATAATGTCCCTGACCGTGCTTACTGGTCCACGTATCCGTAGTTAGGTGGACCTTGCCACAGATGGCGTTGCGCAGTGCACACCTGATTTTGTCACCCACTTGGTTGTGCAGGGAAGGGATGGCTTGCCTGGAAAAGTAATGGAGGCTGGGCACGATGTGCTGTGGGACAGCCACCGCCATAAGGCTTTTAAAACTCTTCTTCTCCACCAGCCGGAATGACAGCATTTCAAAGGCCAGGAATTTTGAAATGCTGGCATTCAGGGCCAGGGATTGCGGGTGAGTAGAAGGGGTATTTCCTCTTCCGCTGCAATGTTTGGGAGATAGAAAGCTGAACGCTTCCACGGGACATTGTGGACATGGTTGTTGGTGACCCAGGTGGTGGTGTTGCTGGCAGATCCTCTGTTTGCAGGGTGGCAGGTGCCGGTCTCACCACAGAAGTGGATGAAGAGGCCGAGACTGCAGCAGAAGAGGAAGCAGGAGGAGCCAGAGACCTTTCTTGGTTTTTGAGGTGTCTATTCCACTGCAGCTCATGCTTTGCACTTAGATGCCTGGTCTTGCAGGTTGTGCTCAGGTTGAGAAGGTTTATGCCTCGCTTCAGGCTCTGATTGCACAGCGTGCAAACCACTCGTGTCCTGCCATCATCACACTGTCTGAAGAACTGCCTTGAGGTGGCTTTGGTGTGCTCGGTCCCTTGCTGCGTTGGGCAGTAGCAGGCGTAGTGTCTAAGGCACGGCCGCTCCGCTTTTGCACCCTGCTCCCTTCTGCTGTGCTGGTGGCTCTGTGCGACCACCGCCTCTTCCTCCAAACTACTCAGGTCACCTGCATGAGGTTCTTTCCATGTGGGGTCGAGGACCTCATTGTCCTCCACATCATCTTCCATGCAGTCTTCACCCCTGCAACCCTTGTCGGTCTCCACAATTCGGAATTCCACAGCAGTTGGCACCTGTGTTTCGTCATCATCCGAGACGTGCTGCAATGGTCCTCCCATGTACTCATCTTGAGACATAAGTGGTTGGGCATGGGTGCACTCAATCTTTTCCACTTCTGGGGCAGGGCTAGTTGGATGGCCCTGGGAAACCATGCTAACAGAGTCATCAAAAAGAAGAAGAGACTGTTGCATGACTTGGGGCTCAGACTGCTTGGCTGATTTGCAAGGGGGTGAGGTGAAAGATTGATGGACATCGGCTGCAGGTGCAAACTCTGACCTTTCAGCAGAAGACTGGGTGGAAGACAATGTGAAGGAACTGGAGGCACTGTCAGCAACCCAATCATTATTGCCTCTACTTGTTCTGGCCTCAACATTTGTAGAGGCGCATTAGGCCCTGCCAAATACTGCTGTAAGGTTCTGTCGCCTACTCGCAGCTGAGAAAGGTGTTTCACTTATGCGTGTAGCTGGCACAGATCGACCACGTCCTCTCCTTGCACAGGAGCTCCACCAGCAGCACCACGACCCAGCACTAATATGGTGGAGCAGTATGTGTGCAAACACCTAGACATACTGAATGACGGGTCTGCAGCCCTCAAACTTCTGGCTCTCCAAATTGGGCACATGGCCTGAGCTTGCCCTTTATGCCTTCTGAGGTGCTGGCCTGCCCTGCAGCCAGTGTATTATCTGAACGTGTATTAAGCACGGCTGGGGGCGTTATCACCGACAAGCGCAGCTGCCTGTTCAGAGCCAATGTGGACAAGCTCATGTTCATTAAAATGAACCAGGCATGGATCCCACAGGAATTGTCCGTACCTTGTGCAGAATAAACATGTATACTGGCCTTACCCAGCCATTATTGTATTTTCGATCTTTCTCACTCTTTTTGGAGTGTACCCTAATTTAAAAATAAATAAAATTAAAAACAAAAACCAGTGTTGGCTACCTCGTCCTCCTCCACCGCCGCTTCCACCTACACCACCACATCCACCCCCACCTCAACCTCCTACTCCATATGGGCCTCATCCTCCTCCACTGCCGCTTCCACCTACACCGCCATATCCTCCGCCACCTCTCCATATGGGCCTCGTCCTCCTCCTACATCATTCAAGATGATTATTTTCTGTTTTTTATGTTATTTTAAGTTATTTCCCTGTCCACATTTGTTTGCAGAGCACTTGCCATGTCATCTTAAGATGAGTTTGCTGCCATTTGCAGCCCTCTAGCCCTTTCCATGTTTGTTTTAGAGGCATTTTAGTGCTCAAAAGTTCGGGTCTCCATTGACTTCAATGGGGTTTGGGATCGGGGGAAAAGTTCGGGTTTAGTCCGGTTCACGAACCCGGACTTTTTTTTCAACTTCGGTCGAACCCGTCGAACCCGGACATCCAGGTGTTCGCTCAACTCTACTGTTATACAAGCTGTGCACTCACTACTTGTCACATGAAAAGATATAATAAAATATTTACAAAAATGTGAGGGGTGTACTCATTTTTGTGAGATACTGTAGCTGTACAGTAAACATCTTATATAAATTATTGCAAAGAAATTGTAAATATAACAGTTTATAAACATGCAGACAAAATAAAACATGAATAATAAAATAATAATTTCCCTTTAAGAAGACATAATTGTTCTTGTCAGTGCCATGTAGGTTAGGGCACTATGTACTTTGAGAGCAGTCTTCATCAGCCCAGCTTGGTCAGAAAGAAGCGTATAATCTACTTTATTATCCTGTTTGCATTATTTAGGTACTGGATACTACTATTTAAAACATTTGCAGAGAGATAAATACCATTAAATATTCATTATTTATATTGTAAATTTGATTTATATACAGTATACAGTATGTATATATTCTAGTAAATTTACCTTTTCCTTTTTGAACAGAAAACCATTCCACAATCTTCTGTATAACAGGATCCTGAATACCACTAAGAACTAGGACAAAACATTTCACATATAAAGAAAAAGAATTCCAAGAGGTTATTGTGCAGTGTATTATCTGTAAGGATTTCCTTAGCATGATGTGGCAGTCATGCACAATGAGATTACAATCAGAACTGCATATAATGAATTAATAAAGAAACACTTCATCCATGAGATAAAGGATACATTAAAGATTCTTTTAAATTTTAGCAATGGCCAGCAAATGCAGAAACCATTCATTTCTAAAGAAAAATAGATTTTCTTTAATTTCAGCTCCATCTACAGGTCATCTGTTTTGCTGGACTATAGGGCACAGTTATAGCTAGGCAACCTTTAACTAAAATTATTTACCTTACTTAAAACCTACTAACTGAGTACTTATGCAGTTACACAATTGTCAAAAGTGTTGGGACGCCTGCCTTTACACACATTAACTTTAAAGGCATCCCAGTCTTAGTCCATAGGGTTTAATATTGATTTGCCCCCCCCCCCCCCCCTTTGCAGCTATAACAGCTTCAACTCTTCTGGGTAGGCTGTCCACAAGGTTTAGGACTGTGTCTATGGGATTGTTTGACCATTCTTCCAGAAGGAATTTCTGAGGTCAGAAGGCCATGCTCGCAGTCTCCACTCTAATTCATCCCAAAGGTGTTCTATCAGGTTAAGGCCGGGACTCTGTGTAGGCCAGTCAAGTTCCTGCACCCCAAATTTGCTCATCCATGTCTCTTATGACCTTGATTACTTGCTGTAGAAATGTATATATGGCATGACTTTCTGTTTGTTTTTGTCTGCAATTTAGCTTATGTAATTGTAAAATATGTACTGCTTTTGGCTTAGCCCTTCCTATCTGGTTGCTCACGGTTTGTCTGGGTATTCCAGTTCTCTTACCCAACCATTCAATATTGGACCAGTTTTCCTGAACCTTCATGCCTTTTTGATCTGTGTTCCCTCTCCTTTATCAACGGACTTCCTTGCATTTTAGCCTTTCCTGGCATTTTTCTTTATGGATTACACTTCTGTCAGTCAGTTTTGCATTTTGCTTTGTTATCCCTTATGTCTCTGCTTCTTTTCTGTGTCTCACCTGTGTCTCTAATCATCTGTTCCGAGTTAGAACTTCCTACTGGTCCAGCTGCCTTTCTTTGGTCCAGCTGCCTTTTCCTGCTTTGGGTATCTGATCTGATATTATAGACTCAATATATTTTCCTTATGTGTATTTACAGTCTCGTGCTCTTGGGTACCACTGTTATTCTCTACATGCCTTATTAGTTAATCTGGAACCATTTTCCATGTAGTGGTTGTGTGCCTTGCATCAGTTACCCTATTCTGTCGATGTACCTGCTCAGTCTTGATTGCCTGCCTTACTTGTAGTGTGCATTCTTGCTTTGTTTGGCACCCCAGAGTTGATTTCTCTGCTTATTTGATTACAGGGGGGATTTCATTGAGTGGTAGGATAGTAAAATCGTATCCATAAGTTTTGGTAGGGAGCTGTGTGCCTATAAACTCAAGAAATTAAAAAGAAAGAGAACTACATTACAGAAAAGAACTTGCTATGAAGAACTATGCGATGTGCTATGATGAACAAAACCCCTTCCTTCTGGATCAGTGGTAGGGGAATTAGTCCCGCACCCTGCCCTCTTCTTCATTTGTATCTACTTGTCTCTGTTTAATCTCTAGTTTCTAAAGCTGGCTTCTGTAATTGTGTAAGTCTCTGAATCCACCTCTGTGCTGATATCATCATTGTCTTCATAGACAGGTATGTTCACTCTACAGCTGTCTTCACAAATGGGTACCTTTACTCTACACGTCACCCTTTTCCCAAACTATACACCAAAATAATCCTGCTGTCAATCCCATATTAAGCTTTATTACAGGCAATGACTTTAAATTTAATGCATGTAGTTCCATCCTCACAGGGTACTTTGGCTAAAAGGACATAGTAATACATGCTATTATTTTAATCAAGGCTATGTGCAATTAAGTTTCAAAAGGCCAAAATAGTTTATCACTCAAAAAATGGCACAGTCTGTAAAAGCTTCAGTTATTCGCTTGCCATAGACGTCCACATTTATGTCTTGGAGGTATGTTCCATTCTTTCAGTACACAGGAGCTAGCCAAAAAAATAATAAACATAACTTGGAAACGTACTATTCTTTATTATAAGGACATGGTGAAAATAAGTAAGTAAGTGGTGTCGATACAGTACATGTCATTTGGACTCCAGCAGCTCATTTTAGTCTGCATTATATCTATTTTATAAGCTTGTCCTTTGGAATCCTGGGTCTGTTTGACTTTATATACTAAGGTAATGTTGACAAAGATCTAATCGGGTAGAGTGGTTTACAAGAACACAGTTTTCATATCAGAAGCTTCAAATAGAAAACATTAATTGGATTTTGTATTTGTAAGCACCCTGGTTGTTTTTACCCAGAACAATATACCGGCACAGCCATCCATTCAATCCAATATAACTCAATTTAAAGGATGAGACACAACATTGGATGTTCTTGGTAAACAGTCAGGCCCCATGGATAAACTCTGGAGCTCGCTGCTGTTTTTTTTATTAGTCCATTTCTTACCAAAGATTTTTTAGTAGCCTTCTGCCCTGGAAATATTGGCAACAGGAAAATTGAAATATTATATAGACTTGCAGCACATTATGCAAGCATTTCCAGAAATCTGTTATAAGTCCCTAAATTAAAGTGAGAATTTCCGAAGCCACAAGAAAAAATCATAACTGATTTGTTGGGAAATATGTACTTCTTTTTATCTTATATAATAAGTCAGTTGGAGGGAGCACGCAGAATGCATCCTGACAAATAACAGTGTATTTTTGTTGACTGAAGATCGAAAAATACTTTGAATTTGTGGAGAATTTTTTAGGCCTTTTTGATAGTCTGCTATTACAGAGGGAGAGAGCCAGCAGCTTTCATGTGCAATAAATAAAAAAAGAATTACTTATTTTTTAAGATTGAGATTAAAAAATTGTACAGATATGCTGCACACATTTAATCTTTTCTCAGATACGTTGCAATTTCTGAAGGGCAGATCAAGCACATTGGAACAAATGTATCAATTTATTAGGAGACCGAAGATGGACAATTGTTGCTGATGGGCTCCATAGGTATTATGTCTAAATGCACAGGCTTCAGAGCACACAGATTAAATCTGAAGATAAAAAAATGATTGTCCTAATTCAGAAACTGAAGATGGAAAGTTTTACAATTTAGCACCACAGCCCCTATTGGATAGTGTAAACTATGTGCTCCCACGCTATCACTTTAAATATTCTAGGGTGGATAACTGCTGCAAACACAGATTTAGCTAATCCGTGGCTAATGTGTGATAAATGAAAACCAGTGTTGGTGTTGAGCTGTTGATTTAAAATGAAATCAGTGCCAACATCATGTGAACTGTGTAACGTCTATGTGCTTCCATTAATATAGTGGCTAATATTCAGACCTCATGTGACATATCATAAAAGTGATATCAAAAACAATCCATTATAAGAGTCCATATAGTTAGTGTGGTGTGAATATTGACAGTGCATTCCTTCACCGTTTAAATGTGTTGTCTGATGTCTCTTCCAAGTGATGTGACACCTATGTGCTCCTTAGCCTCTCACCTTACTGCTGTAAGGTAACAGCATATGTAGGTATCTTTTGCTGTTGCTTGGTCTGCCCCCTCGTGCCTCTGGGGGTCCTCCTATGGTCTATCAGGTTGGTAGGTCTCTGTGGTGAATTTTATTTCCTCTGTGGTGCTTCTGGTGGGCCCTCTCGATGTGTTCTGTTTTAGTTGAAAATGTAAAAGAGACTCTACATAGTGTATAATCGTTTATGAAAGTTTAATATATTTAAAGCAGCAATTTTACTCACTTTTTTCAATTCGTGCTATGCATATACTCCACATCACATGACTTTACCTCTGATGCGTGATGCAATGTATAGGGTGTGAAAGGAGTGGAGGCATACCGAAAGTGACACAATTATACAAGCTTGCTTCTCGTGGAGTATATGCACAGTACGAATTGAAAAAAGTGAGTAAAATAGCTGCTTTCAATATATTAAAACAGAACACATCAGGAGAGCCCAACAGGAGTACCACAGAAGAAATAACATTCCCCTGAGAGACCCACCAACCTGATAGACCATAAGAGAACCCCTAGAGGCAGTAGGGGGCAGATTAAGCAGGACTGGGGTTAGGTACAATATTGCATCAAAGGCAAAAGATGTACACAGTGCAGAAAAGTATAAATACCACTAGTGGTTCGAAAATTAATAAATACATTAAATATTATAGCTAAAAATTCATAGTGATAAGCAGTGATATGTGCTAATGAGTGAACAATTATATCAAAATACAAAGGACTGTAACATATACTATAAAATCATCAAAGTGATGTTGTGCAAAAGTGAGCAAAATATATAAATTAATAAATAAACAAATTTAATCAAATCCACAATAAGGTAAAAAATTCCATAAAAACAACAATCCCAAGGCAATCTTGAAAGTGAATGGTGACCGCGAGTGAACTCGTGCTGACCTCTCTCCCAGGACCGCACTGATCAAATACACACAGGGATTTCTTGAGAGTAACAAAAGCCATACCTTGACCAGTGATTGATGCTTGATACCCCATGTAGGTGATTTTGATGACCTTTTGATGAGTGCGGTCCTGGGAGAGAGAGACACAAACATGAAAAATCAAAAGTCCTCATTTTAAAGGCTTATATGCAAGTTATTGCTAGGAAAAGTGTATGGGGACCTGGGTACTGCCTTGTGGGACATGTATCAATGATAATTTTTTTTCAAAATTATCCTTTTTAAAGGAGCAATGATTTTAATACTGCTTAAAGTGAAGCAATAAAAATGAAAAATTCCTTTAAATATAATGCCTGGGAGGTCCCCTTAATGTGCCTGTAAAGTGGCGCATCTGTACAATGTACGGAGCCTGCTGCAGCAATACTGACATTTCTAAAGGAAAAAATGTCATTTAAACTTGCTCATGGCTGTAATGTATTGCCGGCTCCCAGCAATACAGATGAAAAGAATTAAAAAAAAACAGCGTAGGGTCTCCCCCCAGTCCATACCAGGCCCTTCGGGTATGAATTTTAAGGGGAACCCCACGCCAAAATAAAAAAAAGATGTGGGGTCCCCCCCCCTTAGAATCCATACCAGACCCTTTTCCGAGCATGCAGCCTGGCAGGTCAGGAAAGGGGGGGTGAGCAAGTGCCCCCCCTCCCTCCTGGACCATACCAGGCCACAAGCCCTTAACATTGGGGGTGGATGATTTGGGGCAGGGAGGCTCCAGCAGGCGTCATGATATACGGTGGATTTACGTCGAGGGACACTATTTTTTTCTTTTTAATAAAGGACTTTTTAAAAACTGTGTTATGTGATTTTTACTTTTTTGGTGAATGGGTAGGGATACTATGTACCCATTCACATGGGGGGCGGGATCTGGGGGCTCCCTTGTTAAAGGGGGCTTCCAGATTATAATAAGCCCCCCACCCGCAGACCCCCCACAATCACAGCCCAGGGTTGTCGGGAAGAGGCCCTTGCCCCTAACAACATGGGGACAAGGTGCTTTGGGGAGGCACCCCAAAGCACCCTCCACATGTTGAGGGCAAGCGGCCTGGTATGGTTCAGGAGGGGGCGGGCACTCGCTTTTCCTCCCCCTTTCCTGGCCTGCCAGGCTGCATGCCTGGATAAAGGTCCAAAGGGCCTGGTATAGATTTTGGGGAGGACCCTACGCAGTTTTTTTTTTAAATTCTGTCATAGGGTTCCCCTAAACCACTTAAATACAGAGCACTTTTACCCCCTTCATGTCTAGACCAATTTTCAGCTTTCAGTGCTCTTTGGCATCAATGGGAAATATTAGTCAGCTTGACATGGCACTGCTCCCAGTCTTTAACACTGTCCTCTATAGGAAATATTAGTCAGCTTGATATGGCACAGCTGGATATGGCACTGCTCAGTCACGAACCATAAGTGACAGGGACACCAAAATTGGGGAACACCGAGAGAGCACCCAGGACTACAACATATCCATACATTTTTAAAGTTGGGTATGCCTGTACACTATACTTACTGCACTAAACTGACTGACCTCACTATCCACTAACTACCTGCCTAATCTCTATTGTAACATACTATACACAGTTGCTGTGTAAGCAGCAGCCTTATATAGTGCGGGACGTGGACTTAGCCCCTGAGCCATGATTGTGAGTGCACCCTGCCTTTGGCCAATCATAACTCTGACAGGACATTGTGCTGCGATTGGCCAAAGCATACAGGTCAGGTGCATGCTTTGGCCAATCACAAGCACTTAATGCACTACAATCGCGCAGTGCATTACGCAGCGCTCGTCGGCTCCGATGTTTGAGTCTAACATACGTTCAATTCAAACATAAAGCCCATCCTTAATTGTGATCATTTGTTTTTTATTGTGGTTTCATATGTATGTAGTCAATTTCAGTATCCACACCATTTTATATGCTTTAACCATTGATCACATTGATTTCATTTTAAATCAAAGCGTATAACCACCAAAACTATTCCTCATTATTGGATAGGCCACAATTTCAAAGGAAGAGGAAGAAATCAAGCACATTGCATGTTGAATTAAAAAATAATGTCTTTTTTTCCAGAGACTAAAGACGGAAAAAGTTTATAGATTTTTACCATAGATATTTAGCCTATATGATCAGGCTAAAAGAGTGAGAGAGCAAGCACATTGCATTTGGAAATAAAACATTTGAGTCTTATTTCAGGGACTAAAGATGGGTAAAGGTAAAGGTTAGTAATTTGCGCCACGGATCAGTGGTGTATTTAGGTTTTGTGCTGCCCTAGGCCGGACTAAATTTGTGCACCCCCTAATTTAACTACAACCCACCCCTTCATGTAAATGCCACACCCCTTCCTGTTTCGCGCAGCCGGCCAACATGCCACAATAAAACTGCAGCGGGCGGTCGGCAAGTGGTCAACCACTTGCTCACTGCCTTCCGCAGAATTACTGCGGAAGGCTGGCTTGGCTGCGCGAACCAACGTATGGGTACATTGGTTCATAGGAGCGCTGTTGGGGGTAAGCGCACGTTCCTGCCCTCACTAGGCAGTGGGGATGCCACTCTACAGGGCCAGCGGTCGCAGTTGTCGCTGGGCACCCGCGATTGCTTCCCGTTGAGAGAGAACGATGGTCAGCTATTGTAAACACAGCTGACCGTTCTTCTCTCTGGAATGATCATAGAGCCCCTGTGATCCACCTACTTAGGATCACAGGTCCCATCCCCCATACAGTTAGAAAACACCCCCTAGGCTCACACTTAACCCTTTGATCACCCACAGTATTGACCCCTTCCCTGCCAGTGTCAATATTACAGTAACAGTGCATATTTTTAGCACTGATTACTGTAGTAATGTCACTGGTCCCCCCAAAAGTGTCAAAAATGTCAGTTAGGGCTCCGATCTGTCCGCTGCAATGTCGCAGTCCCGCTAAATATCGCCGATCACCGCCATTACTAGTAAAAAAATGAAATAAATAAAAATGACATAAATCTTTCTCCTAGTTTGTAGACACGATAAGTTTTGTGCAAACCAATACAAATACGCTTATTGGGATTTTTTTTACCAAAAATATGTAGCGGAATACAAATTGGCCTAAAAGGATGAGACATTTTGATTTTTAATTTTTTTTTTGGGGAATGTGATATAGCAGAATGCGAAAAAGATTTGTTGCTCTTTTTTTGTTTATAGCGTAATAAATATAAATCGCACAGGTGATCAAATATCGCCAAAAGAAAGCTTTTTGTGGGAAAAAAAGGACATCAATTTTTTTAGCGTACAGAGTCGCACAACCGAACAAATGTCAGTTAAAGTAACACAGTCCTGAATTACAAAAAGTGGCCTGGTCATTAAGGGGGAAAATATTCCGGTCCAGAAGTGGTTAAAGCTTGTAGCAGTTTGCAGTACATGAACTTTCACTGCATGTGAACTGTTAAATGCATTTCTATTGGTTTCAGCATGCATGGAGCAGGTTGCCCATGCTGAAACTAATGCAAACTCATTTAACAGTTCACATGCAGTGAAAGTTCATGTACTGCAAAGTTTAAATGGAATTATTATTTGTAGCCATAGCAGTGATAACCTAAAATCGGGATTCCTACCTACCTGCTGTCGGATGTCCTGGGGGTTCCCCTGTCCTCCTCTCTCTCCTCCTACATAGACCTGCCCTGGGGAGAAGTTAGTATCCCTTACATGCCGTGCGGAGAAGGGTAGGCGGAGCTACAGGCTCCGCCCCACCCACTGAATTAAGTGCAGCCGATCTGGCCAGTCACTGGCCGCTCTATGGGGGTGCCAGTCCCTCCCTCCCTAGCAAGTTTGTACGCCTCCCTCCCTAGCAAGTTCATACGCCTCCCTCCCTAGCAAGTTTGTACGCCTCCCTCCATAGCAAGTTTGTACGCCTCCCTCCCTAGCAAGTTCGTACGCCCCTTCAGCCGAAAGCCGGAGACTGTGTGTGTAAAAGAGGCGGCAGGAGCAGACAAGCAGACGGGACTCACAGAACGGATGAGGTTTTTTTTTTTTTTCATGCGGGGGTCGGCTTTTTTGCCGCCCCCCGCAAAGTGCCGCCCTAGGCCTAGGCCTTGTCGGCCTAGGCCAAAATACAGCAGTGCCACGGATATCAAGCCAACATGGGTAAGTTGGAATTTCTGAGCAATTGTGCATGCATTTTGCCTCTAGAATCTAGAAAAAAATAAGGTTTTTGTGTACAAATGAAAATATAAACATTGAATAGAATTGCACTATACATTTCAAGGCTTAACTGGAATAGGCCACGATTTCTGAGGGAGAAAGTGAGCAGATTGCATCTTCAAGAAACAAAATTGCTTTTCCTTTTTCAGACCGAATAAAGAACAATTTGACAGGTTTGCTGCTAAGCTTGCAATCCTTTTTGGGCAGGCCACTTTTTCTGAGGGAGAGATTAAGTAGATTGCAGCAAGAAAAAGGCAATTATTTTATTGTTGTTTTTTAAGACAAAGGGAGTGAATATCAGCAAAATAAGTACAACAGTTTTTAAACCTGTTTGGACAGATGTAATGTTCCGGTACCTTTGGTACCCTAAATTACACTTTCCACAAGTGTATGCGCCCCACCATTTACTTTTGGAAAGGTGCGCATACACCTTTAAGACTGGAGCTGTCATCACCCAGCGCCGGACTAGATGGCTATTTAAAGCGCCGGTTCTCACTCACATGTGTTCGTTCAAACACCCTTACCTGGATGCTAACCTTGCTCGAAGCTTCCATGCTTGCAAGCTTACCTCGCTGACGGAACCTCGCTGCGCTGATCCCTGTATCCCGCTACTGGATCATCCGCCTCTCCTGAACCACCCTTCGGCTGTATCGCTAATAGTGCTAAGTACCCCGCAGGGGAATTCTCTATAAACTTATACTAAGCTTACACTATCTAGCTCTGCATAGTAAAGACTGTTTATCACATCTGCATAACTAGATTGCTAGCTCTTGAGACTACTGCTACTTTTCTGCACTGGGTAGATCTCTTTTGTATGTCCACCTGCTATTCTGTCATCTGCTACCATACAACATTGCTAAACCTTCCTGCATCCATCTGCTACTGTCTCACCTTCAAGTGTCTATCACCTACCACCTCCACTCAACCTATCCCTCAACCTTCATCATTGTGTTACCACATACATAAAGTCACTCTAGGAACCAGCTTGCTAATTGTGTGTATTTACTGGCTGAAATAAGACCTTCCACACATGATGAGTCATTGAGGTTGGGAATGGTATCTCAGCATATCTCTTACATGACTACTGACGTGGAACTATTTCTGCAGCTGAAAATCCACACCATATAAGAAACGCAGGAGCGTTACAGATTGAACGAACCTAAAAATGGATTCAGCAGAAATAACCACTCAGGTGACACAATTAAAACAGCAAGTATCTGCGTTAATACACGCACTTGCTGAATTAAAAGAAGACAATCAGGCTCTGTCGCAGCAGGTAATTAGACTGACACAACTTACCTCTGCTCAGTCCCCTGAACCCAAGATAAATCCCCCTTTGGTATTTACAGGCGATCGCAAAAAAATTTGCGAATTTAAAAACGCATGTGAGTTACTTTTTTTGCTAAAACCTCGTACCTACCTTACTGATCACATTAAGGTTTGTACTATTATTTCTTACCTATCAAGCGATCCTCGAGCCTGGGCAGATTCTCTTTTTGAGAAAAACGACCAGCTTCTCAACTCCTATGCCTTGTTCCTGGCAGAGCTCACTAGCCTATATGATGACCCCAATAGGCAGAGTACTGCTGATCTTCAGTTAAGATCCTTGAAACAAGGAAGGAGGCCTGTAGAAGACTTTGTCGCAGAGTTCAAGAGATGGACCCTTGATTCAGAATGGAATGATGCATCTCTGAAAACCCAATTTAGGCTTGGCCTATCAGAAGCCGTTAAGGACGAGCTCGCCCGAGCGGATCTGCCAAAAACCCTGGATGCATTAATACAACTCAGTATTACCATAGATAGAAGACTACGAGAAAGAAAGGCTGAAAAGATGGGAATGCCATTATCCGTTTCCTCTCGGAGTCTGGCCGTTCCTATGGAGGTAGGAACCATACGCCCACCGCTATCAACTATGGAAAAAGCCAAAAGACGAAATGAAAATCTCTGCTTGTACTGTGCATCCCCGGATCACAAGATAAACGTCTGTCCCCTAGTCAACAAAAAGAAGGGTGAGTGTTCACATGTCTCTCTAGGAGGATTGACAACTTCATTCACTAACCCCTACATTTCTGTTTTTTTGACATTACAGTGGGACCAGAACAGGATTACTACTAAGGCCATGATTGACACAGGATCTTGTGGACATTATATGGATATATGTTTTGCTGGTTTAAATAAAATTCCTATTATTTCTAAACTCAAACCTGTCTCAGTAAGTCTTATTACCGGTGTTCCGTTATCCTCTGGTCCGATCACCGATCAGACACAAGCACTTCTAGTCACTATTAACGAGTCTCATAGGGAGACTTCTACCTTCGATTTAATACCTTCACCCCACTTTCCCATTGTGTTGGGACTTCCCTGGTTACACACACACCAACCAACCATAGATTGGAAGAAACGGTCATTGACCTTCCCTTCTTGGTATTGCGAGGAAACGTGTAACCTCCCGTTTTCCGGGAAGATTCTGTCTGTGGTGACAGATGAGATTGCACCACTATGTTATCAGGATCTTTCTGAGGTTTTTCTTGAGAAAAATGCTCAAACATTACCTCCTCATCGAGACTATGATTGTAGCATTGATCTACTCCCAAATAGCAAATTGCCGTTCGGTCATGTTTATCCTCTTTCACAGGATGAACTTGCCCATCTCAAAACCTATTTGGATGAGAACTTGGAAAAAGGTTTTATTAGACCTTCCACTTCTTCCACAGCAGCAGGACTCTTTTTTGTTCGCAATAAAGATTCAAGTCTCAGACCTATCATCGACTACAGGAAATTGAATGCTATCACAATAAAAGATCGCTATCCTCTACCGCTTATCCCTGAGCTCATTGAGCAGGTGCGTGGAGCTACCTATTTTTCAAAATTAGACCTGAAAGGAGCATACAATCTCATTCGAATCCGTGATGGACACGAGTGGAAGACTGCATTCAGAACTAGATACGGATTGTTCGAATATCTTGTGATGCCATTCGGCCTATGCAATGCCCCTGCAGTTTTCCAACGATTTATAAACGATATTTTTAAAGACTTACTAGATGTCTGTGTTGTGGTATATCTGGACGATATACTTATATATTCACGGACCCTGTCTGAACACATAAGACATGTAAGACTTGTATTATCGAGATTGCTTGCACATAATCTTTATGTGAAGCTGAAGAAATGCTTGTTCCATAAAGATGAGGTACTCTTTCTAGGCTACATCATATCCAAAACAGGAATCGAGATGGACATGAGTAAAATATCCTGCATTCAGGATTGGCCTACACCAACTACACGCAAGGCGCTACAGCGATTCCTGGGATTTTCAAATTTCTACAGGAAGTTCATAAAAAACTTTTCTGCTATTGTGAGACCCCTCACACAGCTCACTAGCATAAAAATACCATTTAAATGGTCAGAAGAAGCAAATAAGGCTTTCCACTTGTTAAAGACAAGGTTTACTTCCGCTCCCATATTACGCCATCCAGACCCATCCCTCCAATACATTCTGGAGGTAGATGCGTCAAACCTGGCAGTAGGAGCAATACTCTCCCAACGACCTACCCCCACTTCACCACTTCATCCAGTCGCTTTTTTTTCTAAATCCCTGAGCAGTCCCGAGATAAATTACCCCGTGGGTGAAAAGGAACTGCTTGCTATAAAATTGGCTCTGGAGAATTGGCGACATTTACTCGAAGGCACCCAATTACCAATAATTATATACACGGACTATAAAAACCTCCAATATCTTCAGACTAGCAAAACTCTCTCGCATCGACAGGTACGATGGTCACTATTCTTTCTAAGGTTTAACTTCCTAGTGACCTACACACCTGCAGATAAGAACAAAAAGGCGGATGCACTATCACGACTAACTGAAGAAAACTACTTTGAAATTCCTTCCGTTCCCATAATACCTCACAAACGCATTATTGGAGTTGTCCGTTCCTTGAAGGAAGAGGTTCTGCATGGTATAAGGTTGGATTCACCCCCACCACAACTAAATACCGATGCAGAAGGCTTCCTCTACTACAACGACAAACTTTACATACCACCTACCCTACGCACCAAGATCTTGGAATTATCGCATGATGTGCCTATGGCAGGACATATGGGTATGACAAAGACTTTCAATTTGATTTCTCGGCAATTCTGGTGGCCTGACATGAAAACATCTATACAAAAATTCGTCTCTTCATGCAATGTCTGTGCCAGGTCCAAAATTGACACTACGAGACCATCCGGTCTACTATGCAGTCTACCAATACCCCAAACTCCATGGGAGGTTTTGTCATTGGACTTCATCGTAGAATTGCCTCCTTCCAAAGGATTTAATACCATCTTGGTGT
Source organism: Pelophylax lessonae (assembly GCF_965119305.1). Taxonomy (NCBI): domain Eukaryota; kingdom Metazoa; phylum Chordata; class Amphibia; order Anura; family Ranidae; genus Pelophylax; species Pelophylax lessonae. The sequence goes on from NC_138768.1 coordinate 366,075,668, forward strand.
CAGTGGACCATCTGACAAAGATGGCACATTTCATTGCTATTCGCAGACTACCTTCGTCCAAACAAACGGCAGAACTCCTGATGAAACATGTCTTCAGATTACATGGTATCCCAAAAACTCTTTTGTCTGACCGTGGATCCCAATTTATTTCTAAATTCTGGCAAGAACTATGTCACATACTACGGATTGAGCGGAAGCTCACTTCTCCTTACCATCCGCAGACCAACGGACAGACTGAAAGAGTCAACCAATGCATCGAGCAGTATTTACGTTGTTACACTTCTTACCAACAGGATGATTGGTTGGATCTTCTCCCCCTGGCAGAATTTGCCTACAACAACGCAACTCACAGTACAACCAAGCAGAGTCCGTTCTACTTGAACTATGGGTTCCATCCCTCTATTCTCCCTCCACGCATCCTTCCTTCAAATAACCCAGTAGCCTCAGACTATCTTACCCAAATAAAGGATTCTCTGGGTTTACTAAATACTACCATTGCACACGCTCACAGTCAACAAAAGAAGTACTATGATCTTCGTAGAAGACCTTCTCCACAGTATACTATCGGGGACCTCGTTTGGCTCTCAACAAAAAATTTGAGACTGAAGATCCCTAGCAAAAAGCTTGGACCTCTGTTCTTGGGACCTTTCCCAATCAAGAAACTTATTGGAAAAGCTGCAGTCCAGCTTACATTGCCAATGGACCTAAAAATCCATCCCATTTTCCATGTGTCGCTACTAAAACCCCATGTTCCGGACCAAGGAATAAGGCCTAATATTCCACCTCCCCCTCCTGTACAAGTTGAAGGTGGAGAAGAATACGAGATAAAAGAGATTCTGGATTCTCGTATCTACAGAAGAAGACTTCAGTACTTGGTTAGATGGAAGAACTATGGGCCCCAAGACGACACCTGGCTAAACACCTCTGACATACATGCCCCTAGATTAATCCGCAATTTTCATGCGAGATACCCAGACAAACCAGCTCCAGAGGCCTTCAGGAGCAGGCCTTAAAGGGGGGGTATTGTAATGTTCCGGTACCTTTGGTACCCTAAATTACACTTTCCACAAGTGTATGCGCCCCACCATTTACTTTTGGAAAGGTGCGCATACACCTTTAAGACTGGAGCTGTCATCACCCAGCGCCGGACTAGATGGCTATTTAAAGCGCCGGTTCTCACTCACATGTGTTCGTTCAAACACCCTTACCTGGATGCTAACCTTGCTCGAAGCTTCCATGCTTGCAAGCTTACCTCGCTGACGGAACCTCGCTGCGCTGATCCCTGTATCCCGCTACTGGATCATCCGCCTCTCCTGAACCACCCTTCGGCTGTATCGCTAATAGTGCTAAGTACCCCGCAGGGGAATTCTCTATAAACTTATACTAAGCTTACACTATCTAGCTCTGCATAGTAAAGACTGTTTATCACATCTGCATAACTAGATTGCTAGCTCTTGAGACTACTGCTACTTTTCTGCACTGGGTAGATCTCTTTTGTATGTCCACCTGCTATTCTGTCATCTGCTACCATACAACATTGCTAAACCTTCCTGCATCCATCTGCTACTGTCTCACCTTCAAGTGTCTATCACCTACCACCTCCACTCAACCTATCCCTCAACCTTCATCATTGTGTTACCACATACATAAAGTCACTCTAGGAACCAGCTTGCTAATTGTGTGTATTTACTGGCTGAAATAAGACCTTCCACACATGATGAGTCATTGAGGTTGGGAATGGTATCTCAGCATATCTCTTACATGACTACTGACGTGGAACTATTTCTGCAGCTGAAAATCCACACCATATAAGAAACGCAGGAGCGTTACAACAGACCACTACTGTATATGTTAGCCATATAAGCAAATTGCATCTTTCCAAAAAAAAAAGAAAAAAAACGACACTATTTCTTTCCAGTCAGAAGAGAGAAACAATATAAAGAAATGCAGTCCAGACTTTAAATTTGGAGAAAAAATATTTTGTAATTTGAAATTTGAAACAGAAAAACGTAAATAATTTCAAGTACACTTAAAACATTCATGCTAGCTCTCTGAGAGTGGGGTGAGTGCAGGATCTCTGAGAGCAGCTAGAGCGCAGGATCTCTGAGAGGGGGCTGAGCACAGGAGAACCTTGTAGGACACATTGAGAGGACACAGGAACTGCAGGTGAGAGGAAGCTATGTGAGGCTCAACCACGTGCTGCAGGTGTGAGAGCTGAGGCTGTATGAGAGGATGGCTGGAGCGGGACTGAGTGTACAGAGGGCTCAGCTGACACTGTGACTGCGAGTACCTGGGCCACCATAAGTGCTAAGGACTGTGAGTACTGATTAGCATTGTAGGTACTGAGGATTGTGAGGAACTGGGGCATTGTGTGTACTGAGGACTGTGAGTACCTGGGGCATTTTGAGTACTGTTATGCTGTGAGTGACCAGGGAACCACGAGTACTGAGGCACTGAGAGTAAGGAGGAACACTGAGTACAGAAGCACTGTAAGCAGAAGCAGGATGAAAATCTATGTGATCAGCAAGCAGGACCAAGAACCGTGGGACAAGGAGGAGGAGGAGTGGACAGTGGACACCAGCTGCTGTGTGGTCAGCCAGCTGGAACAGGTAGAAAAGATCAGTGAGCAGGAAGAGGAGGAGAGGTTGTCAGGGGGTCATGTGTTTAGGGAGCAGGAAGAGAGGACAACGGGAGTGTGTGATCAGGAAGCAGTGTTGAGGATGAGGGGAGGATGCCGGAGGGGGGGGGGGGGCATGTGATCAGTGATTGGGAGATCCCAAACAACTAGGGAACTAGTGCTCAAAACAGAAGAAAATAAAGTAAAATGATCTCTAAATTGAGTAAAATCTAATTCCTATTATTCTTTGATTATCCTCATTACATTAGTGGGTACAGTGTCCAACAAGAATGGTATTGTGACAAAATGTAAGCAAATTGTTTCCTTGGAAACTCAGATCTTGAATCTAAGGAAGCAGCTGGTAACACTGTGAATCATCATCAACCTAAAAGGGAGTTTGGACTGTACCCCTCAAGTGCTGGCAGGAGCCAGTACAGAAGGGGGTGGAGATTTGGAGGTGCAGGTACCAAAGCACGATAGTTGGACAACAGTTAAACAAGGTAGAGGGAAAAGCATTTGAGAGACCAGTCATGTTCTGACACATCCCAATAAACAATAAATATGCCAGGTTGCGTGATGTTGGGGATATCAGTCAAGGAGAGGCATTGCTGGAGCAGATTGTCCCCCTAGTTGCCAGGAGAACAACTCCTCCAGTGAGAATGGGGGCAAGGTTAAAGGAAAGGATAGAGGGATACTGGTGGTAGGGGACTCAGTTATAGAAGGACAGATAGGGCAATCTGTCACAAAGAATGTGTTCATAGAACAGTGGGTTATTTTACCAGGTGCTCAGGTTTTCGCACATCACAGCTCGGATGGACAGATTCATGGTATATATTGGTAACAATAATTAAAGGAAGATGGATCATCGTAAACAAATGATTTCAGGGACTTCCAAGGTGGTATGCTCAGAAATGCTGCCTGTACCTCAAGCCACACCAGGGAGGCAGCAAGAGATTAGGAAACCTAACAAGTGGCTGAGAAACTGGTGCAGGAAGGAGGAATTTGGGTTCATGGATGGCTGACATTTCGTTTACTAGATCTATAGTAGGGACAGACTGCACCTGAATGGGGAGGGTACAGCTATGTTGGGGGAGAAGATGGCCAAAAAGTTAGGTGAATTTTTAAATTAGGAGATGGGAGGATGGAACAAAGGAAGCTATAGCCAGTAGTCAGCTGAGGTCAGAGGGTGCTACTGGGGGCAATAGGGGTAGTGTAACTAAAATATCTAAACCTGAGGTTAGTAAATTAGCACAATCCAACTTCAGGCTCAAACTAACTAAGGAGGAAATAATATGCACCTGTTTAAAATTAAAAGGCCTGTACACATATGCCTGAAATCTAACTAAAAAAAATTGAAGAACTGGAGCTGCTGATACACGCGGAGGTTTGACACTTCTTGCTTCTTGCTACAGGCCCCCTAACCTGAAGAATGAGGAGGAGTCTGATCTCCTGTCACAATTAGAAATGGAAATGAGACAGGGCAATGTTATTATAATTGGGGACTTTATTCAATTATCCAGATATTGACTGGGCAGGCAGAACTTTTCACTAATTTAGGCTTGTCATTTCTTAAATGTCTTGCGGGACAACTTCATGTGTCAATTGGTGGATGTCCCAACTAGAAATAATGCATTGCTTGATCTACCTATTAAAAAATAATACAGATATGATTGCAGATGTGGAAATTTGCAAAAACGTAGGAAACAGCGATCACAGGGTAATTAAATTCAACATAGTGTAGTGCAAGAACACTAAATTTCAAAAGAGCCAACTTTTCTAGACTGCGCTCAATACTACAAGATAATAAATCGGATCAAATTCTAGAAAAATGAAACACTGAGGAAAAATGAGAGTGCTTTAAGAACATATCAAATAATGGCATTAGCCAGTGTATTTGTCAGGATCAGTTGTGACCAGAAATGTATGGACTGCCACAGAGAATACCAAGCACAAATACAGTGTAAAAGAATATAATTTATTTAAAAGATAAGTGAATAACATAGATGTAAACGCACCTCCAACATACCAAACTGTGTAAAAGAAACCAGATAACCAAGAAAACAGTGGCACACAATGAACAACTGTCTAAACTAAGAATATACAGCAAGTAGGGTATGCAAAATCGTAATCATAGCAGAGCCAGGGTCATACACAGGAGATCAAGCAGAGAGAGCTGGAGGCAAAAGAGGATAGGGAAAGGGTAACAGGAGACGGAGAGAGCAGATGGGAAGGGATCAGACTGCAGGGCAGGGGCCTGGGTCCAGGAAAAGGGAACAAGATTGCAGGATCGCAGGTCAGGGCACATTGAGACCAAAACACCAAGGCAACCAGAGCAGGACAGACAGGACTTAAATATACTTCCTGCAACGAGCATCAGGTGATGAATAATGATATGAGCTGGCTGCTGGGAGACACCCGCTGGTGGATGCTGGAACTGCAGCCTATGGATCTGGGAGCCACAGTGCCACCAGCAGGTGAGCCCTTTCCTGACAGTATTCCAATGGGCAACAAATGTAAACCTGGGTGGCTAAACCTTAGCATAAAAAGTCATATAAAGGAGATACAAATGGGCTTTAAAACATATAAGGCTGAGGGGTCATTGTCGACATACCAATACTATAGGGAATGCAATAAAAAATGTAAGAGCGCAATCAGGGCAGCTAAAATAGACCACATGTTGGGGCCTGGATTTGAACCCAGAACATCTGCTATTTTAGGCAATGTCTCTTCTTGTTTAGCTACCTGGAATGCTGGACAGGTCCTGGGGACAATTCCTTGAATGGTCCTCTCTTAAACCTTGTTTGTCTTAAACCCTGAACGCTTTGCTCCTCCCATGAACTTCCTGATTTAAACCATGTCTCTGCACTTTCTGTTTGCCAGATTATTGTTCTCTCTCCAGCCAGTATCTCGCTCCTGTCTTCCCTGCAACTGCTCATTACTGACCTTTTGGCTTGTTTACTGACTACTATGCTTCTGTTTGATCCCTACCTGCTTATCCGCTGGACCCCAGTTTGCTCACCTTCCGGTGGGGCGACACCATAACAGAGGAGAATGAAAAAAAAATATATATATAAATTGTACGAAAGTGAGGTCAAAGCATATTGGCCCCATAAAAGATGGGTAGGGGAAGTTAGTTAGGGAAAGCTAATTACAAATGATGAGCAACTGTACTAAATGCATTCTTTGACAAGTTAGTACTAAATGCATGGCTTTACAAAGGAAAAAGGGAAAAGGAGGGGTATAGTAATCAAGCCTGTACTATTAGTAACACAACACAGAAGCCAGTGTCCAAAAAAGACTTAAAAAAACTTCATCCAAATAAATCACCAGGTCCAGACAGCCTACATCTGAATGTCTTCAAAGAACTTAGCCTAGTTAAAGCCAGACTATTATTCCTAATTTTTTATGGACAGCTAATTTTTATGATTGGAATAGTACCAGTTAATTGGTGAGAAGCCAACGTGGTACCAATATTTAAAAAAGGTCAAGATATATACCTGGAAACTACAGACCGGTCAGCCTAACATCAATAGTATGTACACTATTGAAGGGGATAATAATGGAATCTATCCAAGAATTTGAAAACAGTATCATTAGTAGTAATCTGCATGAAAGATTGTTCTTACTAGACCAATCTGTTGACATTCTATGAGGAAGTGAGCCGTTGTCTAGACAAAGAAAGGCCTGTGGACGTTGTGTATCTGGATTTTACAAAAGCATTTGATACTGTTCCCCATAAATGCTTAATTTACAAATTGAGGTCAGTTGGCATGGGTATTACTATATGTACCTAGTTACAGGGGCACATTCAAAGAGTGGTGATAAATAGTGTATTTTCAAAATGGTCCTGAGTGCTAAGTGGGGTACCCCAAGGCTCTCTCCTGGGACCAATTCTGTTTAATTTACTAATAAAGTATATTGAGGTCGGTATACATAGCCCAGTCTCAGTGTTTGCTGATGATACAAAGCTAAGCAAGGCGAAAACTTCACAACAGGATATAGAAAGTTTACATAAGGACCTCAAAAAAATAATAGGATGGGCAACTACATGGCAAATTACGCTTACTGTTGAAAAATATAGAGTAACGCACTTGGGGCTAAAAATATGAACACAAGTTACTTGTTAAGGGATGGAATTTTGGGAAATCCAGGATGGAAAAAGATCTGGGAGTCCTGGTAGATCACAGGCTCAGCAATGGCATGGAATGCCAAACTGCAGCAAGCATAGCTAACACAATATTGGCATGCATTGAAAAAGATTTTTACCCAAGAGATAAGTCTGTTATTTTACCACTTTCCAAAACTTTGGTCTGGCCAGAACATGAGTATGCCTTCCAATCCCTTCCAATTCTGACCACAAGTCCTCAGGAAGGATGTGCTGGAGCTGAAGAGAGTCCATAGAGGGGCAACAAAACTAATAAGGGGACTGGAGGACCTCAGTTGCTGGAACGAATACAAGGACTAAACAATTTCACCCTGGGGAAGAGACTCTTAAGAGAAGGTATGATAGTGATTACAAATATCTCAATAGTAATTCTAGCATAGGGAGAAAACTATTCAAACTGAGGGAGCTTAAGAAGACACACAGCCACTCAACGAAGTTGGAGGAGAAGCAATTTAACCTCAAACTGGGTAGGGGGTTCTTTACTATCAGAGTGGTAAGGATATTGAACTCCCTTCCATAATCAGAGGTGTCAATGGGAAATGTCAATAACTTAACCACTTAAGCCCCGGAAGATTTTACCCCCTTCCTGACCAGGGGGTATTTTGCGATTTGGCACTGCATGACTTTAACGGACAATTGCCCGGTCGTGCGACGCTGTACCCAAATGAAATTGACGTACTTTTTTCCCACAAACAGAGCTTTCTTTTGGTGGTATTTGATCACCTGTGTGATTTTTTGATCATGCGCTATGAACAAAAAAAGAGCGACAATTTTGCAAAAATAACAATATTTTTCACATTTTTTTATATGAAATTCCCCCCAAAAAAATTGAAAAAACTAAATTTTTTAACATTTTAGGCCAATTTGTTTACTGCTACATATGTTTGGTAAAAAAAATCCCAATAAGCGTATTTTGATTGGTTTGCGCAAAAGTTATTGCGTTTACTAACTAAGGGAAAAATTTTTGTCATTTTTATTGGTTTTTTTAACGAGTAATGGCGGCGATCTGCGATTTTTTTTGCGGGACTGCGACATTGCGGTGGACAGATCGGACCCTTGACTGACATTTTTGACACTTTTGGGGGTACCAGTGACATTACTACAGTAATCAGTGCTATACATATGCACTGTTACTCTAAAAATTACACTGGCAGGGAAGGGGTTAACTTTATTGGAGAAGAAGGGGTTAAGTGTGTCCCTAGGGGTGTATTTCTTACTGTGCGGGGATGTGGATTTTCATGTAACAGCAGAGATCTACGATCCTACATAGCAGGACCGTATGATCTCTGCTGTTACACAAGGGAGAATGACAGGCGGCTTTGTTTACATTAGCCGCCTGCCTTTCTCCCTCTGTAACTGACGATCGCGAGTGACCGGCGGACATCGGGTTCACAGGTCACACGCGGGGGGATCCCAGTGAGCAAGCGGGGGCGCGCGCTCGCCCCCTATTGGATCGCAGCTGAGTGACGTACGGGTACGTCACTTTGCCTGCACGGGGCTGACCGCCGCAGTACTGTATATGTACTTGCGGCGGTCGGCAAGCGGTTAAAAAACCTTTTAGATGGGCATCTTAGCAATGCAATATACAGGGATATGGGAACTGGCATTGACATTAAAAAAAAAAAAAACACACACCCACACAGCTTGATGGACTGGTGTCTTTATTCAACCTTACCAACTATGGAACTACATAACTACTCCTTTTAAGTCTTTTTGGATAGACCACTATTTCTGATGAAGAGGAGGCAGAATTCAGCAATAAATATAAAATTAGAGAGAATCTTTGTGTGGATATACGGTAAAATAAATATTTTACAGTTTCCCTGCAGAGAATCTCATCCTTGTTAATAGGAGAATATTTTTGAGGCAGAGACTAGGTCTATTTGAGCCAGAAATATTATGTAAAACTGCAAATTGGGTTTGGGGTCTTAGTTTTGCTCAAATACTATAACCCTACAGAAATATTTGTGCAGCGCACTCAATGTTAGTTGGCCAAAACATTTAAATTCTTTACAGCTGTAAAACAACTGCAGGAAAATTGGTTTCAGAGTGTTAATAGTGCTAAATGACAATAATCCCAGAGACATATTATTGTAGTGCACAAGAAGTTATCTGGCCAAATAAATGAAAGTCTTTGCACCTAGTGATGAGCCAAACTGCCCTGGGTTCAGCAGGGGTTTGCTGAGCTTAAAAACACTTTGGATTTTGAACCCAAACTCCACTGAAATAATTGAGAGATGCCTGACTGGTAGTTGGCTTAGCCTCTCAGTGTGTCTTTGATCGCTCAGTTTTCTGTGTAGAGGCAGCGATGGGCAGATTCTGCATCCCTCTAGGTGAGTATAAAGGTTTGTTCTTTTTAACCACTTCAATACAGAGTACTTTTACCCCCTTGTTGCCCAGGCCAATTTTCAGCTTTCAGCGCTGTTGCATTTTGAATGACATTTGCACAGTCATACAATACTGTGCCCAAAGAAAATTTTTATCATTTTGCTTACACAACTAGAGCTTTCTTTTGGTGGTATTTAATCACCACTGGGTTTTTAACATTTTGCTATATAAACAAAAAAAAAAAAAAAGACTGAAAATTAAGAAAAAAAGCTTTTTTCTTTGTTTCTGTTATAAAATTTTGCAAATAAATGATTATTCTTCATAAAATGTAGGCCAAAGTCTATTCTGCTGCATTTCTTTGGTAAAAACAACTCAAATAAGTGTATATTATTTAGTCTGTGTGGAAGTTATAGAGTCCTCAAACTATGGTATATATAAGAAAATTGATCAATCCTGATGTACTGGCGGTCTATATCATTTCTTGAGGCCCGAAAATGCCAAAATCGTACAAACACCCCCTAATTACCCCCTTTTTGTAAGTAGAAAGACAAGGTATTTAGTAAGAGGCATGGCAAAGTTTTTAAAGTTGTAGTTTTTTGTCATAATTATTTTGGAAAATGACAAAATGAAAACAAAAAATCTCAAATTGTGTTTTTTTTTAAATACTGTCACTAGTGCAGTACAGCTTTATTATATAACTAGTGTGGCAGTGATCAAGGACACTGACTTGTGACAGTACAATACAAATAAATAAATAAATATTAATCATTTTTAAAAAATGTTTAAAACATTTTCTTTATTACATTTTTTTACAATTTTGTTTTAAACACATTGTGAAGAGAGCAATATAATGTTACCATAGTAACATTGTACTACTCTGGAAAGTGATCAGGGTTCTTTTTTTACACATTCTGACTGCTTATAGCAGTTTACTTTATTGCTATAAGCAAGCCTTTTACTGAATGAAACTGATTTATTCAGTTTGTTTTGATTAGCTGTGATTGGCCACAGTTATTCACATGGTGCAGATGGACTGTGATTGGCCCTGTCTGTACCAGGTGATCACACTGACCAATTACAGCTAGCAACACAATCGTACACAATGAATGGCATGAAAGAAAACTATCCATTGTTTACAACTGTCATGTGACCTGCTGTGATTGGTTACATAGTACCGGCAGAAATCATCATTAGAAAACTAATCAGTCATCTCCTGTGTCGGACGAACACAGTCAGTGACAGATCACGCTGCAGCGCGGCCCCGTAATCCGGAGGCCATCATTTTTTTATAGGCTGGTTAAAATTTCCTGTACTTTTTTTTTTTTTTGAAAAAAAAAACGTCCCCAAAGTTCCCCCCCAAACTACATAGCAGGGTCTGTTATGTGTTGTAGGGGAACTTTGGAGTGGGTCACAAAAAAAAAACGTGCCTGGTCCCCCAGGAAATCCATAACAGACCTGCAGGGCTAGAGGGACTCCATGCAAGAAAAAAGAAAACAACTGTGAAACGACTACAAAAAAAAATATGGATGAGTCAAAATTAAAAGCTGTGTTACAACAAATAACAGCAGTGAGTCTAGTATGAGATGGTAATGAAGGTAATGCAGGCAGACTACAGTGGTGACCTTAGATGTTAACCGTGCACCACCAGCAGTTTTAGAAGGAGGCCGGGTGTGCTTATGGTAGCAGAAGATAACAATGGTCGCAGGAGGTAGGATCAGGCCTGCAGTGATGGAAGGTGAAACTTAGGCTGTATAGAGAATAAACACTTTGCTTGAACTGATGGAATCCCCCCAAAATTAGATTTGCAGCATCTGCAGCAGGTGCTTGGTAGTTGTCACTAATTCAGGACTGGCTAATTTTAACTAATTTCAGCCAGTGAACCCCTCACAGCGCTAAATTTACCTATGAAGTGGCTGGGGTTGAACTAAGCAACCCTAACAGAGTTTTTGACAGTGTTTTATCTCCTGAAGACAGCAGCACAACTTTAGGTGTCCAAATTACTTAACCTGTGTCCCTTAAAGTATTCAAATAAAAGGATTTTATGGTTAAGGCAAAAGTCTAGGTACCTGGAATACTCACCCAATAGTAATGAAACTACTAAATTAATGAATTCTTTCTTCATCAGCAGCTAGAGGTTTGGTGTGGGTAAACAGGCCAAGTCATGCTCTTCAGTCTAGAGTTTAGGTTGAGTCCTTCATTTTCCCAAACCTGAGCTCACCCCTACTTATAACCAAGTTTACGGAATTAATTACAAGAGTTTACTAGACGACATGCATATCACAGAATAAAGGACTGTTCTTTACCCAAACAACAACTTCCCAAGACAGCAGGAAAATAATATAAGCCACTTTAGCTCAACCAAAGCTAAGGTGATGCAGTACAGACAGGGTCTCCCCCTTTTTTTTTTTTTTAGGAATATGTGTATGGCCCCTCTTAGGAACAGTATTGATGTGCTTTTGTTTGCACTGGGGGAGAGAACTCCTTATCTCACCCTACAAGTCAATGGGAATGTAGGAGGCAGCTCAAAGCAGGTTGAAGTGATTTAGAACAAGGTCAAATACAGGTCAGAAGGAAGTCCTTTTCCTGTCAAGGGCACCAATGATGAACTCTAAATGATCTCAGAGGCATCTTAAACTGATCTCCAACACAAGGAAAATTCAAGTAAAGGCATGCTGCATTTCCAATTGACAGAGGCCCTTAGCATGGTAGAATTGCAGAATTATCTGACAATCTGCCAAGTAAGGTCATACTTGCTGACAGTGTAAATGATATGTGAATCAGATGCTTTTCTGGCATGTCCAAGAATACCTGTAGAGTTAATGTATTGCGTGATAGTTTTCAGAGAATCTATCTGCCATTGGTTCAATTAGGGAGGATTTTGTTGCATCATGGTAAAATAAACTGTCTGATAGCTGTAGTTTTATGTTGACATCTTCTGTATTAGCTAATTGCAAATTACCAAACCATAACTAATAATACATTTTGAGGAACTATATGGATTTGGTTTTTTCAAGTATATTTAACTATGGTACCTAATACAGTAATTTGTCAAGATGGTATGTGGAAAAACTTTTAGTAACCGAATATCAAATTTTTCTGATTTAAATGATATGGCTGCTATACTTTGCATAACACTCTTTACATTATTAAATAGATATGTAAGTAATACATACAAGGTCTACAAACAGAATCTTCTGACTCTTCTCGCTGCCATTTTCTTGCCCAAAACTCTAGTATAAAAACATACCTAAAATCATGCAATAAATTGTCTATATGCTGTTTATCAATTAGACAATATTTACTTATTTTCAGCTATGAAAAACCTCCTTTCTAACATTTCTACATTATTGGAATTGAGAGGTGTTATTCAGATTGTTACTTGCAGTACCCCTTGCTGGAGATTTCTGGAACTACAGTTCACCCAGTGAGAAATTATAACAATAGAGGATATTACTTTGATGTAAATGGATATAAGCCCTCTAACTGAACAAAAAAATCTCAATAAGAAACCAGCTGTTGTTTACAAAGAAGGCACTACCAACCTGATTATACCATACTGAGGTGCCTCAAGCAGGAAACAATTTATTAGTAATGGCAGGTATATTTTTTAATTTGTATTTTTGTAAACTAACAACAAATTAGACTTTTGACATTTATTAAATGTATGTCTTTAAAGAGATGTATGGAGTAGTATGCATTTTTTAAATCATTGCATATATCATCTTCACTGTTGCTGAGGTTTTTTTTTTTAAGATTTTTTTTCTAGCATTGGGTAAAAAAGCAACATTTTCAAGGTATGACAAGTGCTTAACCACTTTGAAAAGACCTGGACTTTGAAGAGCAACTCTTTTTGGTTATTTATTTATTATTTTTTCTGTTGTTGTTTTTAGAAATACATTGTACAGAACAGTCATTAACTATGATGCAAACACCACTGTTTCCATGGCAACATTGTCCAATACAGAACATAGTAGAGCAATTTTTGAGACATTTGTCCATTTGATTAATTATGTCTTTGTGCTGAAGGCGGCTTGGCTTGATTGTCTCATCATGTATTAGGGAAGCTAATGCTCTGACAAATGGGACTATTGTTTTGGGTCTATTCATCTTGGTGCATCCCTGTGAGCTGATAGACATTTCAGCAAAATGACTGTCCTTTAATGAGCTGCAGCCTGTCAGAAATGTTTAGGGCTTCATGCTAAGCACAGACCACTGTCATGACAGCTTTAGTTATAGCAATGAGTAGGATGTCCATAAATACATCTCTTCAATGTAGCAACCCTGTTTTTATGTTTATAGATTTAAAAAGAACATATATTATGTCCCATACACAGTGGACTTACATTCAACCCCTGTATATTTATAGTATATGTGCATTCAATATATCTATGTCTATCTATCTATCTATCTATCTATCTATCTATCTATCTATCTATCTATCTATCTATCTATCTATCTATCTATCTATCTATCTATCTATCTATCTATCTATCTATCTATCTATCTATCTATCTATCTATCTATCTATCTATCTATCTATCTATCTATCTATCTATCTATCTATCTATCTATCTATCTATCTATCTATCTATCTATCTATCTATCTATCTATCTATCTATCTATCTATCTATCTATCTATCTATCTGTGTTGGTTTTACAAAAGCTTCATTCTTAAAGGTAAGCAGTGTGTGTAATATGCTGTCTAGATTTTAAACATGTTTTTTAAAGGAATCATCACCACATGAATATGTATCTATGACCAAGCAATAAAAATGATGCCGTTGTAAAGTGTTATCGGATATAATATACTGCAAGTTTCTATGATAAGAAATGTTTGCTTAGTGTAATATGTAAATCAAACCTAGACAACAAATATAAAAAGCCAGTCAATACTTGCCAGTCTTTCTAAACATGGGTCCACTTATTACATTGTTTTGCAGATAATCACAGATGGAGGCTAGCACCGTGTAGCTAAAAACAGCCACATTTAATCAGTTGATAACTGAAGATTAAACTGAATTCAGATTAATTTGTATCAGTATGGAGTTTGTTAAATGGTTTTCTATATTAATTTACATGTTGTCTAGACATCACATCATATTGTTTCTTTGTTTAGCTTAATCACTAATTAGAACATTTAAAGCTAATGAAATGCCAACTCATTTAAAGACAAAGCAAAAAAAGGAAAAACAATTTACTCTCACAAGACTTAAGATTTTGACAGTGAAACTTACTTTCTTATCTATAAACTTTCATAACAATCATGTACCTTCTAGATAAAGAATGATACTGCTAAAAAGGGGACTCAGCATCATCCATCAAACATTCCAAGGCTCATTTTTAGGTTTAGGTTTGGAAGCTGCATTTAGGGATGCATATCTTTCTTCAGTCTTTCTATTGCACTGTTTAGTCATTTGTTTGTAAAAAAAACAATATTTTAGACTTGCTGAAATGTAATATAGCAGCATTTCCATACTAGTAAAGTTCTATTGTTGTTTTTTTAAACAATACCAAATTAACTTTTCATTTATAAAAAAAAAAAAAGTACAATTTATTTAATAAATGTATTATCTAATAGCAATAAAGATTTGTTTATGAAAAACAACTGAACCTTTATATTGAAGGAAGAACTATAGGCAAATCCAAAAATGATATGTGGGCTTCCATAAGTCAATAACATTAACATGCCAGTTTTGTTTTTGTTTTTTTGAGTTTCCCCTGTAACATAGTCTTTTTACATCTTGGTGAATCCATTTATTTCCCACTTCCTTCAACAGGTTGACAATTCAGCATTGTCATCCAGTGGACAAGGTAGTTTTAGAGCAACCAGCAGAGTAAGAACCTACACCACACAATTTTTAAGCTGTGGCAGCAGCAGTTTTTTTGTTTTTTTTTAAGTTTTTTTTTTGTTTTTTTTTTATATTTAAACCTTATGAATAAAAGTTGACTGTTGTATGTTCTCTAGGTAGTGTTTGCCCAAATCCTTGTAACTGTCACTCCCGCTGGAGAGCTTGGTCTGCATGTAAATATGGAAAAGCAAGCAAAGGTATGTAAAATAAAAAAAAATGTATACTTAATAATATTATATTATTACAGGTATTTACCCCATATACTTACCCAAATACGATATTTTTGATATAGTGATCATTTACATATAATCCTACAAATCCATTTATTTCTCATTTCCTTCAACAAGTTGACAATTCAGCATTGTCATCCAGTGGACAAGGTAGTTTTAGAGCAACCAGCAAAGTAAGGACCTACACCACACAAATTTTAAGCTGTTACAGCAGAAGTTTTTTTTTTTTTTAAGTTCGTTTTTTTTTTTTTTTTTTTATTTAAACCTTATGAATAAAAGTTGACTGTTGTACGTTCTCTAGGTAGTGTTTGCCCAAAACCTTGTAACTGTTACTCTCGCTGGAGAGCTTGGTCTGCATGTAAATATGGAAAAGTAAACAAAGGTATGTAAAATAAAAAAAAGGTATACTTAATACTATTATTACAGGTATTTATCCCATACAGTTACCCAAATACAATATTTTTGATATAGTGATCATTTACATGTAACCCTGCAGGTTAAAAGTGTATCTTTATGTTTTTCCAAATATATTCAACAGAGGTGGATACAATTATTAGCAAATTAGAGTGCAAACAATGGGCTACCTTAAAAAATACCACTATTATTGCAAGATGCTAACATTTTAAAACTTTATATATGCTTGTACCTGTAGTGTCACAGCTCATCTTAGTTCTTTTATCATTATATCAGCTGTGCAACACTGTTCAAATTATTTGTTTTACATCACAAGCACTAAGTGATTTGCTGCTGTATTTCATGGACAGTTGTACAATCCATGCTGTATTCAGTAAAACAGCCTGTTCTACTTAATCAATATGTACAGATAAAAGTCAGCCTCCTTCTTTCCACTATTCATAAGGACTATTTTTAAACAAGTATAGAAAAATAAATGTCATTATTTCCCTGTACATCTCCCTTCCTGTTATTTCTGTTATTTTTAGCTGGCATGTACAGTAAACCCCCTCCATTGCGGGGGTTACGTTCCGGACCCAGCCGCGAAAAGTGAAAATCCGCGAAATAGAAAAACCCTATTAAAATGCATTGTAGGCATGTTTTTTTTACTGTCACTGTACGTGTAAAAGCATTTTAAGGTCTTTAAACACACTTTTAAAACAATAGAAACTCATTTAAACACATAAAAGATACTAAGAGACATAGCAAGAGCTATGGAAATCACAAAAATATTTTGTTTTTAATGATTTATATAGTAAAATAACATTACAAAAAAAACTGCGAATTACCGGGACCGCAAAAACTGAACCGCAATGGAGCGGGGGATTACTGTAGTAGAAAATTCAAATGCTGTAAAAAAAATGCACTTCCTATAACCTCAAACCCAAAATGACAAAGCCATTGCCCACTTGGGCAAGCTTTAATTGCAAAGTTTTTGGACAGAACATCCTGAAAATCGTAAGTTTACCTAAGATCTTTAACAAGGAGATTTTTTGAAGACTGGAAAAAACTACACTCTTTTGATTTTGAGGTTGATCTACTTATCACTTCCTCTCACACTGATTCAACAATGTGCCAGCCCAGCTCGCCAACTGCACATGATATGAAGAAAGATCCAAATGATAGCACTCCTTTTGCCACATTCTTTGAATCATGTAAATACATAGTAAAAACGCAGTGGGTGGAGGGAAGGAAAGGTTAACACAATTCACACTCTCCTCAGCACTTACTCATAACCTTCAGTTATTTTGACTCTAAACCCTACACTGTTAGGCATAATCATAAATCAATAAAATGAGCAAAGAGGAAGCAAAGGTTCACTACAACATAATATCCATTATCAGTCAGATCCATGAAAGATGAATTTTGATTGGCTGTTATGGATAGCTGTATTCTACTCTTTCCTTTACTAATTTACTGAAGTGTCCATCAATGACAGCTTAACATTCAGAAATGGCGCCTATCATAGACTAAATAATTGGAGTTACATATTTATATAAATTAGTGTTCCAAACCGGTACACAACACAAATATACAATACAACACATACAGCCAGGCCTAGCCACATCTGTTACAAAATGTTATAGATTACCAAAAAATATAACTGCCAACAATGAAGATCGAGATTTTGACACAGAAAGCTATTTATTATTGAATACATTTAGAAAAACGACAAAGTGTAACAAACTGTATAGATGTGTGTTATGTATTTCAATTAGTAATAGTAAAATGAACATTTACATCATATGATGAAACGGTTTAGTTTACATTCTTAACTTTACATGAGATAATTTCACAGGTATTATACTGTATTGACAAATCACTACAACAACAACATCTCCTAGTTTATTATTGGAAAATTATATAAAAGATTGCCCCATTATTATGTATGAGTAAGCATTAAAGTGAATGCATGAGAGAGAGAGAGATCATTCAGAGGTTGGTGTTTTAGCTTTTCAAGCCATGAGGTTTACACAAGCAAAAAAAGATACTTTGGGTAAATAAAGTATGTCTTAGGTAGACCTGGGCAATCCTTCACCAAAACTGGGAATAATCCAATTTTTACTCTTGCCCAAAAAAAATTTCCAAATTTCAGGATAAAGACAGAAGCAAACTGCACTATGAGAAACGTTAATTAAAAACATATTTAAATCCTTGATAACAAACCAACTACAAACAGCTAATTAAAACAACCTACCAGCATAAATATTCATAAATGAACTATCATACAGTACTGTTGGCTTTGTTGAGAGCACAGGAGAGTAAATTCAAAAGGATTTCCTCATACATATTGAATGAAACATATTCTCAAAGGACCGAAGCATGGGAATGTGGTCAATAGTTATTAATAGTTGACTGTTGCTAAATCAAAGACTGTAAAGGTTTGGAGAAACAAGGGTCAAGGTTTAGGGACATGTGAAAAAAGAGTGTTCTAATTCCTTCTGTTTGTAATATTTTTACTATATTGAAATCAGGAAAAAATTATAATTTTGCTGATTGTATATTATATAACTTAATATGAGTATACAAATGCACCACAGATGTGATCACGTGAAATACCGTAGGTCTGGGCTATTTCATAGCTAGGGTCCTTGAGTTCATGACTTGTTTTGGTATGACTACCTCATTCACATTGGTAAAAGTGATTTAAAAAACTGCCCACCCTCTGCCCCACCAACATAATTTTGTCTGTTTACATATTACCATTGATGAAGATTCCTTACTATGTAAAAATGGTACAATACTTGCACAAATTGATTACAGCATATTGTACACTTAAATGAAGTATTCAAGTACAGGGTGTTTTGTAAATGATTACTTTGGAAAGGCCACACAAGATCATCAATCTTTTGGCACTGCCAGGAGTCCATCACTAATACCTGTCAGAGTTATTTTTGTATTATTTTAGGAGACTACACATACAATGTGGGATCAAACCATGAGCTAGCTTTTGATCTAGTGAAATTATTGATGACAGTGCAAATATGTGGCCAGTTTTTAATAACTGTTATAAGTAAATGAATAATGCATTATTTTATGGAAAAGGTAAGATTACATTCTGGTCTAGTATTTCAAATTTGAAATAATTACATTTTAAATTATGCAATATTTTAAAATTTCCAGGTAGCTCTAAATATAGTCTATTTGTATTTTGTGAAAAGCAAAAGTGTTTCAACCGCAAATTGAGATATAGAAGCATTCAATAGCTATGGGGTTTATTTACTAAAACTGGAGAGTGCAAAATCTGGTGCAGCTGTGCATGGTATCCAATCAGTTTCTAACTTCAGCTTGTTCAATTAAGCTTTGACAAAAAAAAAAAAAAAAACCCTAGATGTCGACTGGTTTCAATGCAGAGCTGCACCAGATTTGGTACTTTACTATTTTAGTAAATAAACCCTATGTGTATTTCAAGCAGCATTTGCTCTGTGCCTTTATGGAGGAAAAATTGTACAATGGTGGAAGAATATGAAGCACAAGTAGGGTATTCTACACAGGAAATCTTATATTAATAATTTAAAAGACACAGTGACCACATTACTATGCCCAACTCATGCTCATTAGATGAATGTGTTACCTGTAAAAATAAATATAAAACAAAAATAAACATAGTTTGCTCTATATGTTCCATTTTGTTCTGTACAAAGAGACAGTTCTGGTTGCCCATCAAGACAAAATCCAACTTATTCTAAGACTAGTAGATATATTGTCATTAATTGTACTGTGTCAATGAATAAAGCCCATTTTAATGTCAGCTTGAAACATTTTTTGTCCTACTTATATACTTAATTTTACATACAGTAACAAATTTCAGGAAAGTTACTTTGTCATATGATTTGGTTATACAGAATACCAAAAAAAATAAAAAAAATATAAGGAATACATTTATCCTGGACACTGTTGTTAGTTTCCTGCTTCTTACAGAAAATCTGAATAAGGTCTCTTGCAAATGGGTGCCTGAACCCATACAGTGTAGATTCCAACCCCTTTTTCACTACCCAGAAAGTCATAAATGGATGTGCATAGACATTTTTTTTTTTGCATACGTTATTTTTTAAGGAGGCAAACATTAGATCTTTACTTAAATTTAATCTACAGATAAATGGTATAAGCTTGAATAAAAACACTATAAAATAATTTTTTCAACAAAAAACCCAATAGATGTAATAGTGTACCATGAAAATGGTAAGTACACTCTTGGTATTAAAAGCTGGCATTATCTCCTTTAGAAGGAATGACCTCTTGTAGGCATTTTTTATAAAACTGCCCATCAGTCTTTGATAATAACATCAACATTTTTGAGCTTTTCTCCATGCAAAATTCTTTCAGTCGCAGTTTGTTTGTGGGTGTCATTGCATGAAATACCCATTTCAAAATCTAAAGAAAGAATGAAACTGCAATAAAAAGTTGGAAAAATTCCCAAAATCAGCAACTCAGCTGTAAGATAGGCACAGTGGAGATATACAGTAAAAATAGAGCTGCTCTAACAAATATTGAATACATCCATAGACCATACAATCAATAGGAAAAAAGGATGTTCTAAGGTGAGAATGTCCATCCAGGTAAATACCAGTGCAAACAGTGAAGATAAAGAAAAAAAACAAAACAATATTGTATAAAGTCCAAATGTGATATAATAAAATCCGTCCCGTGGTATTGACACCAGAAGTGTAGTAAAACCTCCATCGTAAAAATTTCCTGCTAACCAGATTGTATAGACCTCTATAAAGGTCAGTCACACCTGCGGCTTAAACCCAGCCAGGGCCTTGATCCATCCATGGAAAGAAAAGGATTGGCAAATCCCACAAGCACTAAGTGCAATGAGCGTAGAATCAGTAAGCAAGTGATATTCAATCACAGCTGCAGCCCTCCTTGGAACTTAAATCCCAAACTCAAGGTGTCACACTCATTGCTGTTCCCCAAAAAGATATAAAACTCGCAATAGTATAACATATGGAACTTTAATAATAATATAAAAGATTGCACTTACAATGGAAATAGCATAAAATTGCATGTAAAAAACAAGTAGCCCGCCGGCTATACACAAACGCCCATCCTTCCGGGATCACAGATGTGCGGTGACATCAGCACATCGCTCCACTGACGCGTTTCATCACAATCTGACATCGTTCTGGGGCACAGGCGATGTGCTGACTCAACGCATTAAATACTAAAAACCATAACAACCATGCCTCAGTCTGAGCCTCAGGCAGTCCCTCACAATATCCACCATTTTGTAAATGGTGAAATTACCCACACTTGAGATAATAAACCCAAAACTTTCTACCATATATATATGTGAGATGTCAAACACACACCAAACAAATAAAGAGATTGTGGATCAAGGTGGGAATCATCAATCTCGCACTCTACTAAAATACGGTGCACCTACCATAGAATGTCTTGGATACATAAAGTTAAATCTTATGTCCCCTATGGCCTTAATGTTGAAATAGGTGTCAATAGGTTTATAGACAATTCATGAACTTATGTTATTTTGGTTACATTATCTTGGTTTATTTTGTGAACTTGGTCTGAGTTTCGGTTATTAGTCCTGTTTTTTTAGATTAGAGGTGTTTTGTTTATGTCCCCTATGTTTAAGCTGCAGTGTTGGGGATTGAGTCCCCTCTTTGAGGAATTTGAGTCTTTTCGACTTGTCAATCTGGGTATGGAAGTAGTTGGATGCGATAATCCAGCCCCCTCCTTGTTTTGGTGATTAGTATCTATAGATTTATATATGGTAGTTTTGATTTGATCACCAGAGTTTGCTTTCCTATTCCTATTTTGATAGTGACCCCATGAGTCCATATCAGTTTTGGTGCCAATTCCGGTTGTCCGGCTCTAGGGGACGCATATATATATATATATATATATATATATATAATTTTTTTTTCAATACTTTTTTCGATACTTTTTTATTATTACTTGTTATAATGTTTCTTATATTTTATATTTTTATATTGGCATTTCTTGCATGCAGAGATGTTCTACTGCTTTGGCCTTCAGGGGGTGGCCTATTAGCATAATGCTGTGAGAGATTAGTTTAACAGACCCTCTTGATTTCCTTTAGGTGCACCATATTTTAGTAGAGTGAGAGAGAGATGATTCCAACCATGATCCATAGTCTCTCTTTTTATTTGGTGTGGGCTTGACATCTCACATATATATGTTGACGTAGATGTCAATGCGTTTATAGACAATTCATGAACTTAAGTTTTTTTGGGGGTATTTTGGTTGCATTATGTTGGTTTATTTTGTGTTATGTTTAAGCTGCAGTGGTGGGGATTGAGTCCCCCCTTTGAGGAATTTAAGTCTTTTCAACTTGTCAATCTGGCTATGGAAGTGGTTGGATGAGATAATCCAGCCCCCCTTCTTGTTTTGGCGATTGGTATCCATAGATTTATATATGGTAGTTTTTGATTTTATATCCAGGGGTCGATTTCCTGTTCCTATTTTGATAGTGTTTTTTTTTTAGGGTAAGTTCCGGTTGTCTGTATCTAAGGGAAGCATGCATATATATATTTTTTTCCAATACTTTTTAATACTTTTTTTATTATTACTTTTCATGATATTTTTTATATTTTATATTTTTTTATATTAGCATTTCTTGCATTTATCAACATTTTTTATGTTCTACCGCTTTGGCCTTCAGGGGGTGGCCTGCTAGCATAATGCTATGAGAGATTGGTTTATTAGACCCTCTAAACTTCCTTTAGGTGAACCGTATTTTAGTAGAGTGTGAGATAGATGATTCCCACCATGATCCATGATCTCTTTATTTGTTTGGTGCGGGCTTGACATCTCACATATATACGGTAGAAATTTGTGGGTTTAATATCTCAAGTGTGGGTAATTTCACCTTTTTCATAATGGTGGACATTGTGAGGGACTG
This sequence comes from Pelophylax lessonae, assembly GCF_965119305.1. Taxonomy (NCBI): domain Eukaryota; kingdom Metazoa; phylum Chordata; class Amphibia; order Anura; family Ranidae; genus Pelophylax; species Pelophylax lessonae. The sequence goes on from NC_138768.1 coordinate 366,098,200, forward strand.
TCCAAGGCTCAGACCAAGGGGTGGTTGTTATGGTTTTTAGTATTTAATGCTTTGAGTCAGCGCATTGACTGTGCACCAGGATGACGTCAGATTGTAATGAAATGCGCTGGGTGGAGCGACATGCTGATGTCACTGCGCATTTGTGATCCTGGGAAGTACGGGCGTTTGTGTATAGCCGGCCGGCTACTTGTTTATGCATGCAATTTTATGCTATTTCCATTGTAAGTGCAATCTTTTATACAATTACTCAAGTTCTATATGTTATTATACTATGGCGAGTTTTATATCTTTTTGGGGAATGGCAATGAGTGTGACACCTTGAGTTTGGGATTTGAGTTCCAAGGAGGGCTGCAGCTGTGATTGAATATAGAAACATAGAAACATAGAATGTGTCGGCAGATAAGAACCATTTGGCCCATCTAGTCTGCCCAATATATCTGAATCCTATGAATAGTCCCTGGCCCTATCTTATATGAAGGATAGCCTTATGCCTATCCCATGCATGCTTAAACTCCTTCACTGTATTTGCAGCTACCACTTCTGCAGGAAGGTTATTCCATGCATCCACTACTCTCTCAGTAAAGTAATACTTCCTCATATTACTTTTAAACCTTTGCCCCTCTAATTTATAACTGTGTCCTCTTGTGGTAGTTTTTCTTCTTTTAAATATGCTCTCCTCCTTTACGGAGTTGATTCCCTTTATGTATTTAAAAGTTTCTATCATATCCCCTCTGTCTCTTATTTCTTCCAAGCTATACATGTTAAGGTCCTTTAACCTTTCCTGGTAAGTTTTTTCCTGCAATCCATGTACTAGTTTAGTAGCTCTTCTCTGAACTCTCTCTAGAGTATCTATATCCTTCTGGAGATATGGCCTCCAGTACTGCGCACAATACTCCAAGTGAGGTCTCACCAGTGTTCTGTACAGCGGCATAAGCACTTCTCTCTTTCTACTGCTTATACCTCTCCCTATACATCCAAGCATTCTGCTGGCATTTCGTGCTGCTCTATTACATTGTCTTCCCACCTTTAAGTCTTCTGAAATAATTACTCCTAAATCCCTTTCCTCAGATACTGAGGTCAGGACTGTGTCAAATATTCTATATTCTGCCCTTGGGTTTTTACGTCCCAGGTGCATTATCTTGCACTTATCCACATTAAATTTCAGTTGCCAGAGTTCTGACCATTCTTCTAGTTTTCCTAAATCCTTTTCCATTTGGCGTTTCCCTCCAGGAACATCAACCCTGTTACATATCTTTGTGTCATCAGCAAAAAGACAAACCTTACCATCGAGGCCTTTTGCAATATCACTTATGAAGATATTAAACAAAATTGGTCCCAGTACAGATCCCTGAGGTACCCCACTGGTAACATGACCTTGTTCTGAATGTTCTCCGTTGACTACAACCCTCTGTTGTCTGTCACTCAGTCACTGCCTAATCCACTCAACAATATGGGAGTCCATGCTCAATGACTGCAGTTTTTTTGATAAGTCTTCTATGTGGGACAGTGTCAAAAGCCTTACTAAAATCTAGATATGCAATGTCTACTGCACCTCCACCGTCTATTATTTTAGTCACCCAGTCAAAAAAATATATAAGATTTGTTTGACATGATCTCCCTGAAGTAAACCCATGTTGTTTTTCATCTTGCAATCCATGGGATTTAAGATGTTCCACAATCCTATCCTTTAATAGGGTTTCCATTAATTTGCCTACTATTGATGTCAGACTCACTGGTCTATAGTTGCACGATTCCTCCCTACTACCTTTCTTGTGAATGGGCACGACATTTGCCAATTTCCAATCTTCCGGGACAACTCCTGTTACTAATGATTGGTTAAATAAATCTGTTAATGGTTTTGCCAGCTCACCACTAAGCTCTTTTAATAATTTTAGGTGTATCTCATCAGGACCCTGTGACTTATTTGTCTTCACTTTAGACAGCAATCTTAGAACGTCTTCCTCTGTAAAGACACATGCATCAAACGATTCATTAGTCATCCTTTCAAGTGGAGGTCCTTCTCCTTTTTCTTCTGTAAAAACTGAACAGAAGTATTCATTAAGGCAGTCGGCTAGCCCTTTATTCTCTTCTACATACCTTCCGTCCTTTGTTTTTAATTTAGTTATTCCTTGTTTTAATTTCCTTTTTTCATTTATATATCTGAAGAATGTCTTATCCCCCTTTTTCATAGACTGAGCTAGTTTTTCTTCTGCCTGCGCTTTAGAAGTTCTTATAACTTGCTTGGCCTCTTTCTGCCTAATCTTGTAGATTTCCTTATCTTCATTGCTCTGGGTTTTTTTATAATTACAAAATGCTAGCTTTTTATTTTTAATGATTTGGGCCACTTCTGCTGAGTACCACAGTGGTCTCTTCCTTTTTTTGCTTTTACTGACAAGTCTAATGCAATTTTCTGTTGCCTTCAATAATGCACCTTTTAAGTAGTCCCATTTCTCCTGGACTCCATGTAATCCGTACCAGTCTGATAAGGACTCATTTATGACTAATTTCATTTTTGAAAAGTCTGTTTTTCTAAAATCTAAAACTTTTGTTTTTGTGTGGTGTGACTCTTTCACAGTTCTTATATTAAACCACACTGACTGGTGATCACTGGATCCCAAGGTTTCGCCTACAATGACATCATATACCGAATCCCCATTTGTGAATACCAGATCCAAAATGGCCTCCCTCCGGGTTGGCTCCTCAACCACTTGTTGCAGAGACAACCCCAGTAGGGAGTTTAGAATATCTGTACTCCTGGTAGAACTTGCTATTTTGGTTTTCCAGTTTATATCTGGAAGATTGAAATCTCCCATAATGATAACTTCTCCTTTCATTGTCATTTTAGCTATTTCTTCAACTAGTAGATCATCTAGTTCTTTGACTTGACCAGGTGGTCTATATATCACACCTACACGAGTTACTGCATGATTAGCAAACTGCAACGTAACCCAAACTGACTCTATGTTGGCTTCACCAACTTGTATTAGGTTAGATTTAATGCTATCTTTCACATACAGGGCCACTCCTCCTCCTTTCTTGCCTTCTCTGTCTCTTCTGTATAAAGAGTACCCTGGTATGGTTATGTCCCAGTCATTTCTTTCATTAAACCATGTCTCCATAACAGCCACTAAATCTACATTCTCAGATGCCATAATTGACCCAAGTTCATTGATTTTTTTACCTAAACTGCGAGCATTTGTAGACAGGACTCTGAGCTTGTCATTGCTTAACCTCTGTGCTTCTGACCTGTTCTGGCATTGTTTCGGGGGGCAATTGGACTCTTGTAATTCCACTCTTTTGCCCCCCCTTCCTAGTTTAAATACTCTTTCGCAAATTCTTGGAGTTGTTCACTAAGTACATTTGTTCCTTTGAGAGAAAGATGCAAACCATCTTTTTTGTACAGTTCCTTTCTATTCCAAGTAGAGCTATCATGAGAAACAAAGCCAAATCCTTGCTCTTGACACCATTTACTAAGCCATATGTTGAACTCCTTTATGCGCCTCTGCCTATCATTCTGAACATTATGCACAGGCAGAACTTCAGAAAATGAAATGGTGGATGCAAAATCCTGTACGTCATTTCCAAGTGTGATAAAAGATTTTTTCACCTCTGACACTTCATTGCAAGCCAGGTCATTTGTCCCTAGATGAACAAGAACATCCACGTCCCCTTCCTGCTTTGCTTACTTAACAATATTAATAATACGTCTTCTATCTCGTCTAGCAGTAGCACCAGGGAGACATCTCACAAAACCATTTTCTTTAAGCTCCACACTTCTTATGATTGAATCACCCAGCATCAGCTGCTTCCTTTGAGACATCACTTTATCTTTTTTGTCCTTGGCTGCAGTCTTGCATACATTAGACATAGGAGTCGATGGTTTCTCACCCTCTGTGCTTGAGTCCATATCCATGTTGTCCTTACATTCTGAGAGTGCTGCAAATGAATTTTGGAGAACCACCGACTGAGGGACATGTCTTCTATCCACCCCTCTAAGTCTTCCTGAACCTACAGTAACCCATCTGCCATTTCTGGGGGTCCTCTGTGGCAGTGGCTGGAGTTATCTTGCTTATCACTTGCTTACTGATTCTATGTTCTGTGCACTTCATGCGTGGTGGGATTTGCTAATCATTTTCTTTCCATGGATTGCTTAAGGCCCTGGCTGGGTTTAAGCCGCAAGTGTGATTGACCTTTATAGAGGTCTATACAATCTGGTAAGCAGGACATTTTTACGGTGGATGTTTTACTACACTTCGGGTGTCAATATCACAGGACAGATATTGTTATATCACAATTGGACTTTATACAATATTGTTTTGTCTTTTTCTTTATCTTCACTGTTTACACTGGTGAATTTACCTGGATGGACTTTCTCACCTTAGAACACCCTTTTTCTTATTGATTGTATTGTGTATGGATGTATTCAATATATGTTAGCACAGTTCTATTTTTACCATTTCAAAATCTACCTACAAAATTTTTTTGGAGATAAATTAGGGCTTTGACTGGGGCAATTCCTAAACCTCCATTTCCTATTTTTGACCCATTCCTTGATATGTTTCACAGCTGGGATGAGGTTCTTTTAAAATGTTGTCTTTGATCTGTGTCAAACATGTCTACTGTTACTGTTATCAAACAACTCTATCTTTGATTGTTTAGTCTGAAGGACATTGTTCCAGATGGCCTGGTGTTTGCCTATATGTTCATTTACAAACTGTAGTGCTAATCTAAAGTTTTTTCTGTACATATGAAGAGAAAAATATAATTAGAGGATATAAATATACGTAAGTACTGATATCAAGGCAGTATATCAAGGTCACACCATATCCTAAATTATTTACTGATAAAGGTATTCTGCAATCCAACCGGGATATTTGGTGATATATAAAAGATAATATTAATACATAAACCTCTAAAGACATTGATTACACCAGTATCACATAAATTAAACGAGCTCAATCATAATGTGTATCACATCATCTTACAATGAGGACTGTTGAATATTCATACATCATTACATTAATAAAAGACATTTGTTAAAATGTTATCTTTCAAAGTACGTAGTCAAATCACATCAATATGATTGTTTATTCAAAACACATGTTAAAATTGTGCACATATGGTTGTCCATCCAATGCATTTTCTGGAACAGTGTCAACTTTATTAAGGATGTACTGTATGTGTACCCCAAAACATACTGTATATTCAGACTGAAAATTCATATATGTATTGAACTCGTAATTTAACAGAAAACCATGTACAAGTTTAGGCTTTTGTCTCCCATACCTAGATGTAGGCATGGGTCTCAGCAATCTATAGCTAGGCAGGGAAAATAGATGGAACACCATTAAACATACAATGTCCACATGGGAAAGCAGACCTCCCATATAGGAAACCCTAGCAAGATCACCCCCTCGGAGATACATCCAACTTACAGGTCCCAGAAGTTGCCTACAATCTGCCATGTCATGGTTGAGAAAAAAATTCCCAGCCTTGAATGAAACAGGAAGTAAAGGTAAGATAATCTCTCCCCCTTAAATACCCTACCAAGTCTCCATGTGTGCACTGCATGTGAAGCAAAGATGTCATGAAGTGACATTAAAGTGTCACAATGCACCGCAATGTGATGATATGGTGTCATGACGCACACCATAAATGACACGGCGTGTCCAGATGCACTTCAATTAAGGGACCTATTTGTAACTATCCCACCTTGGATCCTGTCACCAAACATCCACACCAGAGGTCTACTAAATTGCCACAAGAAGCCAATGTGGGAACAGGGAAAAAAAAATAGGAGTGCTTTATGGGGAAAAAAGGAATGGGAGAAAATAATTGTGTACCTGCACATGCAATGAAATCTACCACATACCCCAAATCATACCTTACAGGATACCACCTGTAATGTTCTGGTACCTTTGGGTACCCTAATTACTCTTTCATAAGTGTATGCGCCCCACCATTCTCTTTTGGTAAGGTGCGCATACACCTTTAAGACTGATGCTGTCATCACTGAGCGCCGGACTGGATGGCTATTTAGATCGCCGGCTCTCACTCACATGTGTTCGTTCAAACTGCTTTGTGCCTTGATGCTAACCTGTCTTGAAGCTCTCATGCTTGCAAGCATACCTCACTGTCGGAACCACGCTGCGCTGATCCCTGTATCCCGCTACCGGATCATCCACTCTTGCCGAACCTCTCCTCTGCTACATTGCTATTAGTGATAAGTACCCCACAGGGGAAACCTCTATAACCTTTATACTAAAGCTTACACTATCTAGCTCTGCATACTAAGGACTATTACTACATCTGCATTATCTAAGATTGCTAGCTCTTGAGCCTACTACCACCTGTTCTTGCACTGGGTTGATCTCTCTTGTATGTCCACCTGCTACTCTGTCATCTGCTACCATACATGATTGCTAAACCTATCTGCATCCCATCTGCTACTATCTTACTTTCAAGAACATTTCCTTTCAAGTGTCTGTCATCTACTATCTCTACCCAACCTGTCTCTTCAGCCTATCATCACTGTGTTACTATATACATAAGTCACTCTAGGAAACATCTTATTGAGTGTGTGTATTTACTTGCTGAATTGAGATCATCCACACATGATGAGTCATTGAGAGTTGGGAATGGTGTCTCAGCGTTTCTCTACATGACTACTGAAGTGGAATATTTCTGCAGCTGAAAATCCACATCATACGTAAAACGCAGGAGTGTTACAGATTGAACGAACCACAAATGGATTCAGCAGAAATAACCACTCAGATGACACAATTAAAACAGCAAGTAACTGCGTTAATACACGCACTTGCTGAATTAAAAGAAGACAATCAGGCTCTGTCGCAGCAGGTAATTAGACTGACACAACTTACCTCTGCTCAGTCCCCTGAACCCAAAATAAATCCTCCTTTGGTATTTACAGGCGATCGCAAAAAATTTCGCGAATTTAAAAACGCATGTGAGTTACTTTTCTTGCTAAAACCCCGTACCTACCTTACTGATCACATTAAGGTTTGTACTATTATTTCTTACCTAACAGGCGATCCTCGGGCCTGGGCAGACTCTCTTTTTGAGAAAAACGACCAGCTTCTCAACTCCTATGCCTTTTTCCTAGCAGAACTCACTAGCCTATATGATGATCCCAATAGGCAGAGTACTGCCGATCTTCAATTAAGATCCTTGAAACAAGGTAGGAGACCTGTAGAAGACTTTGTCGCAGAATTCAAGAGATGGACCCTTGATTCAGAATGGAATGATGCATCTCTGAAAACCCAATTTAGGCTTGGATTATCAGAGGCCGTTAAAGACGAGCTCGCCCGAGCGGATCTGCCAAAAACCCTGGATGCATTGATACAACTCAGTATCACCATAGATAGAAGACTACGAGAAAGAAAGGCTGAGAAAATGGGAATGTCATTATCCAGTTCTTCTCGGATTTCGGCCGTTGACCCCGTTCCTATGGAGGTAGGAACCATACGCCCACCTCTATCAACTATGGAAAGAGCCAAAAGACGATCTGGTAATCTCTGCTTGTACTGTGCATCCCCGGATCACAAGATAAACGTCTGTCCCCTAGTCTACAAAAAGAAGAGTGAGTGTTCACATGTCCTCCTAGGGGGATTGACAACTTCAATCACTAACCCTTACCTTTCTGTTTGCTTAACATTACAGTGGGACCAGAACAAGATTACTACTAAGGCCATGATTGACACAGGATCTTGTGGAAAATATATTGACATACGTTTTGCTGCTTTAAATAAAGTTCCTATTATTTCTAAACTTAAACCTGTCTCAGTAAGTCTTATTAACAGTGTTCCTTTATCCTCTGGTCCGATCACTGATCAGACACAGGCACTCCTAGTCACTACTAACGGGTCTCATATGGAGACCACTACCTTCGATCTAATACCTTCACCCCACTTTCCCATTGTGTTGGGACTTCCCTGGTTGCACACACATCAACCAACCATAGATTGGAAGGAACGGACCCTGGCCTTCCTCTCTTGCTATTGCGAGGGTACGTGTAACCTCCCGTCTTTCGGGAAGATCCTGTCTGTGGTGACAGATGAGATTGCACCACTATGTTATCAGGATCTCTCTGAGGTTTTTCTTGAGAAAAATGCTCAAGCACTACCTCCCCATCGAGACTATGATTGTAGCATTGATCTACTCCCAAATAGCAAATTGCCGTTCGGTCATGTTTATCCTCTTTCACAGGATGAACTTTCCCATCTCAAAGACTATTTGGATGAGAATTTGGAAAAAGGTTTTATTAGACCTTCCACTTCTTCCACAGCAGCAGGACTCTTTTTTGTCCGCAATAAGGACTCAAGTCTCAGGCCTATCATCGACTATAGGCAATTGAATGCTATTACAATAAAAGATCGCTATCCTCTACCGCTTATCCCTGAGCTCATTGAGCAGGTGCGTGGAGCTACCTATTTTTCAAAATTGGACCTGAAAGGAGCATACAATCTCATTCGAATCCGTGATGGACACGAGTGGAAGACTGCATTCAGAACCAGATACGGATTGTTCGAATATCTTGTAATGCCATTCGGGCTATGCAACGCCCCTGCAGTTTTTCAACGATTTATAAACGATATTTTCAGAGACTTACTAGATGTCTGTGTTGTGGTATATCTGGACGATATACTTATATATTCACGATCCCTGTCTGAACACATAAGACATGTAAGACTAGTATTATCGAGATTGCTTGCACACAACCTTTATGTGAAACTGAAAAAATGCTTGTTTCATAAAGAAGAGGTACTCTTTCTAGGCTACATCATATCCAAAACAGGAATCGAGATGGACATGAGTAAGATATCCTGCATTCAGGATTGGCCTACACCAACCACACGCAAGGCGCTACAGCGATTCCTTGGATTTTCAAATTTCTACAGGAAGTTCATTAGAAACTTCTCTGCCATTGTGAGACCCCTCACACAGCTCACTAGCATTAAAAAACCATTCAAATGGTCAGATGAAGCAAATAAAGCTTTTCACCTGTTAAAGACAAGGTTTACTTCTGCTCCCATATTACGCCATACAGACCCATCCCTCCAATACATTCTGGAAGTAGATGCGTCAAACATGGCAGTAGGAGCAATACTCTCCCAATGACCAACTCACACTTCACCACTTCATCCAGTCGCCTTTTTTTCTAAATCCCTAAGCAGTCCCGAGATAAATTACCCCGTGGGTGAAAAGGAACTGCTTGCTATAAAATTGGCTCTGGAGAAGGCACCCAATTACCAATACTTATATACACGGACCATAAAAATCTCTAATATCTTCAGACTAACAAAACTCTCTCGCACCGACAGGTACGATGGTCACTATTCTTTTTAAGGTTTAACTTCCTAGTGACCTACACACCTGCAGATAAGAACAAAAAGGCGGATGCACTATCACGACTAACTGAAGAAAACTACTTCGAGATCCCTTCCGTTCCTATAATACCTCACAAACGCATTATTGGAGTTGTCCGTTCCTTGAAGGAAGAGGTTTTGCATGGTATAAGTTTGGATTCACCCCCACCACAACTAAATACTGATGCAGAAGGCTTCCTCTACTACAACGACAAACTTTACATACCACCTACCATACGCACCAAGATCTTGGAATTATCGCATGATGTGCCTATGGCAGGACATATGGGTATGACAAAGACTCTTAATCTGATTACCAGGCAATTCTGGTGGCCTGACATGAAAACATCTATACAAAAATTCGTCTCTTCATGCAATGTCTGTGCCAGGTCCAAAATTGACACTACGAGACCATCCGGTCTACTATGCAGTCTACCAATACCCCAAACTCCATGGGAAGTTGTGTCCTTGGACTTTATAGTGGAATTGCCTCCTTTCAAAGGATTTAATACCATCTTAGTGTCAGTGGACCATCTGACAAAAATGGCACATTTCATTGCTATTCGCAGACTACCTTCGTCCAAACAAACGGCAGAACTCCTGATGAAACATGTCTTTAAGATACATGGTATCCCAAAAACTCTTCTGTCTGACCGTGGATCACAATTTATTTCCAAGTTCTGGCAAGAACTATGTCACATACTATGGATCGAGCGGAAGCTCACTTCTCCTTACCATCTGCAGACCAACGGACAGACTGAAAGAGTCAACCAATGCATCGAGCAATATTTACGTTGTTACACTTCTTACCAACAGGATGATTGGGTGGATCTTCTCCCTCTGGCAGAATTTGCCTACAACAACGCAACCCACAGTACGAACAAGCAGAGTCCGTTCTACTTGAACTATGGGTTTCATCCCTCTATTCTTCCACCACGCATCCTTCCTTCAAATAACCCAGTAGCTTCAGACTATCTTACCCAAATAAAGGACTCTCTGGGTTTGCTTAATACTACCATTGCACACGCTCATAGTCAACAAAAGAAGTACTATGATCTTCGCAGAAGACCTTCTCCTCAGTACGCTATCGGGGACCTCGTTTGACTCTCAACAAAAAATTTAAGACTGAAAATCCCTAGCAAAAAGCTTGGACCTCTGTTCTTGGGACCTTTCCCAATCAAGAAACTTATTGGAAAAGCTGCAGTACAGCTTACATTGCCAATAGACCTTAAAATACATCCCATTTTCCATGTGTCGCTACTGAAGCCCCATGTTCCTGACCAAGGAATAAGGCCTACTATCCCACCTCCTCCTCCTGTACAAGTTGAAGGTGGAGAAGAATACGAGATAAAAGAGATTCTGGATTCTCGTATCCACAGAGGAAGACTTCAGTACTTGGTTCGATGGAAGAACTATGGGCCCCAAGACGACACCTGGCTAAACACCTCTGACATACATGCCTCTAGATTAATCCGCAATTTTCATGCGAAGTACCCAGACAAACCAGCTCCAGAGGCCTTCAGGAGCCGGCCTTAAGGGGGGGGGGGTACTGTAATGTTCTGGTACCTTTGGGTACCCTAATTACTCTTTCATAAGTGTATGCGCCCCACCATTCTCTTTTGGTAAGGTGCGCATACACCTTTAAGACTGATGCTGTCATCACTGAGCGCCGGACTGGATGGCTATTTAGATCGCCGGCTCTCACTCACATGTGTTCGTTCAAACTGCTTTGTGCCTTGATGCTAACCTGTCTTGAAGCTCTCATGCTTGCAAGCATACCTCGCTGTCGGAACCACGCTGCGCTGATCCCTGTATCCCGCTACCGGATAATCCACTCTTGCCGAACCTCTCCTCTGCTACATTGCTATTAGTGATAAGTACCCCACAGGGGAAACCTCTATAACCTTTATACTAAAGCTTACACTATCTAGCTCTGCATACTAAGGACTATTACTACATCTGCATTATCTAAGATTGCTAGCTCTTGAGCCTACTACCACCTGTTCTTGCACTGGGTTGATCTCTCTTGTATGTCCACCTGCTACTCTGTCATCTGCTACCATACATGATTGCTAAACCTATCTGCATCCCATCTGATACTATCTTACTTTCAAGAACATTTCCTTTCAAGTGTCTGTCATCTACCATCTCTACCCAACCTGTCTCTTCAGCCTATCATCACTGTGTTACTATATACATAAGTCACTCTAGGAAACATCTTATTGAGTGTGTGTATTTACTTGCTGAATTGAGATCATCCACACATGATGAGTCATTGAGAGTTGGGAATGGTGTCTCAGCGTTTCTCTACATGACTACTGAAGTGGAATATTTCTGCAGCTGAAAATCCACATCATACGTAAAACGCAGGAGCGTTACACCACCACAATATCAAACATCAAATATAATATTTAACAATTACATCAGTATCATTCACCAAAATATACTGCATATACCAATTACAAATACAGTATGCACATAACAGTATATATTACAAAATAAAAATTTAATAAAATAGGTGATAATAATAGCAGTAATGATAATGATAAACAAACACCAATGCGCCACAAATGAAAAGTACAAAAAAACAGTTCAAACAAACCTATCTAGCCACAGTATGGTCTTTCTCAAACCTACCACTTCCCTTGCCACAGTGATATAGTCATATCATGGTCCCTGCTCACATGCATACATTTACCACATACATACAGTATCTCACAAAAGGGAATACAACCCTCACATTTTTGTAAATAATTTATTATATCTTTTCATGTGACAACACTGAAGAAATTACACTTTGTTAAAATGTAAAGTAGTGAGTGTACAGCTTGTATAACAGTGTTAATTTGCTGTCCCCTCAAAACAACTCAACACACAGCCATTTATGTCTAAACTGCTGGCAACAAAAGTGGGTACACCCCTAAGTGAGAGTGTCCAAAGTGGGCCCAAAGTGTCAATATTTTGCGTGGCCACCATTATTTTCCAGCACTTCCTTAACCCTCTTGGGCATGGAGTTCCCCAGAGCCCCCAGAGCTTCACAGGTTGCCACTGGAGTCCTCTCCCACTCCTCCATGATGACATCACAGAGCTTGTGGATCTTAGAGACCTTGCACTCCTCCACCTTCTGTTTGAGGATGCCCCAAAGCTGCTCAATAGGTTTAGGTCTGGAGACATGCTTGGCCAGTCCATCACCTTTCCCCTCAGCTTCTTTAGCAAGGCAGTGGTCATCGTGGAGGTGTGTTTGGGGTCGTTATCATGTTGCCCTGTGACCCAGTCTCAGAAGGGAGGGATCATGCTCTGCTTTAGTATGTGACAGTACATGTTGCCATTCATGGTTCCCTCAATGAACTGTAGCCCCCCAGCTTCGGTAGAACTCATGCAGCCCCAGACCATGACACTCCCACCACCATGCTTGACTGTAGGCAAGACACACTTGTCTTTGTACTCCTCACCTGGTTTCCACCACACACGCTTGACACCATTTGATTGAACCAAATAAGTTTATATTGGTCTCATCAGACCCCAAGACATGGTTCCAGAAATCCAGTCTGCTTGTCTTAAGCAAAATGTTTGTTCGCTTTTTTGTGCATCTTCTTTAGAAGAGGCTTCCCTCTGGGATGACAGCCATGCAGACAAATTTGATGCAGTATATGCGGTGTATTGTCTGAGCACTGACAGGCTGACACCCCCCCCCCCACCCCTTCAACCTCTGCAACAATGCTGGCAGCACTCATACATCTATTTCCCAAAAGACAAACTCTGGATATGATGCTGAGCACGTGCACTCAACTCCTTTGGTCGACCATGGCGAGGCCTGTTCTGAGTGGAACCTGTCCTGTTAAAATGCTGTAAGGTCTTGCTGAAGCTAAGTTTCAGGGTCTTGGCAATTTTCTTATAGCGTAGGCCATCTTTATGCATAGCAACCATTCTTTTTTTCAGATCCCCAGAGAGTTCTTTGCCATGAGGTGCCATGTTGAACTCCCAGTGACAGGTATGAGAGAGTGAGAGCAATAAAACCAAATTTTAACCCACCTGCTCCCCATTCACATCTGAGACTTTGTAACACTAACGAGTCACATGACACCAGTAAGGGAAAATGGCTAATTGGGCTCAATTTAGACATTTTGACTTGAAATGTGCTCACTTTTGTTTCCAGACATTAATGGCCGTGTGTTGAGTTATTTTGAGGGGATGGCAAATGTACACTTTTATACAAGTTGTACACTCACTACTTTACATTGAAGCAAAGTGTTACTTCTTCAGTGTTGTCACATGAAAAGCTATCATAAAATATTTACAAAATGTGAGGGATGTACTCACTTTTGTGAGACTCTGTACTTATATTTTTCTCTCGTTTCTCCACCAACAACCCTTTGACTCTTATAGCTCCAACAAGTTATCCCTCATACCAACCACCTCCCTCCCTGCAGTGATGCTGGTATAGCATAGTTCTTGCTCACATGCATTCATTCCAAACCCTTTTTTTCTACCTTTTTGCCCTGCCCCCAACCCTCTGAATTTTCCAATCCCAGTATGGTATTCTTCATACCTACCACTTCCCTCCCCACAGTGTCACTGGCATGGCATTGTCCCTGTTTTTATGCATGCATCTAACTTTATTTATTTTCCTTATCCATGTAATGTTTTCCTTTTCTTTTATTTGGCCCCTCTAATCCCCTGACCATTCCAGCCCATTATGTTTTTTTTTTCCACATTATCATTTCCCTTCCTATTGTGATGCTGACATAGCCTAGTCCCTGTTCACTTGCTTTAGCTGCCCAGACTCCGCCCCTGTCTAGCCCCTACCTGTGCAATGGAGGATTTAAGCCTGACACACACACACACATGTCAAGTACCTTTCCAATCCAAGTGTATCTCCTGTTTTAGTCCCACTCACCTCCTTTTTCCAGCTAGGACTTTAAGAGGGTGTCTACTATTCCCAACTGAATCTGTAGCTTAATTTAGCCTGTCTCTGCTTCCTTTTCTCTCTCCTTTTTATTGCAGCCATACAAACTTTGTTCCTATTACTTCTATCTGTTTTTTTTTTTCTTTTTAGTGTCTTCTCCAATGTTCCTTCATTTAAGCTGCAGCTCACTCACATGTTGGTTCCATATAGTGAAGAATAGAACCTACTTTGGAAGAATATCTCATTGTTTATGGAATGTTTGAACAGGTTTTTGTACTTCTCATTTGCTGTGCATTGGTGTTTGTTTATCATTATTATTACTACTATTATTATCACTTTTTTATTTTTTATTTATTTGTTTATTTATTATTATAATTATTATTATTATTAGTATTATTAGTATTATTATTATTATTTGTGTACTGTTGCTTTAACAAGAACAAGAACACATTAAGTCTTTCTTACATTCTTTGCTTTTGTTTTTGTGTTGCCCTGTAGCCCTAATAAGGACATGTTTTCTTTTTCCTTCTTGGACTGATACTTCTTAGTCGAGTAATGTATGTCCTTTTTAATGTATGTCCTTTTTGGCTCTGATAATTACTGCATTAAGGTATTTGTAGTTTTATACTTGTATATATCTATAGTTTTTAAGACATTTTAATGATTTTTTTATATTTTCTTTATTGTCTAGTTTTTAGCCCTGATGTAGGGGGAGTGCTGAGCCGTTGGCTGTTACAAAATAAAAATACTTTAAAAGTCTGTACAAGCTGGTGTGGAGCTCCCTTCCTTTAAAGAAATTTATAAATTAGCTTTTTGTCAATCATAATTTACATGTAAAAAGAGTATTAAGGGGAGGGAGTTCCAGAAAAGAACCCTTTTGAAGTTAAACCTCTTTTCTTCTAACCTCAAATCATGGCCATGTTTACTCTTAAAGTAAACAGTTTATGTGTTTCTGGAGTCACATTTAATATATTTGTGCATTGTAATTATATCCCTTCTTAAATGCCTCCTCTCTAGAGTAAATAATTGTAATCTATGTAATCAAACTTTGTAGTTGAGGTCCTCCACCCCCTTTATTAATTCTGTTGCCCTGCAAAACTCTTTGAACAATGTCTTTCCAGAGAATTGTTGACCAAAACTGAGCTGCATATTCAAGATGCGGCTGAACCAGTGTTTTCTAAAGTGATAGAATTATTGACTTATCTTTTGAGTGTTTTCTCTTTTTAATTCATGAGAGTATTTTGTTAGTTTTGTTAGCTGGGGCTTGGCATTGCATTCTATTGCTAAAGCCTCGTACACACGCATCGATAGTTGGCCGTGAATTTTCGGCAAACGTCCGATCGGCCGATTTTTGGCTTGTTAGTATGATGCTTTCGACAACAGACTCCGACTTTTCGGCCGAACAAAATCTGGTGTGCAGGCTATAACATTTTTGTTGGCCGTCAACAGAACGGCCGATTTTCCGTCAGTCAGTACAGATTTTGGCAGACAAAAATCAGATGAGCAAGACTGGGCATGCTCAGAGAAGAAAAAACACACGGAAAGTAAACCAGCACATGACATCACTTCTGAAGTTGGTTTTTGTTGGCCGAGAAAATTAGTGTGCAGTCTAGAGCACATTTCAACCAACACAACAACACTGGACAAAAGCCGGCCGATCGGTCGGACAATAATCGTTGCGTGTGTACAAGGCATAAGTCTGTGATCAACAGTCACCCTCAGGGTCTTTTTGTCACAGATTTTCTGATATGACTGAAAATTTGTCATTTATCACTACTCTCTGGACCTGTTCATATAACCAGTTTCTTATCCATGTTCATACCCCCCACTCCTGCACAGCTAGCACACCAAATCTTCACCATCACTTCAGAGACAGTGAACAGTCTGTGGCTTTGTTTTTCTGTTTTATTAGGGAGTTTCAACATGGATAGGGATGAGAGGTTATGGGATGCCCACTTGATTTCGACAACTGCAGGGACAACTTCCTATATACATTCAGGGCAGCCATCAGAAATGTTGGGGCCTCTTACAACGCTTTAGGCCTGGGCCCCCCCCCCCCCAGGGCCTGACCACTAACATTCTCCATGGCCCATCCACTGGCCCTCCCACCAAATCTGTCTACTGGCCATCCCACGAGTCCTTCGGTGCACCCACTTTTATTTTAATACTCTTAAAACGTAATATATGAAAATGAAAAGTGTATTATTCCCCATCCCCGCCCAGAATTATCCATCCCTTTCCACAATGTATCCCCATCCCTGCCCAGAATAATCCATGGCTGGGGCCACTTTCCCTATTGACCAGCTAACCACACCCCCTGCTCGAGTGCTGCCCAATCAGATGAGTATTAACTATCCTTGCAGCTGCAGGCTCCGCCTCAGCAGGAAACGAAGCGGCACAAGCTGGTCAGATGCATCTGCAGGCTCATCTCTTATGCTGTCGCCGCATGGTTGGGGGGGCGGTGCCAATAAAATTAATCATGGCTTATTCTGGAGGGCAGGGGTGGAGAACCTTTTCTTTGCCAAGGGCCATTTGGATATTTATAACATCATTTGGGGGCCATACAAAATTATCAACTTAAGATTTAAGAATTAGCCTGTGTCAGGGAAGAAGTCCAAGACGTACTGGCAAATAGGCCAATGCCCAATATGTTCGAGCTAATTTGCGCATGCGCATTAGCGAAAGGCATGCGATGGTGCATTGGCGTACGCAAAGCGTGCTAATTGCCAGTGTTCACTGGCCTATATAAGGATACCAGTGGCTATCATAAATTGCTGGATTATCTTCAGCTTGTATCCTGTGTTCCTGTGACTTGTGCTTCTGTTTGATTACCAGTTACCGACCCGAATTACCCCTGACCTGCTCTTGCTTCTCTCCTTGCTCTGAACCCGGCTTGCTTCTCGGACCTGCTCCTGGCTATTCCAGATTGATATCCTGTGCTTGTCCCTGGCTTGATCTCGACCCTGCTTGAATCTGCTCCTGATGGACCTGCCGTGTTTGATCCCCGGCCAGGCTTCTAACCTTGCTCCTGCTTATTCCTTTGTCAAGGTCTGCCAGCACCTCCAGAGAACCATGGGCTGTGACCACCTTCTCTACCTGTGGGTGTCCTCGCATCTAGTTTCATCAGGCAGCTTCACCTGCAGGCAACCTGTGCACAGGGCCGGTGCTAGACTATTTTGCACCCTAGGCAAGACCAACTACTTGCGCCCCCCCCCCCCAAAAAAAAAAAA
Organism: Pelophylax lessonae; assembly: GCF_965119305.1. Classification (NCBI taxonomy): domain Eukaryota; kingdom Metazoa; phylum Chordata; class Amphibia; order Anura; family Ranidae; genus Pelophylax; species Pelophylax lessonae. The sequence goes on from NC_138768.1 coordinate 366,115,722, forward strand.
AAAAAACTGAATGGCTTTGTGCAGTGTCATTAAATAACAGGCCAATACACTATTTGATCACAGATCCCATTGTGTGACAATATGTCACGGTGATTTATTTGTAATGGCATTTTTTTTTATTATTTCCCTGTGTGCCATTATAAAAAATATATTTGTGGTGGAACACCAGGGCCCAGGTTCCAAGTGTGACTTTTCCGACCCTGGTAGTTTGGGCTAGATTAAGAGCATCATGGGCCTGGTGCTGAGGATATTGGTGGGCCCTGGATTATAAAGTCTCTTTCCCTGTATGCTTGAATAAAATTCTCTACAGCCCGGCTTTTCTTAACCACCACTTGCGCCTAGGCCATCACCACCCACTGCACCTGGGACCCCTTTCCTCATTATCTACTGTGTCTGTAGCCTCTCTTGCCTTACCACTCACTGCACCTGCAGCCCTCTTCTTTCACCACCCACCATGCCTGGGCCCCCCCATCCCTTACTATCTACCATGCCTGGGCACACCTTCCCTCCCCACCTAACATGCTTGTAGGCCCCCCTTTATTGCAGACATACTACAGGAGGCGGCCAGAGACTGCAGACATGCTACAGGAGGCGGCCAGAGACTGTACACATGCTACAGGAGGCGGCCAGAGACTGCAGACATGCTACAGGAGGATGTCAGAGACTGCACACATGCTACAGGAGCCAGTCAGATACTGCACACATGCTACAGGGGATGGTCAGAGACTGCAGACATGCTACAGGGGACGGTCAGAGACTGTACACATGGTACAGGGGACGGTCAGAGACTGCAGACATGCTACAGGGGATGGTCAGAGACTGCACACTTGGTACAGGGGATGGCCAGAGACTGCAGACATGCTACAGGGGATGATCAGAGACTGCAGACATGCTACAAGTGTGTCCTAGCAGTGACCAGTGTGGAAAAACATTGATTACTGCACTATGTGTAAACAGGAGTTTTGAATATATTACAAAGTGCCAAAAAAGTGACAAACTAACAGTCAATCGCTCAAGCACAGGAGGACAGTAAATGGTTAACAAGCCTGACCAGGTAATTCCTTCAAAAATAACAATAAAATGAAAAGGTCAAATAAATCATGGAAGGCTGACACAGGACTCTGGTACACATAACTATATAGAAACCGCTGAAGTTGCAGTGTCTTCTAGAAATCTAATAATCATTCATCTGTCCTGTAAGCAGTGTGCTGTGTAAATAAAGCAAAGATAAGAAGCAGTGTGAGAAGACGGAGGACGGAGGACGGGAGAACTCACTAATTAGTCTTCTGCAGCCGGCATTACCAGTGAGTGTGTGACATGCTTCATGTAAATGTGATCATACCTTCTGTGTACTCAGCTATGTTGGATTCTCTCAATCTCACCCCCATCCAGTCCTGCTCTGGCCACTAGCATCTTCTGGTCAAATGTGGTGGGCTGGGCAAGCTGATTGGCTAAGAAGGAGTGGGAGGTGGAGCAACTTATCATCAGCCATACCCTCCCACTCAGAAGAGCAGCGCTATTGGTTGCCTGTTACACTGCTCTGTGCCTCTCCCTCCAGCATCTGAAAGCCGGTGGGAGGGAGAGAGAGAAAGCCGCAAACACACCGCTCTGATATTACCATCACCCACCTGCTGCATGGAACTTCTTGCTCCTGCCGGGAGTCTGGGGGGGTGACAAAGAGGAGGAAGTGGTGAGGCAAGAGTCAGCTGTGCCCCTAGGCGGCTGCCTGCTTTGCCTAGCGGTAGCGCCAGCCCTGCCTGTGCATCTTTGGGCATAGCACCCTCTGTCACCACCTTCAGGGGTACTCTGGACTCAGCCGTAAGGGGAGCCCTCTTGTCACCTCAGCCTCCAGTCAGGTACGTGACAGCCTGTTATATTTGGTCAAACATTAAATAAACTCACCCCTAATGTGATGGCTGGAACTGTTTCTCTTTGGTGAGGTGTGTGATTTTAGCTGGTATTGATGATGTTGCTACTTGCAACTGGTTTTCCAGGTTTGCGTCGGTCAGTCTGGAGCACAGTCGACACTTTGTGGTGGTAAGTTTTTAAAAGAACTGCTGGTGGGTACTGCTGGAGGTTACTGCTGGTGGGTATAGCTGGCTGGTACTGCTAGCGGCTACTGCTGGTGAGTACTGCTGGCTGGTACTGCTGGTGGGTACAGCTGGCTGGTACTGCTGGTGGTTATTGCTGGTGGGAAATGCTGGCTGGTACTGCTGTGGGTACTGCTGGCTGGTACTGCTGTGGGTACTGCTGGCTCAGGCTGGTACAATGCTGGCTGGCACTGCTGTGGGTACTGCTGGCTCAGGCTGGCACTGCTGACTGGTACTGCTGTGGGTACTGCTTGCTAAGCCTGGTACTGCTGGCTGGTACTGCTGTGGGTACTGCTGGCTCAGATTGGTAGTGATGTCTGGTACTGCTGTGGGTACTGCTGGCTGGTACTGCAGGCTCAGGCTGGTACTGCTGGCTGGCACTGATGTGGATACTGCTGGCTCAGCCTGGTACACTGCTGGCTGGTACTGCTGGCTCAGGCTGCTACTGCTGACTGGTACTGCTGTGGGGACTTCTGGCTAAGGCTGGTATTGCTGGCTGTTACTGCTGTGGGTACTTGGTATTGCTGTGGGTACTGCTGGCTCAGACTGGTAGTGCTGGCTGGTACTGCTGTGGGTACTGCTGGTGGGAAATGCTGGCTAGAGTCTCAGGAGCGGTGCCCCACCCGGAGTGTGATGCTTCTTGTATCTTGGCCAGTCTCCTCACAGGTGGAGTGCATTTAATATCACTCCGCCTGTGACCCACTCAGATTGTCAGGACGGAAACAAAACTATACAGGAAACATCAACTCCGTTCTGACAGCTCAGCTGAGTCAGGCACAGACTCAGTGGCACAGGGGCCAGATCTAATGATTTTGTAGGCCACACCCTGTGGGGGTGCGGGCCGGGCCCCCTTGGAAGCTTGGGCCCCTTACAAGTGTACGGTCCAAACCCCCCTGATAGCAGCCCTGTATACAGTCTCTATATACAGCCTCCTCTTCTTCAGCCACCTTCACATACTTGGTTTCTGATGGCTCCTCACTCCTTGAGAGAAGCTGACAGGCTTGATGCAGGCTCAGCAACAGCCCATTACAGGCAGAAACTCTTAGTTCCGTGATAGTAGCACATAGTTACATAGTTACATAGTTACATAGTTAGTGAGGTTGAAAAAAGACATCAGTCCATCCAGTTCAACCTATGATGTGTGTGTGTGTGTTTGCTTTTAACCGTACATTGTATACCCCTGTATGTTGTGGTCTTTAAGGTGCCCATCTAATAGTTTTTTGAAACTATCAATGCTCCCTGCTGATATGACTGCTTGTGGAAGAGAATTCCACATCCTTACCGCCCTTACAGTGAAGAACGCATTTTAAGGTTAAACCTCCTTTCCTCTAGTTCTAGTGAGTGGCCACGTGTCTTATTGTATTTCCTTACTCTGAATAGTTTGTTCCTTATGCTAGGGTCGCCAGTACAGTATTTGTACATTGATATCATATCCCCCCTCAAACGTCTCTTCTCTAGAGAGAATAGGTTCAGTGCTTGTAGTCTTTCCTCATAGCTGATGTCCTCCATTCCCCTAATTATTTTTGTTGCCCTTCTCTGGACTCTTTCCAATTCCAGCACATCCTTCCTGAGAACCGGTGCCCAGAACTGGACAGAATACTCCAGATGTGGCCGTACCAGAGTCTTGTAGAGCGGGAGAATAATCTCTTTATTTCTGGAGTGAATCCCCTTTTTTATACATGCCAGTATTCTGTTGGCTTTGCTTGCAGCTGCTTGGCATTGCATGCCACTGCCAAGCCTGTTGTCTACCAGTACCCCCAAGTCTTTTTCCATCCTAGACTCCCCCAGAGGTTCCCCCCTAGTGAGTAGCTTGGAGTGACACAGCTCACACTTTCTGGGGATTGGCTGAGGCCTCAAAAATATGCATGACAGCCCCTCTTTACTCCCACCCTCCAGTTCTAGAGGTTCTGACAAACTTTCAGACCAGGGGATAGTGCCAGAGAGAGCTGCCAGATGAGTCATCCAGCCCTGAGTCACTGAACCCTGACCCAGTTTTCATAGCTCAGTCTTAGCCCTGAGCTAACTAAATTTACCTACACTAACAGAAAAAAACCTACACTAACCCTAGCACACACTAGAGGGTGCTACACTTGCTTGTGCTTTGTTGGAAATATTTGGTCCCACGGAGTGTCATGCAGTAGATATCTACACTTAGCCTTTTTGAAATTTTGAGTTTTTTGTTATACCATGATCACTATTACCCAAGTTGTCTTTAGGTTGCATATCTATCATGAGCTTTGTGTTAATTTTTTAAAATAAATAGATCCAGCCGAGCATTTTTCCATATTGGGGCTTCCACCATCTGTTCCATGAAATTGTCCTGTAATAAGTTTAGGAAATGGCAAGCTTTTATTGAGTGTGCAGTTACATTTGCCCAATCAGTATCGGGATAATTAAAATTGCCCATAAGAATAACCATGAACTGCTTCCCTGCCATATCAGTCTGTGAAAGAAGCTGAAACTCTTGCTCTTTTTTTCTGTTAGGGGGTGTCACGTACCTGGAGATGGAGCCTGACGTGGAGAGGAAGGCGATTTCTTACACCTCCGGCCTAGTACCCCTGATAATGCAAACAGGAGGCACAGAAGCCTGGAGTGGCACGAGTGCCTAGAAGTTCAGATGGTGAAGGCTGCAGATGTGAGGTCTGTGCATACTTGGATGCAGGCTGGATCGTGATGCAGACAGCAGGTACTTGGCAGACTGACTGGTCACAGGCATCGGATGCTTAGTAGGCTGGCAGGTCACAGGCAGCAGACACTTGGCAGACTGACAGGAAGAAGACAGCAGGAATAAGGATGGCCGGTTACACAGCAGGGTTGGGCAAGCCGGGTCGGTTACTAGCAGGCACGTCAGGAACAGAGCAGAAGGCAGCAGAGTAGTCAGATTCAGGCTGGAGTTGGCAATGGCAGACAGGCAGACAGCAGGATAAAGCGGAGACATTGTCAAAGAGCAAGCCAGGGGTCAGTTCAGCCGGGTTCAAGCAGGGTCAGACAGATCAGGACAGCAACATAGTAAAACACCAGGAACAGGAAACAGGAAGCAGGAAGCTGTAGACCATAAGGCAAGGTCCTAGTGCAGCAGAGGTGTTTATATAGGCCATTTGGTGCCACCTAGTGGTGGGCGTGGAAAGTGAACAGGAATTCTCTGTCCATAGGTTTGGCTAAATAGGCTTTCTCCAATGGTTAACAAACACTCTCCGTCTGCACATAACTACGTGCCTGCTCTTACTTCTTCTTCCCTGACAGGGGGCATAAAATATACTCCCAAAAGTAATTTATTATTTGCTGCACATTTGTAGAACTCCAGTCATAGTGACTCTGCAACATTGCAGTTCTTAAATGACCGAGAGAGTCAACCTAATTTGATAGACTGATCGATTAACTTGAGTACAACCAACCTGTCAGATTTTACATGCAATTATTGCTAGTGGCTATTATAGTCTCTAGCAGTAATCACTGTGCTCTTGCAGTGGGTGATGTGATGTGAATGAGAGCAGCGACTCTTCAGGGTCTCCCTCTCCTCATTGGCTCACACAGCAGTGGGAGCCATTGGCTACTGCTGCTGTCAATCACAGCCAGTGAGACAATGAGGAGAGAATGGGGGTGCGTCCAAGTCACGCTCTGTCTGTGAATGGACAATGTCTATTCACAGGAGTGTGGCTCAGAAATGAGCCTGCTCAAGTGCCCCCATAGCAAAAGGAATGCTATTGGGGGCACTCAGCAGGGGGGGAGGAGCCAGGACCGCCAACAGGGAATCCAAAAAGGGGATCGGGGATGCTTTCTGCAAAACTATTGCACAGAGCCTGTAATTATAACATGTTTGTTATTTAAAAAAAAAAATACAACCTTTAGAATCACTTTAAAGGTACTTTAAAGGTACCCCTTCACACTAACTTTGCTTGACTGACCTAATGAGGCTGCCTTCTGATCCCTTGTGTCTTGCTGCCTGGTATCCTGTGCCTGTGAAAAAGAAGAATGAGATGAAATATCAGAACAATTGTCATGTTGTGAATTGTGTGTGATGTCCTGGCCTTGTCCATGTGTGACTAAAGAGGGACATATCGCCTAAGATTCCCATTTTTAAGTTTTTACCTAAATGAAAAGAAGTCCTATCATATTAACAGTAACATATTATCATCTGCATCTTATTATTAGTACAAATATTTTGATTTTACTTCTATTACATTTTAAAAGATTTCTCAAAGTTATCATTGTTCGTAAATGTTTGAACCCCTAATCCAAATGGGGATTTTGTACCATCCTATATATATTTAGCAAAAAACTTAACATGCCAGTAGAGATTAATTTTTTTTTCTCCATTGTATTTTTTTTTTTTCATTCTGGTGGACAATTTAGAAACATTTTGCAAAAATGTGTACTTATAATTGTTCTATTTTTAACAACAAGCCTTCCCATTAGGAACCCAAAAAGCCCTCCCTAATCAGCCAGGGTCTTATAAACTAAGCCTACATAGAAAAAAAAACTTCTGTTATTGCACACAAAAATATAAATGCATATAAAGAGAAAAATAGTATTGCATTGGAGGATATAAATACATATAAGTAAGGATATTCACAAAGAATATCAAGGTCACACCATATCTCAAAATTATACATTTTGGACAACAAAGGCTTTTCCTTAAGAAGACTCATGCAGGCTAAAATGGTGCAATCGCTTTCTGATTGTAGATTAAAGTAGTTCAAAAGCCTTGGGGGTATGGCCTAGTCAGAGTCCAGTCTAAGGTTGTCACTCTCATATTGATCCTAGGGACTATGTGGATGTGTGGCTGCAGGGATCCTTCCCTTTCATATTGCCCCTATTCTCTTTTTTTTCACAATAGATCTTTATTAAAAGTGAGTAAAAATATTACATTATATATGGTAATATATAACTTGTACAACAAAAGTGTATACAAACACAAATACTAACAACATATGTAAGCACAAGATATTTCTGATAGTAATGGTTAGAGTGCATGAGTTTTGATTGTGGATAGGAAAGAAAAAAAAAGAAAAAAATATGGTATGAAAAAATGTGGGATAAAATGCAAATAAAATCAAATATCATAAATGGCCTCATTAATATGAGTTATAAATGACACACCGGTAAGGGACAATGTAATTTTGATAATATGATAATATCAATATATAAGGGAAATATGCTACTTGTGTCGGGGGTATATGTTCTCTATATAAAAGTTCTTAAATGAGTGAGCCAGCAATCCAAGAGAGGTATAATGTGGATAAGTGTAAGTGATGATACTCTAGTGAGCCATGCAGCTCCTATTTATTTATAGTTTCATATTCTTCAGACAAGGTGAACAAAAGCCAATTACTCCATGTTTTCTGAAATCTGGTGGTGGACTCTTTTTGCATGGCCAGGGTTTCTTTCATATAATAGATACTGTTTACCTTTTCCAGCCAAGCTTTAATCGTCGGTATATACAAGGATTTCCAGTGAATTGGAATTAAAGCATTTGCTGCATTTAAAAGGTGCCTAGTTGCCTGTATTTCATATATGTAAAGGAATTTATGTGTAGTAGACATGCCACAGGATTTAGTAATATGTCTGATCCATTTTTTTAATCTGTTGCCAAAAATCAAACACGGGGGGGGGGGGCATATCCACCACATATGTAGAAAGGTGCCCTTGCTTTTGTGACATCTCCAGCATGTGTCAGAAGCCAAGGGAAACCAATTTCTTATTTTTAGTGGCATAATGTACCATTGCGTGAGAACTTTGAAGGAACTTTCCTGCATTTTTGTGCTCAGGGAACACTTGTGGGCAAAAACATATGCTTTTTCCCATTAAGCGTCTGAAATTTGCAGTTTGAGCTCCTGTTCCCATGCTTTTTTATATTTGTCAATGTCTTTGTACCCTTCCTGTGTAAGCCAGGAATAGGCTAGCGATGTAGTTTTGTGATGTAGTTTTGTGATGTAGTTTTGCTGATATGCAACTTGTTATTGCAGGTAACTTCTAATGGTGTCATGGGTTTAGTAAAGGATGCTCCGTGCTGGTTATTTTGAAGAAAGCCATGCAATTGTACATATAGCCAATTGTTAAAAGAGGTACCCTCAAATTCCTTCTGGAGAGAATTTAATTTACCTTTGTGGAAGCAGTGATAAGCCAGCAGAGGTGTGTCTTGATCGATTCTTTGTATATTTTTTGTTGTGGATGCCCGGAGGAAAATCGGGATTATCGGCGATTGGTGTGAAGGGGCCAGGAACGGATGCCAGGTTATGTGAGGTGGTGACTTTATGAAAAATGTTGAGCGTAGTTTTAATTAAAGGGTATTGTTTAGTAGTTCCATGGTGTTTTGAATCAAGAGTCCATGGTAAAAATTGCAGGGTGTGGCGGGAGCATGAATTTTCTAGTTTTTCCCAGTTTTTATTATTGGCATGGCAGTGCCAGTCAATTACTCTTGTGATGTGTGTGGCATAGTAGTATTTTTTAAAGTCCGGTAATCCCATTCCTCCTTTTTCTTTTTTGGGAAGGTAAGTTGGTAGAAATTAGTCCTGGGTTTCTTATTTGCCCATATGAAGTTGCGTTGTAAGCTGGTTAGTGACCTAGACACATAAGTTGCTTCGGTCCTTACCCGCCTCCCCTCCGCCCACTTTCCTTGCCTTCCCTTCCCCTCTTCTCCATCTCATTTTTCTAGCTTACTCCTCCCCCTTCCCTGCGGACCCAATGCGGGTCAGAGGGTCCGCTCCCCTACTTCCTCTTTGATATACTTCCTCTTTTTATGTTATTTTAGCTTGATTAAGCGAAAAAAAAGAAGTTAGCCCTTAACAGCCATATTTCATGGGCTATGTTGATTCAACATAAAACTTCGCACTCTAAAGGGCGAATCACCTCAGTTTTATCATTCCTGTATTAATACGTGTTACAGCATACGTTTTCCTTGATATCTGATTATTTCTTTTGCCTAATGTAAATTGATACTTACTCGTTTATAATGTTATTGGATCAGATAGGATTGTTATTTTTCTACATACAATGTGAAAAGTATAATTACATGTTGTTAACCTCATTACTCTTCAATAAACTTGTTGGAAAAAAAAAAAATAAAAAAGAGTTAGTGATTGTGATTGGGAGGGAAGTAATATAACAGTCTTGGTAAGATTGCAATTTTCAGAATGGCTGCTCTATCAAACCAAGAGAACTGTTCAGAGTTCCATCTTTTTAGATCTGCTTTTATACCTTTTAATAGGGGTTTAAAATAGAAATCAAACAAGAAAGTTAAGTCTGGGGTTAGTTTGATAACTAAATATTTCAGGGCTTTTTGTTCCCATCTATATGGGCAATTTTCCCGAGTGAGCTGAAATAAATTGTTGGGTGGGGATAGGTTAAGAGCCTCGGATTTGCTAAAGTTAATTTTAAAATTTGAAATATAGCTAAAGGTCTTAAAGATCTTGTTTAAAGTTGGTATAGAAACGTGGGGTTGTGATATGAATAGCAGTAAGTTGTATGCGTAAGCTGCCGTTTTTTAATCTCTATTGTCTAAATGGAAGCCGTGAATAGCTTTTTCGAGATTTATTGTCCTGATTAATGGTTCAAGTGTTAGGATGAAGAGGAGGGGGGAAAGTGAACAGCCTTGTCTCATCCTGTTGCGTTTGTTAATTGGGTCTGAGAAAATTTAGTTAATTTTAATCTTCGCTTGTGGGTCCTGGTATAGGGATTTAATCAAGTCAACATGTTTTCTCCAAAACCAATGGATGCGCAGGTGGAGAACATGTAGTTCCATGCAGCTCGGTTAAAAGCCTTATCTGCATCAGTGGACAGTAAGAGCCCCTCAATGTTTGATGTCTTTGTTCTTTAAATAAGATTTAGAGCCTTGATTATATTATCCCTGGCTTCTTGTCCAGGCATTAAGCCTACTTACTCTAGTCCTATATTTTGGATAAAAAGGGTCTTAGTCTATTTGCTAGGATCTTGGATAAAAGTTTTAAGTCGATGTTAAGTAAGGAAATGTCTACAATTCTAAAATTGGGTCTAAAATTGGAACATTCTGTATGTTCCTTCTTTGGTTTTGGAATGACGGTTATGTAGGCCATGAGAAAGGAATTGGGGATGTCTTTAGTTTTTGTCAAGGAGTTGAATGCTTCCAAAACAGGTTTGGAGAGAAGGGGGGAAAAGGTTTTATAGTATTGGGATGTGAATCCATCAGGTCCTGGGCTTTTGCTTGGTTTAAGTTCTTTGATAAAATTTAGCAGTTCATCTTAAGTAATAGATTTTTCTAGTTGCTCAATGTCTTCTGTTGGTAAGGTGGGTAATTTACTATTGTGGAGGAACTCCTGTATTATTTGCTCTTTGTCCATATCAAGATGAGCAGGTTTGTGTTGTGATGAGAGGTTATATAGCTTAGAGTAAAAGTTATGAAAAAGCGCCACAATTTTATCTGAATTATTTTCAATTTTCCCCTCCTCGTCTTGAAGGGCTCTGGCAAGGTATTTCCCCCCTCTGTCACCTTGCTCATAATAGATATATCTTTTGAAGAATAGGGATCTTTTTGTTCTTAAGTCCAGGATTTGATGTAAGGCTTTCCTACTATTGATTAAATCTGTTTCAGTCTTAGCTGCCTGTTATCTTTTGTGTTGTGGCTCTAGACTAGCTATTTTAACCACTTGCCGACTGCCGCCCGACTATATACGGCGGCGGTCAGCCCCTCCCAGGCAAAGTGACCTAACGGTACGTCACTAGCCTGGGAGCGAATAGGGGGCGAGCGCCACCAGAGGCGTGCTCCCGCCCCCCGCTCGTACCCGAAGAAGACGGCGCGTGTCCTGATGTCCATCGGTCACTCGCGATCGTCAGGTAGAGAGGGAGAAAGGCAGGCGGCTAATGTAAACACAGCCGCCTGTCATTCTCCCCTGTGTAAAAGCACAGATCACTCGGTCCTGCTATGTAGGACCATTGATCTGTGCTGTTACACACACAGCCACATCCAATCACAGTAAGAAACACACCCCTAGGGACACACTTAACCCCTCCCTCTGCAATAAAGTTAACCCCTTCCCTCCCAGTGTCATTTTTACAGTAACAGTGCATATGTATAGCACTGATTACTGTAGGAATGTCAATGGTACCCCCAAAAGTGTCAAAAATGTCAGTCAAGGGTCCGATCTGTCCGCCGCAATGTCGCAGTCCCGCAAAAAAAATCGCAGATCGCCGGCATTACTCGTAAAAAAAAAAACAACAAAAATGACAAAAATCTTTCCCTTAGTTAGTAAACGCAATAACTTTTCTGCAAACCAATCAAAATACGCCTATTGTGATTTTTTTTACCAAACATAGGTAGCAGAAAACAAATTTGACAAAAATTTAAAAAAATTTTGATTTTTACATTTTTTTTGGGGGGGGGGGGATTTCATATAAAAAAATTTGAAAAATATTGTCATTTTTGCAAAATTGTCGCTCTTTTTTTGATTATAGCGCATGATCAAAAAATCGCACAGGTGATCAAATACCACCAAAAGAAAGCTCTGTGGGAAAAAAAGGACGTCAAATTTGTTTAGGTACAGCGTCGCACGACCGTGCAATTGTCCGTTAAAGTCACGCAGTGCCGAATCGCAAAATACCCCCTGGTCAGGAAGGGGGTAAAATCTTCCGGGGCTTAAGTGGTTAAGCGAGAGAGCAGAAATATTATTTTCCCGTTCTTTCTTTTTCCTTGCTCCCCATTTTATGAACTCTCCCCTTATTACACATTTATGAGCTTCCCAGGTGTATGATGGTGAAGTGTCATGGTTTACATTAGAGTCAAAGAAATTCTTTATTGAATTTTGTATGTTCTCTTGTACCTTAGGGTCTGTCAGGAGCTATGCATTTAATCTCCAGTTAAACGCATGTGGCTTGTGTGTGGGAGAGGTCAGAGAAACTGATGTGGGAGCATGATCGATAGTGAAAAAAATGCTTTAGATAAACTATTAAGATCCCTTTGAGTTAGGAATATTAGATCTTTTCTTGAATAACGTTTGTGGGGTGATGAATAAAAGGTGAAGTCTTTGTCTGTCAGGTGTGCGGTCCTCCAGGTGTCTACCAGAATCAAAGATTGAAAGAGAATTTTGATATGTTTTAAAATCTTATAGGGAACATGTGTTTGACCTGATGATGTGTCTTGAAGAGGGTTCAGTGGTATATTAAAATCTCTGCCTAAAATTATGCAACCAGAAGCAACCCATTTTAATTCGTCCACAACCTTTTGGCAAAACAAAATGTTTGCTTTGTTTGGGAAATACACATTTGCTAAGGTTACCGGTTTGCCAGTTAATGTACCTTTTAAAAACAGATATCTGCCTTCTGGGTCTGCTAGTTGTTGTGTTAGGGAGAATGTGGAGTGCTTGCTTAACAATACGGAGAGACCTTTTGTTTTAGCTAAAGGATTTGTGGCATGAAATGCGGAAGTGAAGAAGTTGTTAGTGAGACGTGGGATACTATTTAGTTTAAAGTGTGTTTCCTGTAACAAAATAATCTGAGGGTTAGCTTTTTTCAATTCCTGTAGCAGTTTGGATCTCTTTTCAGGGATGTTCAAACCATTCACATAGTGTGAGATAAGAGCGGGGGATTTCTCAAGCATAGAGTAGGCAATTTTTGGAGGGGGAAAAGAAAAAAAAAAAGGGGGGTAGGGAGGGTGAAGAGGAGGGGAGAGATAAAGAAAAAGTGGATGTGGGGGGGGGGGGGATAGGGGTAAGGAAGGGAACTTTAGACTTTGAAAAACGCTCCTGTGAGTAACCGATTAGTTTCACAAGTGCGGTTAATTATTAAGTTAGTTCAATTTTTGGTTTTAAATACGTGAACTTATGGGATTTTTAAGTGGGAGGCGCACTTTAGTGCAATGAGCTCAAAATTGTGCCTTAATTGGCAAAAAAGTTTGCTATGTGCACTAACTGAGCAGTCAACAGTCCCTGAGAAGGGTTTTAATCATGAATAACGTGCTAATAGGGTGCGACCTTTGAGTGGCTTAAAGCGGAGTTCCACCCAGTGCATATTTTTTTTAATAAAAATACCCCCGGGACAGTCAGGGCTAGTACATTTCACAATGGCTAGCCTCTGATCTGTCCTGGGTTTCACTTACCTTTTAGGACAAATACTTACCTTGAAAAAGTATTGTCCAGCGCTGCCATCTCAGGTGTGGGCAGCTTGAAGCCAACGCGATCCTCTTCGGCGTCCTCTTCCGTCTTCTTCGGTCCCACGATGCACTGCACCGGCCCCGACGTCACTTCCGGTGCGTGCGCGTCATGCCTCCACAGCTTCTGGGCATGCCCAGAAGCTGTTTAGAAGGGAATGACGCGCGCGCCCCGGAACTGACGTCGGGGCCGGTGCAGGCGCAATGATTCCTGGGAGCGATGATGTTCAGCTCCCAGGAATCATTGCAAAGCCAGGAAGTGACGACGGGCCGAGGCCGCCGAGGGGAGGAAGAAGGAAGTAAGGTAAGTATATTTTCTTCTCTACGAGGTAAGTAAAAAAAAAAAAAATTGCAATAATCCATTTGTTTTTCAGGTGACCCGGAGCGAGAAGATGGAGGTAAGTATCATTTTAGGGTGGAACTCCACTTTAAACTGGAAATTATGGGATCAGGGGAGCACAGTATAGCCAGTATGTTCTTGACGGCGAACAAAACATTTGTCAAACTACAGCCTTCATAACCATATACGTTTTAAGTTCTGAAACACATATTTAAGTCACCTGAGGCTTTGGGAGGTGATATTACTGTCATATTAACTCCACCGCATATATAGTTTTAAGCAATGATTTTATGTCTCCGATGAAATAAATATCCCTGTTGGAGTCAGGCAATCATAGAGTGTCAAATAAACCTTTACAACATATACAGTTTTAAAGTAATTAACCCTGGAGGTCCAAACCATTAAAGATATAGGGTAATATAAGAGAAAAGATTAACGTTAGTGGTAAAACAGTGATGTAACACCTCTCAAACAGTGATGTAACACATTTAAAAGTCAGAAACAGTAGCGGCGATTTCTTGTAGTGTTCATTCTTTCCAAGTTAAGAAGGGTGCGGAGTCTGTGGTAGGCCCTATAGGCTAAGTGGTGGAGCATATTCTGATTAAGTTTAGCTTATGTTGAGAATGCCTGTTAATGTCTGCTTACCCTGTATGATGTGAAGATTGGGAGATGGTAATTAATGCTGGAGATGACCTTCTGGAGTAATCCATTGTGGCTAATGGAGTGCAGAAGGAGGCATTCTGAACCAGGGTAAAATATAACCAGTGGTAGAGGTCTGTCGAAATATGAGACTCTAGAATTACTGTGAGAAAGCAAAAATTAATGGTAACAATTGTAGCACCACCCCCGCAGGAGCTGCTGATTAGACTATTGGGTCTACGTCCTGCCTACCAACCCCTGGAATTGGCTCGAACCCTCCCTAGGCACAACTGACACGAAATGGGACTATAATACCAAATGGCTACAGGAGAACACAATTCAGGATATATCACCCCAATAAGTAATAATAACTTGTTACCTTTCTCCAGCCACAGTCCCTCTGGGTGACACAAGGTGCAACACACAGACTTTTGCTTAACCAAAGTAGCTTTACTGAGAATTAAAGTACAAATTGACTCCATAAGACATCACAAGAGTCAACTAAGAAAGATAAAGTTAGTGTCACAATAATAAACAATATGATTAAGATAGCTATTTTTGTATACTTATGCAACTAAAAGATAACTCATAAGCTTTCTTTTACCCAATTACTACACTTTACACGCGTCTAGTCTCTTGTATCAGGTAGGCAGAACCTATTGGAATCCCACACACAGTTCCTTCCTTTTGGTTTGGAATCTTCGCTAGCAATCGTTGGTGCACAAGCTATTTGTAATCCAAAAGTAAGGATATATAGTCAAAAAGGGTGAGAAAAAAAAGGTTACAATCACCCGCAATGTTACTGCGTAATTGGGTGTATGAATCTTCTTAGTGGTGCATATATAGGCCCCTGACACCTTATGTACTTGGGTTTAAATGCTTAGTCTCCTGGAAGGTGCACTAGGCGGCTGAGTGTACTGCGTACTATCTGAAGTATAGTTAGCACCGACTAAAGTTACTTTCTTCCAAGCGAAAATCAGATTTTGGGCATGTGCCCTGCTCACCAAACGGCCTCTTTCTTCAGGAGTACTCCACCTCCGATTTCTGTCACCAGCCGCGTTTGTGGTTAGATGTGGGCGACACCAGTCTCTGCAGAGCATCGATGGGTTCTCTGGGAAGGCTCCTTTACTGAAGATGAAACGCTTCCACTCAGTCACTTCAGGCCCAGGCTTCAGGCCTAGTTCGCAGCATCAGCCCACAGCACTTGCTTCCTTCTAGGTGTTGTGTGAGGAGACAAGAGAGAGAGCCTGGCTCCTCCCTTCCTTTATAAAGCCTCCCCCAAAAGGCTGTGCGGTGAAAAAGCAATGCACCCTGGTATTTTCACGGAATTGTGGGTATTGTAGTATAAAAAAAACTTCTGATGAAAATCACCAAGCTGCAGTGTGGCAGTTTGGCCACTAGATGGAGCCGAGTTCCTTCAAAATGTCATACAGTCTTGTAATGAACATTGTAAAGGGGAGAACCCTGCTACACAATATATTTACAGCTAGACCATGCCTAATGAACCTTTTACCATATTCAGCATTAGTAATTAAAAACAGAATGCACTTCTGGAGTTTCTGTTGCAAAATCTTAGTGTTGTTTTCCGGTTTAGTAGTATATATATATATATATATACATAATTACATATATTACATACATACATAAATCTCAGCCTCTGTAAAAGTCATAAAGTATAGATTAATACATGAAACAGGAGCTAAAAGCTTATCTGGGAATAGACCCCTTGCTTGAGGTAAAGGAACTGTGAAAATGGTATTGACTAGGAGCTTTGGAAATCATTTGTTAGGTTAGGAATCCCTCTAGTAGACAAACTTAGTATGTGTCAGTCTTGTTAGACTGGAAGAAAAGTGAAGATTTTGAAATCAGAGTAACAGAATGGATATGTTCTGATAAAGGTTTCAGTCACTTCAGAGACAGTACATCAGATCCTCAGGTGTTGATGGTGCCAGGAAAGGACCCTCTTAACTGTTCTCCCTAACTCTCTGTGATTTTGCAGCCGGAGAGTTGTAGTAATTGAAACTTGAATGTTTGCGGTGCTTCCCCTTGTGGAATGGAGGTTTGAGGGGAGAGTGCGCTGGTGGCAGTCGGAATTCTTTATAGCAGTCTGGTAGTTCTGTTAAGTCTATCTAGAGATTATCACAGAAGGTAGGAAGGTCATCTGGAGTGCGAAGCATGTATTGTTTTCCATTGTGTGTTGTCGGCACTGCAAAGGGAAATTTCCATCTGTAGGGAATAACTTTCTCCTTCAAGATTTCTAGTAGGGGTTTTACTGATTTTCTGTTTTTAAGCGTGATAGGGGATACATCTTGGAAGAGCTGTATGTTCCCCCCATTAAATGTGATTACCCCATGTCTAATTCCTTTTTTGGAATTATTTTTCTATAAATGTGATTTCCTCTTTCTGCCTAACTTTTGGAAGATTTCTTCTTTTAAGCAAAAATTAGGAAGACAACAAATGATGTCTCTTGGAGGAGCATTTTCTGGAGCTCTGGGACTGAGGGCTCTGTGTGCTCTGTCAAAATCTATTGGTGATTCTTTGGGCCTCTCAAGCAGATTATTAAAAATTGAGCATAAGGCTGGCTTGATTTGCATAGAATTCACAGACTCTGGCATTCCTCTCACTCTAATGTTGTTTCTACGTCCCCTGTTGTCTAGATCTTCTATTTGTCTGTTCATATCTATCATATGTTGAGAATGTGTGGCTGTAACTTGTTGAAGTCCTGTTATTGCCTTTTCTCTCTGTTTCCCAGCTCTCTCGTTCACAGCCAGTTGCTCAGTCAGCATTAGTAAGTCAGCTTTTAGATCTGTAATGGCTGCTGAAAAAGAGTTTTTGATGTTTGCTGCTATTTCTATCATGTTAGCATAAGTCAGAAGTTGGTCAGGTTGTATTCATTCTCTCACCGAATCTTCTGATGCTGGGAGTGAGACATCATATTCTTCATCATCCTCTCATGTTGTTCTGTGAGGCAGCTCCATCTTGCCTGCAGCACTGCTGTGTCTTGTAGAAGACTGTTTTTTAAAAATTTCAGGGGTCTGCTTTCCAGATGGGGTAGATGCCGAGCGCTGGGAATCGATTGTGTGCTCCAGATTTAAGAATTCTGCCCGTATTTTGCAGATTGCTGGTTGCTTTTTCATAGTTGCCAACATTTGAAAAAAATTTCCAGGGAAACTTTGCAGCACAGCTATCAATTACGTACCACACCCACTTCCCAGAAGATCCACCCACTCCGCATAATTAATCCCCACCTACTTATCATCAGATTATAGGGTCTACTCCATAAAGAGAGAATTACAGGAAATTGAAAAGGGAATTTAAACTGAAGGCCAAAGTAGCAGAATTTGAATATATCTCCCATTCAGCTGCACTACTTCTGTGTAACATTTATGGGCAGCCCGATTAACGGGCGCTTCCAGGGACAATGTAAATTACCCGGGACAGGCTCCTATTTGCCGGGACTGTCCCGGGAAATAAGGGACAGTTGGCAAGTATGCTTTCTATATCAGGGACTGTTAGACTGCAGGAGCTCCCTCAGAAAGCACAAATGCACACCATGTGCCAATCCACACCCCCCCTCCTCTTCTCATCTTGCCAAATCACAGAGCCTTTTGTATTATGTGAACCCATTTATAAAACACAAAAGCTTCTGTGATTGCACTGCAGAGGAGAGGGGAAGGCAAAGCAGCTGCTGTGCAGGAAAGCAGCATCACTCCTATCAGAACGCCGTGAGTGTAGCAATAGCCGTATCCCCAGTTCTCAATTCTGAGAAATACAGGCAAATACTTATTGATCATGCCATACCATCAGGGGGGCATGTAATTGGCCTAAAATGTATTCTGCAGCAGGGCAACAACCCATAAGAACTATCTTCAGCATAAAGAAGAACAAGGAGTCCTAGAAGTGAGGGTGACCTCACTGAGATCTAGGACCAGCTGCCTTAATCAAGACCTAGTCAGAGACCAATAAACTGTGGTCCACAGAATTGGGAATCTGTCCCACCCAGAGCACTATCAGACACTATCAGACTCCCAGTAAAACCAGCCCTTTTACTAATAAAGGGTAAAGAACTATCTCTCTTTACCATAAAGTCTTTGCTGGTATTACCTTAGATTGCAAATCTAAGAATCCATGGAGGGACATATACTCCTTAAATTACTTTTCCTGCCATTTTAACCTGTTTCACAGGAACCCCGCTACATATCCCCCACCCGCTCAAACTCGGTGGGGGGTTTAGCACCTTGGGCAAACACACTGTACACTCTGTAGAGGGCATCGGCATTGCCTTGTTGTCTACCTGGTCTATGTTCTACTATAATTTTGAAATTCTGTAGAGCCAAGAATCACCTGGTAACCTTTTTCTCCTTATTTTGGGCCATCCATTTGAGTGGTGGGGCATGGTCATTTAAGAGCCTAAGCTGTTGCCCTAACAGATAGTATTTTAAACTCTCCAGAGCCCATTTGATAGCAAGACATTCCTGTTCTACAATAGCGTATCTTTTTTCAGCGGGGGTCAATTTTCTACTTAGGAATGCTATGCTGTGCCCCTCACCCCCATTCCCCACTTGGGGCAACACTGTACCTAATCCCACTTCTGATGCATCCGTCTGCACTATAAATTCCCATTTAAAATCTGGGGTAATTAAGGCAGGGCTATTGCACAGGGCTGTCTTTAGGTCCTGGAAAGCTTTCCCAGCTTCTGGGGTCCAAGTTACCGCTAAGGTTCCCCCCCCCCCTGGTAAGGTCGGTAAGGGGAGCCGCCAATGTAGCAAAATTGGGGACAAACCCTCTATAATAGTCTATTAACCCCAAAAAGGCCTCCCCTAATCCCACAGCACACTTCTTAGGATTAGCAGAAACCCTCGACACGGAGGGAATTAATAACAGCCTGCACTTTAGGTAAGTGTCTCTACCAGTCTACACTAAAAATGACCACATCATCTAAATATGCAGATGCATAGGCTCAGTGGGGTTTAAGGACACGAACCATCATCCACTGAAAAGTGGCCAGTGCCCCATGTAGGCCAAATGGCATCCTCTTATACTGCCAGTGCCCCTCATGAGTAGAAAAAGCTGTCTTCTATTTAGCACAATCCATAAGTGGTATTTGCCGATACCCCTTTGTGGTAATATATCGAGCATGTCCCAGATGCTCAATTAGCTCATCTACTCTGGGCATTGGATAAGTGTAAAATTTTGACACCTCATTTAGCTTTCGGAAATTGTTACAAAATCGGATGCTGCCATCCGACTTGGGAAAAAGGACGAATGGACTACACCACTCACTATGGGATTCTTCTATCACCTCAAGATCCAACATCCTCCTTATTTCCTCCTAGACTATTTGGCGCTGAACTTCTGGGATACGGTAGGGTTTTAAGTCAGCTTTCACCCCGGTCTTGGCCACAATATCATGCTTTATCATTAAAGCTAATCCGGAAAGATCAGAAAAGAACTCCCTATTTCTTAGCAGAAATTCCCTGGTCTCTTGTTTTTGGCTTACTGAAAATACCTTAGCGATCTCTACCCCAGGCACCGTAGAAGGACCTGTGGTAGTCATGGCCAAAGGTGCTTTGATCCTAAAGGGATTCTCTGATTTTCCAGGGCTTCAATATATTTACATGGTAGATTTGGAAGGGCTTCCTTTTGCCAGGCTGGTGTACTCTTTGGTAACTTCCCCTACCCATTGTACAACCTCTTATGGCCCTTGCCATTTCGCCAGAAATTAACTTTCCACTGTAGGTACCAGATCAAGAACTCTGTCACTGGGGTTAAAGGTTCGGATCTTGGCTGAATGGTTATAGACTCTAGCCTGAGCCTGCTGAGCCTTTTGGAAAGTGGGATTTAACAATAGGCATGATTTTTCCAGCCAGGTCTTGGATTTGAGCAATATGCTCCACTACGCTTTTGAGTGGAGTTGCCTCTTGTTCCCAGGTTCTTTTGCTATATATAATAGGCCCCTTGGATGTCGTCCATACAGAAACTCAAAAGGGGAAAAGCCAGTGGAGGCCTGCAGTACCTCCCGTACAGAAAACATGAGGTAGGGCAAGAGGCAGTCCCAGTCTCTACCATCTGCTGCTACATTCAACATTCCTTTTAAGATTTTGTTAAACCTTTCCACTAGACCATCTGTTTGCGGGTGGTACACAGAAGTGTGTAAGTGATTAATTTTAAACAACTTACACAATTCTTTGGTAACCTTTGATATGAAGGGAGTGCCCTGGTCAGTTAACAGCTCCCAGGGAATACCCACACGTGAAAATATAAGAGAAAGCTCTTTAGCAATACTCCTAGCTGAGGGGGTTCCTCAACAGGATTGCCTCTGGGTACCGGGTAGCATATTCCAAAACAACCAGGATACCAGGATGTAGTGGTGCCCCCTAGCGGACTTAACCAAGGGACCTAAGATATCCTTTCAACGAGCATCTAAATGATAGGTAAGGGTAACAATGGACTCCGGAAATGTGAAACCGGAGCAGTGAGCTGACAAACTGAGCATGACTCACAATACAATTTGTCATCTTTGTGTAAACCTGGCCAATAAAACCGTTGCAATACTCTCTCTTTAGTTTTATCCACACCCAGATGTCCCCCTAGAACATGAGAATGTGCCAAATCTAGTACCATGTGTCCATGAGGTTTAGGTACTAGAAACTGTTCCAGTCTCTCTTCCCATATCGCATCTACTCTGTATAAAAGGACATTTTCTATACAGAAATGTGTGAATATAGCCTCCTCCCCTGGCTCTTGGGGTACCTCATTTACCACTATTACCTGTTCCCTGGCCCTGGCGAAAGTGGGGTCCCATTAGCTGGGCCGTGCCAAACTTTTTCCGGGTGGTGGGAGGGTCCAGCATGTGTATCTCTGGTGGAGGGTTCTCTGTGTCACCTGCGAGGACCTCCAGGGGGAAATTTGGAGACTATTTTTCCTCATTTTGCTCCTCCAGTGGTTCTGGGCAGCAGGAGTCAGATCCAGCTGGGGCCTTGCTCCCTTGGCATTTTCCCATAAATCCCAGAAAAAAAGAAAAGTCTCGCCCAAGGACAGCGTTATACATTAGATTTGGGACCACTCCTACTTCATGGACCCTGGTGCCACAGGGAGATGGGGTAGCACTTGGTATCTCCATGAACACAAACAACCCTCATTAGCTGACGCTGCAACTTGTGGGGGTTCACGAGACCGGCGTGCACTAGAGTGACTAGACTGCCGGAGTCCAGCAAGGCAGTCATCTGGCAACCGTCCAATTTAATAACACAAATCTGTTTCTCGACACTGCCTGGCTGTTGTAGGTCACCCCCTGGTGTAGCAACAAAGGAGCTTTTCTGGACCTTGATCTTTGTATTTTTTTATTTTTATTTTTTTACTTTTTTAATTATTATTATTATTTTATTTTTCTTCACACACTTTTTTGTGAGTGATACAAATATATCTCTCTTGTCCATTCACAGAGACAGAAAACATGGGGGTCTCAGTGAGACCCCGGTCTCTGTGCTGGAAACACGCCATGCGGCACTCTCCCAGCACAAAGAGAGGTACGTAAATATGCGGCCCCACAAAAAAAATTCCAGACCTTGCATACTGTCCATGTGAAGGGGTTACCTGCAACTGCAGGGCCTATCTCTGCATGACACCTGGTGCACTCTCTATCCATTTGACAAAGACTACACATTCTACTCTGCCCCACATCAAAAGTACTCCAGAATAGACTACTTCTTCCTCATCCAGCCTTGTCTATCCTACCTCTCGCAAGCAACGATAGGGTCGAGGTTCTTATTGGACCACCAACCTATTATTATGGTCATCCTAACCTTTCCTGCCTCTTTTCCTAAATCTAAAGACTTGGCAAAAAATCCCTCCTTACTAAAAGACTCGGAAATTCTCACCTATCTAACATTATGAATTCAAACATATTTCACTGAGCCACCCCAGAAGTTTATACTGTCAACCTCTGGGAAGCATACAAATGGGTAATCCTAAAGCCAAAGGGAAACTTCAGGAGACAATCCAGGTACTGATTGATAAAATCAAATGCCTGGAAACATCTCACAAATGCTCTTGTTCCCAAATAACCCTGCAGGACCTACTGCACGCTCATTCAATCTTGCTAAAGGAACTTGAGAATTGTACACAAAGACAATCTGTGTTACGCCAAAAAGTGTTCTATGAACATGGCAACAAAAGTTAACACGGTTGCCTGTGACTACATGAAAGAAGTCTTGAAAGCAATTGGACTTCTCTCTTGCATGTTAGCTCATATTTTGGCTCTTTATTCCACACCCTCTGCGAATGTCCACATTAGCGGCCACCTGTCGAACTCCTTCACCATCAACTACTGAATCTGCCAGGGCTGTCCATTATCCCCACTGATCTTTGTTTTGACATTAGAACTGTTCCTCAACAGATTAAGATCGAATTCTGATATCAGGGGACTATGAATCGGTGATAGGGGATTTAAGATTTGCAGCCTTCGTGGATGACGTACTTGTTCGAAATAGACATCTCAGCTGTCACGATACTTCAGGAAAGTTGTTTTTTTTTTTCTTAAACTAAAGCAAAACATACGAAAAAGAATAAAACAAAAATGGACAGAAGGAGAAAAGACATGTCTTTAGAGTGTAAGATGTTATTTTCAAGTCTCTGCCTAATCTGTAGATATAGTTGTCTTTTATACTGTATGTAAAGACGATGTCAGCAAAAAGTGTGTCCCAAGAAGGTAGTTATTCTAAATATAAAAGTAACATCTACTCTTGCATGTATGATTTTTGTCTCTATAGTTAAGATACATAGCCCTACCCAACATACTGACATAGAAACTCAGAATAGAAATACATACATAGCAAATGGCTTCTCAGTCATTGAAAGACACAATGAAGTAACCTTCAAAAGCTAACATATTACATTATAACATTCATATGTATTTCAGAGACATTATCATTTAAAGTAATATTAAACTCTGAATCTCTAACAATTCTCCCCTCAATGCAGTATAATCAACTAATAAAAGTGCATTCATCTTAAATAAGAAATGTCTCTGATCATCTTTTTTATTTCTTTTCAATACAAACAAATTGTAACAAATAATACAATAAACAAAAATATACAGTATCTCACAGAAGTGAGTACACCCTTCACATTTTTTGTAAATATTTTATTATATCTTTTCATGTGACAACACTGAAGAAATTACATTTTGCTAAAATGTAAAGTAGTAAGTGTACAGCTCGTATAACAGTGTAAATTTGCTGTCTCCTCAAAATACCTCAACACACAGCCATTAATGTCTAAACCGCAGGCAACAAAAGTGAGTACACCCCTAAGTTAAAATGTCCAAAATGGGCCCAAAGTGTCACTGCCTTAACCCTATTGGGCATGGAGTTCACTAGAGCTTCACAGGTTGCCACTGGAGTCCTTTTCCATTCCTCCATGATGACATTATGAAGCAGTTGGATGTTAGAGACCTTTCACTCCTCCTCCTTCCATTTCAGGATGCCCCACAGATGATCAGTAGGGTTTAGGTCTAGAGACATGCTTGGCCAGTCTATCACCCTTACCCTCAGCATAATAATAAGGCAGCGGTCATCTTGGAGATGTGTTTAGGGTCGTTATCATGTTGGAATACTGCCCTGCGGACCAGTCTCCAAAGGGGGGGGGTCATGCTCTGCTTCAGTATGTCACAGTACATGTTGGCATTCATGCTTTCCTCAATGAACTGTAGCTTCCCAGTGCTGGCAGTGCTCATGCAGCCCCAGACCACGAAACTCCCACCACCATGCTTGACTGTAGGCAAGACACACTTGTCTTTGTACTCCTCACCCGGTTGCCACTACACAAGCGTGACACCATCTGAACCATATATTTTTATCTTGGTCTCATCAGACCACAGGAAATAGTTCCAGTAATCCAGTCCTCAGTCTGCTTGTCCTCAGCAAACTGTTTGTGGGCTTTTTTTGCATTATCTTTAGAAGAGGCTTCCTTCTGGGATGACAGCCATGCAGACCAATTTGATGCAGTGAACGGCGCATGGTCTGAGCACTGACAGAATGACCCCCCATCCCTTCAACCTCTGTAGCATTGTGCTGGCAGCACTCATACGTCTATTTCCCAAAGGCAACCTCTGGATATGATGCTGAGCATGTGCACTCAACTTCTTTGGTTGACCATGGCGAGGCCTGTTCTGAGTCAAACCTGTCCTGTCAAACTGCTCTCTGCTCTATGCCACCATGCTGCAGCTCAGTTTCAGGGTCTTGGCTACCTTCTTATAACCTAGGCCATCTTTATGTAGAGCAACAATTCTTTTTTCAAATCTTCAGAGAGTTCTTTTCCATGAGGTGCCATGTTGACCTTTCAGTGACCAGTATGAGAGGGTGAGAGCGATCACACCAAATTTAACACACCTGCTCCAAATTCACACCTGAGACCCTGTAACACTAACGAGTCACATGACACCAGGGAACGAAAATAGCTAATTGGGCCCAATTTGGACATTTTCATTTAGGGGTGTACTCACTTTTGTTGCCAGTGGTTTAGACATTAATGGTTGTGTGTTAAGTTATTTTGAGGGGACAGCACATTTACACTGTTATACAAGCTGTACACTCACTACCTTACATTGTAGCAAAGTGTAATTTCGTCAGTGTTGTCACATGAAAAGATATAATAAAATATTTACAAAAATGTGAGCGGTGTACTCACTTTTGTAAGATACTGTAAGTAATCATAAAATTGGGTGTGTCAGATAATGCACATAAGCATTTCTTCAAAACCCAGAGATTTTCCAGTGAAAAATGTAACTATTTCATTCCATCAAGAGACTATAAATCATTATATTATTTATTCATTTTAGTTAGTTTTCCATCCAAATGATGTAATATCATTAAAGACTTTCCTCCTTTAATTTCATAAATGCATTTAACTTTTTGTAAAACTCTTACATCTTTGACTAATCATATAACTATTTTCCTATTTCAATGTAAGGAAGAAGTAAATCATATCTTTGATATGTAAAATTATATTACCTTGTAATATAATTTATTAATTATTAAATAAAGTCGCTTCTATCCTAGGAAATTTCTATAACTAAATGATTCGTACAATATAAGCCTTTATACATTATCTTTCACACCAAACAATTATAAGTATGATAAGTAATCATAACTCTCCATTATTCAATTGTCATAATAATTTTTATCTATCTATCCCTTTATCTATCTATCTATCTATCTATCTATCTATCTATCTATCTATCTATCTATCTATCTATCTATCTATCTATCTATCTATCTATCTATCTATCTATCTATCTATCTATCTATCTATCTATCTATCTATCTATCTATCTATCTATCTATCTATCTATCTCCAGCAAGGAACTCTTTTCTATGCTCCTTTTTCAACATTCCGTATTATTTAGTTCAACAGTAACACATTAAATCAGATCCTTCTCTTACACACAAGCCTGTATGTACTTTAACTATATCTTTTCCATTTAGATATAATTAGACTCTTCTTCAATAGAAGTATATAACCATAAGTCATTATGTAAAATTCCTAAATCTATTTTTTTTAAATAAGATAAATCTATCCTCTAATTGGTAATAATACTTCAAATGTACAATTTTTGTACATCCTTGTTATAGCAACCCATCCATCTAACTTTCCCAAGTTGTGAGTGTTCTAACAAAATAAGTAAAATAAAATACATTCTAGGTTTACAAGTTTATCATAGTATGTGTTTCTGTAAAATAATTAAGAAACCTAGATGTAACAACTATAATGTACAGTAAACTAAACTAGTATCATTATTATTAGCTGTTGCTGTGATATCAATCTTCCATCTACTAACCTAACAAAGGTTGTGTAGGAAAAAATATCAAATTTCAATGTCAACAAGGAGTCACTTATGTTTCCTTTTATCTTGTCACTATCATCAAGAATAATACAGCAAATTTTACACATAGATTCCCATAACTGTATATTCCATTATATTTGAATAAGCAACTTAATGTGTTTTAAAATATTTTCAAGCTCTAAACAAACACTCATATTCTCCTATATCAGACAATTCATAAAAAAAAAATCATATATGAGAATCGCATCCCAACTCCCCCTCTCATAATGATCGAACGATAAGAATCTCTCTGATGACCATATGAGGAAAACATTGAAGTCCATCCACAAAATGATAGTTCTTGAAAACACAATTAGAAAGGAAGTAATGATGAAAGCAAAAACAAAAAGAATAGTGAGAAATAGAAGTTTAGTTGTGCTTGTCTCATGGTCATAGTAGAATTCAAAAATTTTGCAAAAGGACCACTGATTTATTTTCATATTTTCTATATGTTCTATTTCTGAAAGAAACTTGATCATGTTGAAGTGGAGTGAAGTATTCTTGAGAAACAACCATGCCTCTCATGGACCATATAGAAACATAAAGTGTGAGTGAATGAACCACATTTGCACTGTCACTCTGACTGCAAAGCAAACACAAGACAGCCTCAGGTTCAGCTCTTTGTGCAGACGTATATCCAGGAAGCTTATAGTGTAACAAAAGTTGCTGATCTGGAATTCAAACAGCAAATCCCATCACATACGCTCCATTGTGCCAATATCTGGATCTATCTATATAAACAAATGAAATGTATTCCTGTCAAATGTCCACTAAAAAAGGTGAAGGAGTGACTTTTTCATGTTCAATTACACAACTGTGACTCTGTCTCTCTCATTGCGTCAAGAAATATTTATCTCCCACTTCAACTGACAAGCCTTTCTCTTCAAGATCCAATTGTCACTAATCTTTGTGAATTAACATCCCTTGCATTTCTTTGTAATAACACCT
Organism: Pelophylax lessonae; assembly: GCF_965119305.1. Taxonomy (NCBI): domain Eukaryota; kingdom Metazoa; phylum Chordata; class Amphibia; order Anura; family Ranidae; genus Pelophylax; species Pelophylax lessonae. Next base: position 366,142,739 of record NC_138768.1, read on the forward strand.
TTTAGTGGAACCTGAGGTGTTAGCAAAACAAGTGGTGCAAAACCCACAATGTGTCTGACTTATAGTACTGTACAATGCACTCCGAACACATTTTTACTGATGGAATTGTCCCATCATCCACATACACTAGAATGTAAAATGGTTGAGAGAGATCTACATTAATCAAAAATACTGAATTTATAAGGGCTTTCTTGAGATGTTCAAATGATTGTATACAAGGCCTTTCCTATTATTAAAAATATTTGCCCTATATCCTCAGTAAGCCCCAATAATTCATTAAGATTTACTCAGACAGATGTGTTGTCTGCAAAAATCTCAATTAATTCTTGAGAAAAGTTGACAAGGCCTAAAAATCTTCTTAAAACAATTACAATATTAGGAAATAGTACCTTTTAAATGTTTTTTTTTTCTTTTCGTCCATGGACTCTCTTTCATGTATCTGGAAGGGTTGATACAAAACTCTGTCATTCTCTGAGCCACAGAAGAAATTAAAACTGTCATGGGATAGCTAGCTAGTTTGGGCAGCTGGATCTTTGCTTCTCTGTATGCCTTAAATGTCACATTATTTTCAGAGAGCGCAGAAGATAATCTAATACTGTCAGTCATAGCTGTCATACTTTGTATCCCGATATACTGTTGGTAACAATCTCGTTTATCAAGTTTATAATTTTTGACAGATTTTGATTGTAGATCTGCAAAAAAACTCATACACTGATTTTTAATATGACTTTCCTGATTATAGAAAAAACAAAGAAATTGTTTGGAGACTGATTTTCTCATGAAACTCACAGACTGAGGCCCGCCCATTAACTGCGATTGGCCAATTCCCTGAGAAAGACTCCTCCCACAACCAGAATCTTTACTCTTACCAGAAATGCTTATTGCAAAAACTTTTAACAGTTGATATGTAGAAACTTCAGGTTGCACAAAACATTTACGTTTCAACATTTGCTGGGTAGCCTCAAGTAAATTGGGACAATCTACTACCTTTATTTTTATAACCAAATCCAAGTTTGGAATCTTTTGTAAAAATTGCTCAATCCTTAACTTATTATTACCTGCAACCTCATCTGTAGGATTGTTGTTAAACACTAAACACCAAGTTATTTTCCATTTACCTAATTTGCATACAGTTCTTTCAACAGTCTCAATTAATGTTTTCTCTTGTAAGCTTTTTTTATGCCCCTTGTATGTGTTTGGAATGACCACATGTATTGACACACATTTCAGGGCCTAAATATTCATAAAAAGATAACAATAATTTACATACAGCATTAAACGTAGTTGTTTCTTTGCTAAACATTTTGTTGTCAACACTCTGGCACTGATAAATAAACCACTGCATGCCTGTATTCCATATAGGGAATGTATCAATTCCCAATAGTACAGGGACATGTTTATACTTCTGAGCTTGAGATGTTAACCATTCCATTTGCTGTTAAGAACAAACACACCCACCCATGTTAAGAAGGATAGTCCTGTGTGCACTTAAGAAAAACAAGAGATGAGTAGTGTCTTTTTGCTTTTGCCTTTTGTTCTTTCTTTTGTCCTTGGACTTCTGTCTTCAATATTCAGAATCCGCCTTCCAAACTTGCCTCATCCAAAGGAAACATCTGCCAGGTTTCCTGTAATGGTGGGCTTTAAAAAATAATGTGAAGTCTTAGTCCCATTTAAAGCCCTACCCTCGGGCCTCCAAACCGATATCCTGTGACAACGTCTCACATGTCCTGGCTACCAGCTTCCTCTGGCAGGGACTATAACCTTGGCAGAAACTTCACATACGTAACGTCATGCTTTCACTTAACCTGGAAGTCCTACCGGATCCAAAAATACCTGAGACCACTGTCCAGATGATAATGTCAATCAATCCGTGTACAAGCTGGGTCATTTTTTTTTCTTCCCCTTGCTGAACTGCAAGCTGTTAATAGGTGAGAAAACAGACAAAAAAACTCACCCCCGGTAGTAGGATTGGTAACTGCAGTCAAGATAAATATACTTCATCCAGGTCTGCATTTTTCACCAAAATGTTCGAAATAGACTTCTCAGCTGTCACGAAATATTTAGGAAAGTTGTTTATTTTCCTAAAGTGAAGCAAAACATATGAAACAGAATAAAACAAAAATAGACAGAAGGCGAGAGAGATATTGCATGTCTTCAGAGTGTAAGATGTTATTTTCTAGTCTCTGCCTAATCTTTAGATATAGTTGTCTTGTCCTTGAAAGAAATAATGAAGTAACCTTCAAAAACTAACATTATAACATTCATATGTATTTCAGAGACAAGTATTCCAAATTGCACGCCCTAAATTTATCCCTTCCACCTCAAGAAATGAAGCATTATCAGGATCCCTTCCCATTTCTTTGAAAAAAGGATGCCATTACGCACTTAGGAATTCAAATCAAAGCCAAACTGCCTGATATTTACACTCAAAACTTTCAGATGATTATAAAAAAAGCCCAATCAGATCTGAAAGACTGGGCGGGACTGAATGTCTCTTGGTTCGGCCACTCAGCCTTGCTCAAAATGATCATTCTCCCACATTTCCTATCTAATGCAGACTATTCTGATCCAATTACCACCGTACTTCTTTGTGTCATACAAGCAGGCCTGCTTACTATTTATTTGGAGAAACTCTCCACCACACATCAAATACTCTCATTTTACACGCTCGAAAATAAAGTTTGGAATTGGACTTCCAGACCTCCATAAATACTATCTAGCTTGACATCTCACAAGAATAGTAGATTGGAATATCTACACGACCAGGAAAATCTGGGTATCTCTAAAAAACTAATTTATGCAGAATCCACTTCACTCACTTCCTTGGATATCTCCTTGCCGCTGGCCACAAGAGATTGTGGCACACCCTCTTATTCACTATTCCTTGATCACGTTTAGACAGTTAGTAAAATCCACAGCCATGTCCTAGGCTCCAGGGCTTTTACCACGATAAGAGGAAATCCTGTTTTCCCCTTGGGAGACTTAGGCTCTTTTTTCCGTCATGAGTGGCCCTATCCCGACATACCTGTACATAATTTATTTTTGAAAGGAGCTCTCCCTCCTTATGAAAATTTGGTGTCTATATCTTTGACCTATTCTTTCCCCTTCTGGACATACAGGCAGCTATGACATTTCTTCTCAGCCCAAGCTCCAGCAATAACACGGGCAAGCCAACTTACACCAATTGAATCATTATGCACATGGAAACTGCCACAAAGACACCTAATCTCTTACAAATAAATCCTGTTTCTTGAAGAGACTCTTACCCCCTCTAGACCCAGTGCATTTGGTGTGGGAAAAAGACTTACAGACATCCCTTACCGATGATGACTGGGATACCATTCATGAATACACACAAGGGCTCCTCCAAGCTATCCAAGAAAATTGTTATAAAGTCAAAACTAGATGGTACAGAATCCCATCTCGCCTACATAAATTTTCCCCATCTATACCTAATACCTGTTGGAGATGTGGGAAGGCTGAAAACACCATGGTCCACATTTGGTGGGATTGTGAATATCTCCAGCCTTTTTGAAAGAAAGTCCACAAACTAATTTCACATGTTACCACATTTACTCTTGACTACACACCAGCACAGTTCTTCCTATATCATACAACCTTACCTATAAATTACTGGCTATGTATATAGTGAATGAGGCAAGACTCTGTGCTCCGGTACATTGGTGATCCACACGCATCCCGACAATCAGAGAATGTTTTAACAGACTCTCTAAAATAGATGAAATGGAAGAACGTATTCACATATCAAAAGAGTGAATGCCAAAATTCATGAAAATATGGTCTTGTTGGACTCACTTTGAAACTTCTCAGTGATTTCAGTCCTATGACTCTTATATACATTGATGATCCAGAATTGGCAGTTGGCAGTTACAGTCCTACATTCCTACATAGGGTGAGCGTGGACAGGATTAAGGGAGCGGGTATAGTACTGGATCCACCTACACCCTGCTCCTACCCATCCCTCATGGCCCCTCTTCTTCCCCCCCCCACCCCCCTCTTTTTTCTTCCCTCTCGCTTCTCTTTTCTTTCCTATCCTCTTCCACTCTATCCCTTTTTATTTTCTCTGGCCCCCAAATTTATTACACAAAGCCTCACAAATCATGCATAATGGGGTTGACAAACATTTGGTATCCCCATACTCAGAATAAGTAGCAAAATGTATTTTGGGGTGTAATTCCACATATACCAATGGCATGTGTGATAAATATCTAATTAAACTGGCAATTGTGTGTAAAGAAAAAAAAATGCCATTTTCCAAAAACATGTAGCAAAAAATGAAATCTTTCATGCACTCAACATGCCTCTCAGCAAATACCTTGGGGTGTCTATATTCCAAAATGGGGTAATTTAGGGGGTGTTTGTACTGCCCTGGCATTTTAGTCCCTCAAGAAATGTGAGGCAGTTGGAAAGTAAAAGCTGCGTAAATTTCACTATACATACCATAGTTTTTAGATGCTATAACGTTCATACAAACCAATTACTATACACTTATTGGGATTTTTTTTTTTACCAAAGACATGTAGCAGAATACCTTTTGGCCCACAATTATGATGAAATTGATATTGTATATTTTTTATAACAGAAAATTTGTTTTTGTTTTTTTCAAAATGTTTGGTCTTTTTTAGTTTATAGCTCAAAAAATAAAAAACTAACGGTGATTAAATACCACCAAAATAAAGTATTATTATTATTATTATTATTATTATTATTATTATTATTATTATTATTTGTGTGATATAAATTACATTTAGGTAAAGTTTTGCATGACTGAGCAATTGCTAGTTAAAGTAGCTCAGTGCTGAATAGCAAGAATTGCTGTGGTCTTCAAGGGGATAAATCCTTCCAGAGGTCAAGTGGTTAAATTTGTTTTCCTCTTTAGTTATTTTTAATACATTTTGTAATTCAATTGTAAAATTAATGATTATATAATACAGATAATGTGTTTGCTCTCTGATTTCCTTTAACTTTACTGTATCTCAAAAACAAGAAAAAATATTTTTACACAGCTTCTTTCCCTAGCCGTGGTTCTGAAACTTTTTACATGTAAATAAAATATAAAGAATAAATAGAATCATGTTTTGAGTGTGTGTATTTCTACATTTAAAGATACTACTTACTGTATCTTACAGCTCCTTGTTTACAAAGTGTGTAGCTTGGCTGTAGTCACAGGATCATTTTATTATTTATAGTGTTTGCTTTTCTCAGGTATGAAGCACATATGTTTACTGCTGCTTGTTAACTTAGGAAACCCATCAGACTAATTATGGCTTACATATAAACAATCACATGTGAATATAGCATATATTAAAAAAAAAAAAAAAAAAAGGAAAAAGTGTCTCTTCACTGCCTTTCAGAAAGGACGCAGTATGACACAGCATCCATGCTATGCATTCAATCGCTGTAATGCAGCGGGAGAAAAAGGTTACAAATGCCCTTCAGCATAAACTTTAAGGGGAGGGAGAATGTTTTTCTTTCATCTTTTCTGTAAGACGTCTAAGTACTTTATCGCTTTCCCATAGCTGTCAATGTCAACTTTGATCATTTGTATATTACCTTGACATACGGATAATCTAGTCAAGATCCTTGAAACCTTTGTGTGTATGCTGTCATTTTCAATAAAGAGTTGGTGCTGGTTCCTTACAGTTTCAGACTGTGTTTTACCAAAGCTAAATAACATTAAAAATTAGAGATGATTTTTATGCATTAGACAGTTTACCTTGATTAATATTTGTCTGCAAAACCTGGAAGTGTTAATATCCTATAAACAAAGATAATGTATACAATATCTGTAACTTTAATGCCGCTGCAAGATTTAAAATATGCAGTCATTACTTCCAGAAAATACTTTAAGCATAGACATGAACATTTTCTAGAAAATCAGTACTGCCAACATACTAGGAACGGTATTGGATTTTTTTTGCAGTACTTTTTGTTACTGTTGCTTCATATTTACCTGTAAATAGTTATCAATTGTACATTAAAAAAAATTTAGTACGCTTTTGTAATATCATATATATCGCATTTTTTTTTTCAAATCCTTAAAAAAAAATGAGGTTGCATCCTCATAGGGGCCCATTCAAGCTAAAGCAGAAAAACACATTTCTTTGCAAGGGCACAGAGAAAACAATGTTTTTTTTTGTGCCTGTTCAGACTTCCATACAGCTGTCACCTGCACTGCAGAGCGGTATGGTAAACTGTAACAGTGCTGTAGTTTTCTGCACCACTTCACAGGTCAACTTAGCCAAAACACATAGAAAACTCCCGCTGCTTTGGACAGGAGTGGTGATCAGTGTGGCGGGGGGCAATTAGAGGAAGCAATCCTCTGTATGGCTTTCTGTACAGCAGCTCAAACACAGCTTATTCTCCTCTCCCTCCTGCTGCTTTCATCTGCTGTAAAGAGAGAAGATTGGTTCCTCTAACTGCCCCACCGCTGCACCAATCACCACCTCCTGTCCACTGTCTGATTCCCCCAGCTGCCAGGCTACCCATGTGCCCCTCTTCCCCTGTGGCTCTTCTGGTTTCCCTCCCCTCCTCTCCAGCTGACTGCTATTAGTGGTCTCTTCCATTTCTGAATAAACACAGTGAATGATCAGTAACAATCACTAACTGTGCTCATTCATAACTGATAATTATGAATGAACAGGAGCCTTTGTCTCCTGATTTACCTGATTATTTCTCAGTCCCTTTCTCTGTGTCAAAAGTTAGTGTCTCCAGAAGTCTGTTTAGGCCCCTGATATTTCATCAAACCCCCCCCCCCCCGACAGGGCAGTGAAAAAGACATTGCAAAAAAAATATTTAAAAAATTGTAAAAAAGAATAAACATGAAATAATAAAAAGAAAAGAAAACTAGTAATATACTACTCCTCTATTGCCGTGTTGCTGCCCTACTGACAATGTCCTCAGCAATAGTGACTGACACTATCCACTACCTTACTGACACCACCCACTGCCCCTTAACTTGAAAAATTGCCATATCTACTTAAAAAATTGTAAAAAAGAATAAAAATGAAATAATAAAAAGAAAAGAAAACTAGCAATATACTACTCCTCTATTGCCGTGTTGCTGCCCTACTGACAATGTCCTCAGCAAAAGTGACTGACACTATCCACTACCCTACTGACACCATCCACTGCCCCCCCCCCCAAAAAAAAAAAAAAACATGTGAAAAAATGTAAAAAATAAAAAGAAATGCAACAAATAAAAAAAACATAGGATTATTATAAATAAAAAATTAAGGGCTCATTTGATTTGCATAGGTTCTCTGGTCAATACATTGCAAACAAGTGCCTTGTTTGTGCAGCTGGAGCCACCTATTATTCTTATTCTATGGGGAATTTGACAAGTGTGCAGGTGCAGGTGAGTGGGCTCCAATGCATACTGTCTGTGTACAATTGCATCCACACACCTGTCAAAGTAGCACCTGCGGCTGTGTTCATACAGCTGCTGCATCCCCATAGCGTAACATATGCTGCCTGAACATTAAAAAACAATCTGGTTCACACTGTACAGGCCACAGTGTCCATATGAATGAGCCCCAAGATCCCAACACACAAAGTTTTATTTATTACAGTTTTACCTTTTAGGTTTACCAGGAATTTTGTAAGTTATGTTGAGTTTGTGTCCGCTAATAATGGTTGTATTGTATTTTTGTGAAAAGCAAATGATGACACTGGAAACAGAAAACTCACAGAAAAAAAAAGAATCCAAATGTGATAAGAGTTTATAAAATTCAGGTAAACATGCATAAATGCAGGTAAATGCATATGAATTTTTACTTTTATTTTTTATTCACACAAGTGTGAACCAGCCCTAAAGGATGATAGTTGAGTTTGAGTCAATGCAGAGTTCAACCAAAACATTTCTGTTACCAGTTGACCTGAACAGTTCACTCTTTGCAATCAGCAAATAGACAACAACAACAACCCTTGTCTGGGCTACTTTTTCTGCATGTCAGCAAGGACTTCTAGTGCTCTTTAGCTGTTGCTCCCTCTTCTGCTTTTTTAGATGGGTGATACATTTCTACTAAGATATATATATATCTATATATATATATATAGTGAAAAATGGTTTCACAGGCAATCCCCTGTGAAAAAAACTAACATATGCATGATGGCAATTTGCTGCACTCACCTATAGAAGACGTATACACTTATATATTCACATAGAGTTTAATGACACTTAAAAGACAAATAAAATAGAGCTGAAAGACAAAACAGTGAAACAACTTTTGTCAGTACAGAAGGCATGGAGTCTGTGTTCCTGTAAAGCAGGAACACCGATCCATGCCTTCCACTAGTAAAAGCACCTCCCAAACAACACTGAAACATCAGCTAGGCACCCAGGTAACCCTTTGATTGCCACTGATGTTAACCCCTTCCCAGCCAGTGTCATTTGTCTTGTACCTACTGTAGTTTGAGCTTAGGTGGCCTTCATTTTTGTGACAGTGACAGGGCATATTTTGAGCACTGACCACTGTATTAGTGCCAAAAGTGTCAATTAGGTGTCCGATTTGTCTGCAATATCGCAGTCCCACTATAAGTTGCTGATCGCTGCTATTGCTAATAAAAAGAAATAAAAAAGAAATTCCATAAATATATTCCACAGTTTGTAGACACTATAACTTTTGGGCAAACCAATCAATATATGCTTATTGGATTATTATTTTTTTCAAAAATATGTAACAGAATACATATTGGCCTAAACTGAATGAAGAAATTAGTTTTTTATTTTTTACTTGGATTCGTTTTAGATCAGAAAGTAAAAAATATTGTTTTTTTTTTCAAAATTGTCGGTCGTTTTTTTTAAGAACATAGAGGTGATCAAATACCACCAAAAGAAAGCTAATAAAAAAGACATACATTTTATTTGGGTACAATGTTGCATGACTGCACAATTGTCAGTTAAAGTAACAGTGCCATAGCGCAAAAAATGGCCTGGGGATGAAGGGGGGTAAATCTTCTGGAGCTGAAAGGGTTAATAAAACAAAAAAATCGGGATCAAAAGTCCAGATTACAGGCCCCTGCTTTCAACACTAGGGATGATTGAACTTTTGAAAAGTTTGGTTCAACCAGAACACCCGAACTTCCTGAAAGTTCGGGTCCGGATTCCAGAACCCCATTAAAATCAATGGGACCCAAGCTTTGGTAATCAAAAAACATAATTTTGAAGCCCTAAAACCCAATAAATGCCCCTAAAAAGTGCCTAGGGTTCTGGGTCATGCCCCAGGGACTATTAATCACACAAAAAAAGTTCTTAAAAATTGTCGTTTTTGATAGAGAGCCAATTATTGAAAAAATTATTGAAAAAAAAAAAAGAGATTTCTTTGGATTAAGTGTCGGGGGGGGGGGGTCTAAAAAGTGTACCTGTGAAGTTTCAGCTCTGTATCATGTCCAGAACCAGAAAAAAAAGATAATTTTTCTTAGAATTTTTATTAGCGCAGGGATGGGGTTCCGCTACTTTCACACCTGGGCGTTTTTGTTTCAGGCGTTTATTGGGCATTTTTTGGGCGTCTTTTGAGGCAGACATGACATCTGAACTTCTGTATAGGGGTATATATACACACACATATATATATATATATATATATATATATATATATATACATACACACATATAGGTGTGAAAGTAGCGGAACCCCATCCCTGCGCTAATTAAATTATTTGCAGGGATGGGGTTCCGCTCCTATCACACCTATATGTGTGTATGTGTATATATACATATATGTGTGTGTGTATATATACCCCTATACAGAAGTTCAGATGTTATGCTTGCCTCCAAAGACGCCCAAAAAATGCCCAATAAACGCCTGAAACAAAAACGCCCAGGTGTGAAAGTAGCGGAACCCCATCCCTGCGCTAATAAAAATTCTAAGAAAAATTATCTTTTTTTTTGGGTTCTGGACATGATACAGAGCTGAAACTTCACAGGTACACTTTTTAGACGCCCCCCCCCCCCCCCGACACTTAATCCAAAGAAATCTCTTTTTTTTTGAGTAATACAACTAATTACCTAAGGTAATTCATATATGTACTTATAGGTAGAATGGTAACATATAATATAATATAAAAGATGGTAATGTTGAAAGCAAATGTATTAAAAAAAACTCATCAACAAATGATAAAATGATTGCATGATAGAAAACATTCCAGATACAATGTTTTCCCTGGGCTACAACCGGATCACAACATATGGAACATATATGTGTTATGGATATCAACAAATAAAAATACATGTTGAACAGAACTATGTATACAGTAAGTCAAGAAAACCCATGATTGTGATAAATTTGCATCAACAGGCTCAACGCGTTTTGTGGACTTCGCTCCACTTCATCAGGAGCAGATGCATGCGTATCTACAGAAATAGACAAACAGTAAATCTACAAAAAAATATCAATATAAATACCAGTAAAAAACACAGGGGGCAGGGTGGGGCAAAAAACCCCACCAAATTGGTGGGGTACCCTACCCTGATTTTACTCACGATTGACTAGAATCAACTTGTGGTGTTAGCAAGTCGGGGGTGGTCTGGGGATGTCTCCACCGGAAGCTGTGGGAGTACTGCCCATGAATGTCAAGCACCACACGAGAGTACCTTAGGAGAATTACCGATATCTGTTGTAAGCAGAGTGATGGTAAGTCTAGCGATCCTACTAGGAATCTGTAGGGAGTGATATATAATATTATAAATGGCGTGATCAATATGATAATGATAGTGATGAAGTGCTGAAATGTGTGATATAGCTGAAGGTTACATCCCAAGGGAGGGAGGAAAAATCCAGTGCAAAAAGTTTCTACATAGGTAGATCACAATGCAAATGTGAAAAGAAAATGTATAACAAATTGATATGGATAGACCTAGGAAACCAAAAGTGGATAGGGAGTGTGTGAGTGAGTATACACCCAAAAGCTGGGGGAAGAAATAGGAAAATATGAGGCATGTAAGACATGGTAAAGTGAGTACATTCAGAGTTGCGGGAGAGTCTTCCCAAGAAAACCAATTTTTAGTAAACTTCTCTGGGCACCCCAGAGCCTCATATGTCATTGAATATAAGGGGATTTTTGCATTGATCATTGCTTTCCATGCCTCAATAGAAAGATGCTCAGTATGTATCCATCTCCTAACAATTAATTTCCTAAGAAGAAGAATATTCAAATCAATACCTTTGTTGCATTAGTCATCTACTCATTTTCAATGCCCCCTACTTAGACATATCAAAGGGTTATAAATATTTGGAAAACCAAAAGTATCTCCAATCAACTCAGACAGTCACGTGAGACCAGAATGATCTAACCTTGGGGCACCCGCACAACATATGCAAGATTGTCCCTTGTGACACCCGACACTTATGACATATTGCAGTATCTCTTTTCCACATCTCTTTATCGCATTTGGATCATCATACTAGTAGAAGAAATGACTATGGGTAAATGTGTACAAAAGACCTACAGCTACATCTAATCAGACAACTCTGGTACATTTTTTTGCCGCCTGTCACAATCTCTCTCTCTCTACCAGTTTCTATTTGATGTTTATTTTATTTTGCATCATACATTTTACATTCGCACTAGGAGTAAGGCTCCTAATGTCAGTAAATATTTAATTGCCAATTCTGGCACATCCAAATATATGCCAGTATTTATTGTTAATAAAGATGGCCAGCAACCCCTTTATACATTAGCTAGCTGTTAACAAGCTCCTGTCTGTACTAAACAGGTAACACTTTACTATGATGACTGACCTCAGTTCTGCAGTCTATAGCTCTCAAATGTGTTTGGTTTCCTGGCTTTAGTAGCTAACTTTAGAATCCATTCTTTTAAGATGGCCCTGGCAAAAAATAATATGGGAAGAATGTGCTTTTTGACATAATAAAAGTGTAAAAAAAAAAAAAAAGACAAAAGGAATTAATAAATAGCTTGTCTCACATAAGGCTTTTCATTTTATGTTCATGTCTTAAGTGAATGTGTGAATGGACAGATCAGTCACCTTGAGGAAATTTTCCTCAATTATCAAATAGCCAGCTTGAATAGGGTCTCCATTATCCCTAATAACCTTGACTAGTATTACTGACTGACAGATATTTTGAGAGCCACAGTAGCAGATACTTTACTCAATATTGTGCACAATGTTATTCTGAAAGAAGGAAAGTCGTATATTTACTGCTTAAAAATTATGTGGTGACCAAATGTATTCACTTTTTTTTTTAACATTTTTAATTGTTTTATGTTGCCTAAAAATGTATCTATATTTAGAAAAGCAAACTGTGTGCTTATATTGTTTTTTTTTTTCCAAAAAGCTTTATTGAACAAAATACACATTAGAAAAGTGTACAACAGTTGGATCATTCCGATCAACATTCTCGGTGATCCAATAATAACTAAGGTATTAATAAACCGCAATTACATAGTATCATAAACAACACAAAACGTTTCTATAAATTAAAAGGATCACTCTTGTGTCTTGGAAGTGGCTGTATGTGAAGATCTTGTGAAAAAGATATAATAGGGGAGCATGTCAGCATGCTCCCCTGGGTGGGGGGAGGGAAGAATGGGTGGGATATGGGGGAGGGAGAGGGGGGGGGTGTAGAGACAAGCAAGGGTCACACGCTGTTAAGGCATGAGAGGATTTACCCCAAGTGGATGTGAGAGGGGATAAGCATCTATCGGAACTGAATAGCTTTGTTTCTATATTGTAAGTACTTCTAAAAGAAATTGGATCTTGTGTATCAAAGCTGGAAAAGGGAGGCATATTTGTGTGCTAATTCTATCACATGAGATCACTTTGTGCTTGATTCATCATTTGTATTCAATATGTCTTTGGTGTGCAAAGAGATATAGAAATCAGCAGTATCACATGCTAATTTACTGTTCCTTTTCAGAGAGCACCAGAGGGCACACACACATATATGCACACATTTAATTTAGCATGAATTGTTTGTTTATTTATTTATTTTATTGAGCAATAAACTATATTTATTACCTACTTTCTATCACATACCTGGTTGGAGGCCAAGGTAACTTGCATGGTTGGAGGCCAAGGTAACTTGCATGGTTGGAGGCCAAGGTAACTAGCAGTCTTCCCTTGTAAGACTATAAAACCTCGCGCTTGTGGTAGTTTAAAAATCAAAGTGACTAAAGTGCTCGAATTTGTGCAAAATCACATATAAAAATTATAAATTAAGTAATGCTTAAACATGTGAAAGCTGCTTGCTGCAAGAAAAAGTGCTGGTGCTCTTTTTAAATGTGTGGGTTGGTGGTTGCAGCGCTGCTTAAAATATACTGTGCAAATTCACTTACAAATATACTAGACAATGATGTCTCCAAAATTCATAAAAGTCATAAATAGTGAATAATTAATAGAAATATAAAATATCAAAAATAACATATAGTGTCCATAATCAAGTCCATCAAAGAAATATAAAGTGCTTCAGTGCTTAATCCGTGCTTGATGAGGGGTTACCCCCCGTGGTTATCTATATACCACAATGTGGTTTTAAGCAGGCATGAAATGCTGATCGCACTCTGTGCATGAATTCTCTGATGCTGCTGGTAAGGTTGCTGCGGGTAAGATCCTTGCTAATGGTTGTTAGTCCTGAGTTTCCTCATGAAAGAAAGAACTAATCATGGTGAAGATCGTTTGAACAATCGTTTATTTAGGGTAAACAGGGGTATACTCACAAACATAATGTAATCACACGCATGTAAAACTCAGCACGGTGGTTCGCTGCTCCCGCAGGGTGCGCTCCGCCGGCCGGAAGTGACGTGGCAATCCGCTCGGCCAATCGCTAGACGCGTTTCGCTGTCAATCACAGCGTCATCTGTAGCTCTTTGGTCTTTGGTGTGCAAACAGATATAGAAATCAGCAGTACCACATGCTAATTTACTGTTCCTTTTCAGAGAGCACCAGAGGGCACACACACATATATGCATACATTTCATTTAGCATGAATTGTTTGTTTATTTATTAATTTTATTGCGCAATAAACTATATTTATTACCTACTTTCTATCACATACCTGGTTGGAGGCCAAGGTAACTTGCATGGTTGGAGGCCAAGGTAACTTGCATGGTTGGAGGCCAAGGTAACTAGCAGGCTTCCCTTGTACCTTTGATTCCAATACCCCTGAAATGGAGCACAGGGAGCAAGAGGGCACAGAGGCTTCATTCTTTGGCAAGCTTAGCTTGATGCTTTTTTTGGGTGACCATTGATGGGTGTACACTTGTCTCCCAAGCGCTTAGTGTATGCTGTTTGCCATCTATCGGGAACTGTTGTTCTCCTTTCTCTGAATTTGGTTAGCAGTGACACACAATATTAATAAGGATTATATGTGAGTGCAACTCTCTACCTCCTTTCTTTTCCCATTGTGTGTGCGGTATTACACTATGTGTTTTTTTCTATATATCTGCTTTACATGGTCTCTGAACACCCCCCACTGAGAGCCCTCCTCCCTCACACCGGTGAGAAGTCTAACGAGTGGATCCTGTCATTTTTCTTCTTTAAAATGAGCTGAGGTCTATCCATCAATTTGCATGACCAATTGCATTTGGTAAGCAGCCCTGTTTACTATAATTTGCTTCTTAAGCCGCCAAAGAGAATAGCATCCACCTATTGGAACTTGCTACACTGGGAAGTTTTTTTAGCGACACTTAGTCGCAGGGACATTTTTTCACATATATAATTTCATGTGTGCATTGTTTTCATTGGGACTATTTTAATGGACTTATTGGTGATCACTATTAATTTGTTGGACATTATTTGTTGAAACATATGAGTTGAATTTTTTTTTGTTTGATATATGCTTTTTATTTATGGGTTAAGCGCTACATATATTTTGCATAAAAACATGTGCATTTATTATTTTGTTTAAGGTGAGCTGATCCTTTAAAAATGTTTAGTAATCTAACAACAAGTGGCAACCACCCCAACCTATAACTAGCCTTTGCAATAAGGTGCAAATGGAAGGGCAATGCAGATCACAAACAAACAAAAGATTTCCCAGCACACTTACCAGCCAGCCTGCAAAATAACCAAATTGACCCTGTCTAACAACTTACATTGAAAACAGAGGATGTTGTTTGCACACATTTGCAAATATATGCATAAGTTACAATGCCCACATCAGGGCTCCCCTGTAAACTGCAGTCCTTTTTTTATTTTCCTTCCTCATGGTGGCCATTTTGACTAAGGGCAGATGAATCCATCTTTCTCTACTTCATATAACTCTGCCTAATACTTTGGACCTGCCTCCTGAAACATGTGACGAGTACTTTCCAGAATGCAGCTGTAAGGCCAGTGTGACACCACCAGTGCCCAGGAAGTAATTATAAGTCCAGGAAGTGATTATAGGTATAATAAAAAAAAATATTTGTTTAACTAATAAATCTAAGATAACTTCATATCAGCTAGCAGAGCTACATGCTGCTGTCATTTTTAATGGAAGGGAGAAAAGGTTTGCATTAAGGTTAGCCTATTGAACACCAACTAGTGCCTGAAGCAAAGAATAATGTCTCAATGAAAGCAGGGGATGTCAAGCTGTATTTATTACATGACTCAGATCTCCAAGGAGATCTGCTGAGGAGAAGAAGAGCCACACATATATGCCAGATTGAAGCTGATATTTATTCACGCTGTAAACATAATTAAACAATCAAGAATAGTGATTGTAAAGAAAAGGTTGTTCCAATGCAACTTACACACCCTTTAGTAATAAGTTGCAGTTCTCCATACAATCCAGCAGAAGGGAAGGGCTGGAGTGCCTTTATGGACATTGTAGTGTGACTGCTGTAGAGTTCTGCAGGGACAAAAAGGCTATGGGCATTCCTCTGAGGTACTGTAAGGTTTATAGCAGAGGGCAGTGGCAGCTGGTGCTCAAAATTTTTTGGGGGGGCGCAAACAGAAAAATGTAATAGGCATTGCTTCGCGGCAAAAAAAGCGGTAAAAAATAGCGTGACTTTGAGGTCACACAAGTGTGAAAGGGGCCTTCAGTAATCAAGGTATAGTGTGCCCCCATCAATGTAGAGTGACCACAGTGTGCCCCCTTCAATGTAGAGTGACCACAGCGTGCCCCCCTCAATGTAGAGTGACAAACAACATGCCCCTTTCAATGTAAAGTGACCAACAGCATGCCCCCCTCAATGTAGAGTGACCACAGCATGCCCTCTTTAATGTAGAGTGAACACGGTGTGCCCCCTTTAATGTAGAGTGACCAACAGCATGCCACCTTCAATGTAGAGTGACCAACAGCATGCCCCCTTCAATGTAGAGTGACAAACAGCATGCCCCCATCAATATAGAGTGACAAACAGCATGCCCCCTTCAATGTAGAGTGACCAACAGCATGCCCCCATCAATGTAGAGTGACAAACAGCATGTCCCCTTCAATGTAGAGTGACCAACAGCATGCCCCCTTCAATGTAGAGTGACAAACAGCATGCCCTCTTCAATGTAAAGTGACCAACAGCATGCCCCCATCAATGTAGAGTGACCAACAGCATGCCCCCTTCAAAGTAGAGTGACAAACAGCATGCCCCCTTCAATGTAGAGTGACCAACAGCATGCCCCCTTCAATGTAGAGTGACCAACAGCATGCCCCCTTCAATGTAGAGTGACCAACAGCGTGAACCCATCAATGTAGAGTGACCACAGCATGCCCTCTTCAATGTAGAGTGACCACGGTGTGCCCCCTTCAATGTAGAGTGACCAACAGCATGCCCCTTCAATGTAGAGTGACCACGGCATGCCCCCTTCAATGTAGAGTGACCAACAGCATGCCCCCTTCAATGTAGAGAGACCAACAGCATGCCCCATCAATGTAGAGTGACCAACGGCATGCCCCCTTCAATGTAGAGTGACCACGGTGTGCCCCCTTCAATGTAGAGTGACCAGCAGCATGCCCCCTTCAATGTAGAGTGACCAACAGCATGCCCCCTTCAATTCAGAGTGACCAACAGCATGCCCCCATCAATGTAGAGTGACCACAGCATGCCCCATCAATGTAGAGTGACCAACAGCATGCCCCCTTCAATGTAGAGTGACCACGGTGTGCCCCCTTCAATGTAGAGTGACCAACAGCATGCCCCTTCAATTCAGAGTGACCAACAGCATGCCCCCATCAATGTAGAGTGACCACAGCATGCCCTCTTCAATGTAGAGTGACCACGGTGTACCCCCTTGAATGTAGAGTGACCAACAGCATGCCCCTTCAATGTAGAGTGACCACCGTTTGCCCCCTTCAATGTAGAGTGACCAACAGCATGCCCCCTTCAATGTAGAGTGACCACGGTGTGCCCCCTTCAATGTAGAGTGACCAACAGCATGCCCCCTTCAATGTAGAGTGACCAACAGCATGCCCCCATCAATGTAGAGTGACCAAAGCATGCCCTCTTCAATGTAGAGTGACCACGGTGTAACCCCTTCAATGTAGAGTGACCAACAGCATGCCCCCCTTTAATGTAGAGTGACCAACAGCATGCCCCCTTCAATGTAGAGTGACCAACAGCATGCCCCCATCAATGTAGAGTGACCAAAGCATGCTCTCTTCAATGTAGAGTGACCACGGTGTAACCCCTTCAATGTAGAGTGACCAACAGCATGCCCCCTTCAATGTAGAGTGACCACGGTGTGCCCCCTTCAATGTAGAGTGACCAACAGCATGCCCCCTTCAATGTAGAGTGACCAACAGCATGCCCCCATCAATGTAGAGTGACCAAAGCATGCCCTCTTCAATGTAGAGTGACCACGGTGTAACCCCTTCAATGTAGAGTGACCAACAGCATGCCCCCTTCAATGTAGGGTGACCAACAGCATGCCCCCTTCAATGTAGAGTGACCAACAGCATGCCCCCATCAATGTAGAGTGACCACAGCATGCCCTCTTCAATGTAGAGTGACCACGATGTACCCCCTTCAATGTAGAGTGACCAACAGCATGCCCCTTCAATGTAGAGTGACCACGGTTTGCCCCCTTCAATGTAGAGTGACCAACAGCATGTCCCCTTCAATGTAGAGTGACCAACAGCATGCCCCCTTCAATGTAGAGTGACCACGGTGTGCCCCCATCAATGTAGAGTGACCAACAGCATGCCCCCTTCAATGTAGAGTGACCAACAGCATGCCCTCTTCAATGTATAGTGACCACAGCATGCCCTCTTCAATGTAGAGTGACCACGATGTACCCCCTTCAATGTAGAGTGACCAAAAGCATGCCCCTTGAATGTAGAGTGACCACGGTTTGCCCCCTTCAATGTAGAGTGACCAACAGCATGCCCCCTTCAATGTAGAGTGACCAACAGCATGCCCCCTTCAATGTAGAGTGACCACGGTGTGCCCCCATCAATGTAGAGTGACCAACAGCATGCCCCCTTCAATGTAGAGTGACCAACAGCATGCCCCCATCAATGTAGAGTGACCACAGCATGCCCTCTTCAATGTAGAGTGACCACGGTGTGCCCCCTTCAATGTAGAGTGACCAACAGCATGCCCCCTTCAATGTAGAGTCACCAACAGCATGCCCCCTTCAATGTAGAGTAACCACAGCATGCCCTCTTCAATGTAGAGTGACCACGGTGTACCCCCTTCAATGTAGAGTGACCAACAGCATGCCCCTTCAATGTAGAGTGACCACGGTTTGCCCCCTTCAATGTAGAGTGACCAACAGCATGCCCCCTTCAATGTAGAGTGACCATGGTGTGCCCCCTTCAATGTAGAGTGACCAACAGCATGCCCCCTTCAATGTAGAGTGACCAACAGCATGCCCCCTTCAATGTAGAGTGACCAACAGCATTCCCTCTTCAATGTAGAGTGACCAACAGCATGCCCCCTTCAATGTAGAGTGACCAACAGCGTGAACCCTTCAATGTAGAGTGACCACAGCATGCCCTCTTCAATGTAGAGTGACCACGGCGTGCCCCCTTCAATGTAGAGTGACCAACAGCATGCCCCCTTCAATGTAGAGTGACCAACAGCATGCCCCCTTCAATGTAGAGTGACCAACAGCATGCCCCCATCAATGTAGAGTGACCAACAGCATGCCCCCTTCAATGTAGAGTGACCACGGTGTGCCCCCTTCAATGTAGAGTGACCAACAGCATGCCCCCTTCAATGTAGAGTGACCAACAGCATGCCCCCTTCAATTCAGAGTGACCAACAGCATGCCCCCATCAATGTAGAGTGACCACAGCATGCCCTCTTCAATGTAGAGTGACCACGGTGTACCTCCTTCAATGTAGAGTGACCAACCGCATGCCCCTTCAATGTAGAGTGACCACGGTTTGCCCCCTTCAATGTAGAGTGACCAACAGCATGCCCCCTTCAATGTAGAGTGACCACGGTGTGCCCCCTTCAATGTAGAGTGACCAACAGCATGCCCCCTTCAATGTAGAGTGACCAACAGCATGCCCCCATCAATGTAGAGTGACCACAGCATGCCCTCTTCAATGTAGAGGGACCACGGTGTGCCCCCTTCAATGTAGAGTGACCAACAGCATGCCCCCTTCAATGTAGAGTGACCAACAGCATGCCCCCTTCAATGTAGAGTGACCAACAGCATGCCCCATCAATGTAGAGTGACCACAGCATGCCCTCTTCAATGTAGAGTGACCACGATGTACCCCTTCAATGTAGAATGACCAACAGCATGCCCAATCAATGTAGAGTGACCACAGTTTGCCCCCTTCAATGTAGAGTGACCAACAGCATGCCCCCTTCAATGTAGAGTATAGGTATACCCTCACGCCACTGGATGGGCCTGTAAGTTGTAAATTCCTGGTATATATCTAGTATGCAGCTAGGGGATAGATTTAGTGAAGAGAGAAAGGCTTCCAGTAGGGGAACCTCACCTTAGCGCTTGCTATATATGAACTGTTTAAAGTGCTCCTATTGTGAATATGTGCAATATTTGCCAATAAATATGTAAACCATTTCTGTGCAAATTAATTTTCCTTAACCACTTAAGCCCCGGAAGATTTTACCCCCTTCCTGACCAGGGCCTATTTTGCGATTTGGCACTGCGTTACTTTAATGGACAATTGCGCGGTCGTGCGACGCTGTACCTAAACTAATTTGATGTCCTTTTTTTCCCACAAACAGAGCTTTCTTTTGGTGGTATTTGATCACCTGTGCGATTTTTTTGATCATGCGCTATAAACAAAAAAAGAGCGTCAATTTTGCAAAAATAACAATATTTTTCACATTTTTTTTATATGAAATTCCCCCCAAAAAAATTGAAAAATCAAAATTTTTTAACATTTTAGGCCAATTTGTTTTATGCTACATATGTTTAGTAAGAAAAAATCGCAAAAAGCATATTTTGATTTGTTTGCGCAAAAGTTATTGCGTTTACTAAGTAAGGAAAAGATTTTTGTCATTTTTGTTGTTTTTTTTTTATTTTTTTATTTTTTCCAAAAAGTTTTTATTGAAAGAATTATAAAAATATTAAGAATACATACAGTCTCTTATAAATCAACGTATAAACAGTACGTACAATGTACAGCAACATAGCTTATTTTGAAAGTTGTTACAAACAAAAAAAAAAAAAAAAGACAAAAAAAAAAACTGAGAATAAACAAATGTAAATGTAAGGCACGTATTGAGAGGTTCGACCTTTTAAAAAACGGGAGACTCAACAGGAGTGTCCATCAATAATAAGTCAATAGAGAAACTGAAGGCAAAGCGAGTGTCAACTTGAAGCTTAGTTTTGCCAAATTGGAAGAACTATTCTAACCATAGAACAATAAGGTATGGAACTGTAGTCAAATCTCGGTGTGTGTGAGTTTGAGGTACAACACAGGGGGTATGTTGCAGGATATCAACTGAATTGTTAGAGAAATGTTGATATGATAAAAAAAAAAAAAAAAAGGAGGAAAAATGATAAATATTTAAGACTATATGTAGGAGTAAGACGATTTGGTGGGAGGTGTCCACTCCGGGGAGAAGAGGACACCTATTCATCAAATTTTGGGGGAAAAAAAAAAACGTAGGGGGTGGGGGGGAGGAGGGAAGGGAAAGGAAGGGGGAAGGAGGGTAAGGAGTCATCGGTCTCCACCTTGCCAGTCTGGGGAGTTAGAAATGTTATAAAGACCGATAGTGAGTGATGGTAATATGTGGGGTTGGTGTTGGGCTTGCCGCGTTGTGCTCCGTAAACCCCTCTCACTTACAGCCCTTGTTTAGGGGTGAGAGGGGCTTACCGTTGTGCTACCAATCTTGGTGTGTGTGTGAGAAGCCAAGGGTTGCCATGATGCATGAGGCAAAGTATTCGATAGAGAGAAAGTCACGGGGTGGCAACTGATGGAACAGCTGTAGAGGTGGGAGTGTCGGCTGGAGATGTATGGCTTTGCGGGTCTCGAAATGACTTCCAGGGAGCCCAAGTGTGAGCATAGGAGACCGTTCTATCTCGAGCGATCGCAATTAGCTCTTCTAATCTAGCAATTTTGTCCATTTTGTTTAGCCATTCCCGTTTATGTGGAGTTATATCCGATTTCCAGTGGATCGGTATACATGCTTTGGCTGCATTGAGTAGGTGAGGGGAGAGAGATTTGCAGTACCTGTGAGGTGGGATAGTAGTATAGTTTAGGAGATATTGTGCAGGAGAAAAAGGAATATCGATATTTAGGTCTTTCGAAATGGTATCATGGATAGATAACCAGAATGGTTGTATTTTTGGGCAGGACCAATAGATATGGATGAGTGTCCCTATATCAGAGTGGCATCTCCAGCAAATGTCAGTGATGTCTGGGTTGTATTTATGTAGGATTGCAGGTGTCCTGTACCATCTCGTTAGCAGCTTGTAGCAATTTTCTTGTGTGGAAACATTGAGGGAACTTTTGTGGGCAATATGGCATAGATTTTGCCATTCTTTTTCAGACAAGGAGAGGTTGAGGTCTGATTCCCATCTGGGCTTAGCTTTATTGGTGTGTTCTTGGACCTCTGAAACCAGGAGATTGTATGTTACCGAAATTAGGTGGCGTTTTGGTGTGGTGCTTATACAAAGCTTCTCGAATGGGGTAAGGTCTCTGGAAAGGGCCCCATTATGGTTCAGGGATTGGAGAAAGTGTCTAATTTGAAAGTAGGTCCAGTTGGGTATGGGGGAAGGCAAGGCGGGTGACTTGATCTGCAGGCGTTCCAAGAGGGATCCTTTGTCGAAGAAGCGGAAAGCTCCGATGGAGTCATCCTTCCAGTATCCTCGTAGGAATGAAGCGGACATACCCGGAGGAAAGTCTGGGTTGTGTTTGATTGGTGTCAGGGGACCTGGGGTTGAGGAGATAGATGCTTGTTTGCAGGTATCTCTAAAGGACGTTAGGGTGGTATTCAAGAGGGGATGTTTCTTTACGGACATGGGTGTGTGTTCAGGATTGAGCCACAGTAAGGTCTTGAGGGGAATATTGCAGAAGGTTTTTTCAAGTATTACCCAGTCTTTATTGGGTTCATGGAGAAACCAATCTAAAATTCTAGTTAGGTGACATGCCCAATAATATTTTTGTAAGTCTGGTAGGCCAATGCCTCCATCTAGTTTGGGTTTGGAAAGTAATGTGAAAGAGAGCCTTGGTTTTTTTTGGCACCAAAGAAATTTGGAACATAAAGATTTGAAGGAGTTGAAGAAGGATTTTGGGATTTTAATGGGGATAGCTTGAAGGAGGAATAATAGGCGTGGTAGGACATTCATTTTAAGGATGGCGGCTCGTCCGAACCAGGAGAAATGTGGTCTGGACCATTTCTTAATGTCGTCTTTGATTGCTTGTAATACTGGGAGAAAGTTAGTGGGGAACAGATCGTTCAGATTATTCGTTAGGTGAATGCCTAGGTATTTAATGGAAGATTGAGCCCATTGGAATGGAAAGTTAGACTTGCATTGGTCTACTAATCTTTTGGATAGGGTAATGTTGAGGGCGTTTGACTTTGAGAAGTTTATTTTGAAATTGGACATCTTCTGAAAGAATTTAAATTCTTGTAGAAGTGACGGGATGGAGAGGAGAGGGTCGCTAAGAAACAGTAAAATGTCATCGGCAAAAGCCGCTATCTTATACGTATGATGGGAGATGGTAATTCCAGAAATGTTTGGGTTTAGGTCAAGTGTACGTAAAAAAGGTTCTAAGGTAAGGACAAACAGAATTGGGGATAGGGGGCATCCCTGCCTAGTCCCGTTTCCTATGGAGAAGGCGTCCGATAGGCTTCCATTGACTCTGACACATGCCGTAGGTGTGGAGTACAGAGACAATATTAGAGTGAGTAATCGGTCCGGGATGCCAATGTGTTGCAGGACTTGTCTCATGTAATTCCAGTCGAGCCTATCGAACGCCTTCTCGGCGTCGAGGGATAGCATAAAGCCCTTTACTTTATGAGAGGTCATCCAGTGATGGATGTTAATGGCTTTGACCGTGTTGTCACGAGCTTCGCGGCCGGGGACGAATCCCACCTGATCTTTGTCTATTAGTATCGGAACCAGGGGCAGTAATCTATTCGCGATAATTTTGGCGAAAAGTTTGATGTCGACGTTAAGTAGAGAGATGGGTCTGTAGTTAATTACTGAGGTTGGGTCCTTATTTTCCTTTGGTATCACTGTTATATGGGCGTCAAGCAATCTGTGATGGGGATATGGGGGAGAAGCCAGTGAGTTAAAGGCTTTTAGTAACGGAGATGATAGAAGGTCTGTGAAGGTTTTGTAATATGGGGCTGTGAAACCGTCTGGGCCTGGGCTTTTGCCTGCTTTTAGTTGAGAAATAGCTAATTTGAGCTCTTCCTCTGATAGGGGCTGTTCCAGGTTTTGGGATTGGGAGTTATTAAGAGTTTTAGTGCAGGATTTCTGGAGGAAATCTTGTATGAGGGAATTCTGGGTTTGAATCGGGATTGGATGATCTAGATTATAAAGCTGGGTGTAGTACTTCTCAAATTGGGTTGCGATGTCTGGGGTTTTGACAAAGGTGTTTCCTTGGGTGTCTTTGATCGAATGTATGGAGGACTTTGCTCTTTTTTCTTGGAGGGCTTTGGCGAGGAATTTACTACTCTTGTTCCCGAACTCGTAGAATAATTTTTGTTGGAGGAGAAATTTACGTTTTATTTTAATGTGAAGCTCGTCTAGGAGGAGTTGTCTGTTATGTACTAGTTCAAGGTATGTGAGATGTGCTCTGGTGCTTTTGTGATTTTTTTCTAGGTTTTGAATTTTGTTAATTATTGCTTGAGTATGTGCTTGGTGCGCTTTCTTCTTTGAGGATTTGAGAGAAATAAGAACTCCTCTTAGTGCACATTTATGCGCTTCCCAAATCGTGATGGGGGAGATATCGCTAGTGGTATTTTCAGAGAAGTATTCCGCAATCTTTTTCCTCAGATACTGGATGTCGGGTTCATGAGTGAGAAGCGTCGAGTCTAGCCTCCAGAACTTGTTATACGAGAAGTCTCCAGGGATTGCGATTGTCAGGGATACTGGGTGGTGATCAGAGATTAGCATTGGTTCAATTGTGGCCTTTTTGATCAGGGGTAGGTCTTTTTGTGATAGGAAGAGGTAATCTAACCTGGAATATCTTTGGTGAGGAGAAGAGAAAAATGTGAAATCTTTTGTGGAGGGGTTTAGAGTACGCCAGGTATCGTGTAGGAGTAGTTCTTGGAGGGATTGACGAATTTGTTTGAGGGCTTTGTACGGGAGGGATGATGTGCCTGAGGAGGAGTCTAGGATAGGATACAACGCTACGTTGAAGTCCCCTCCCAGGATTGTGATTCCCTTTTGGTTTTCAGCCAGTAAGGAGGCAATTTTCCTAAAAAATGGTACCTGCGCAGAGTTGGGGGAGTAAATATTAGCTAGAGTGATGGGTTTTTGTGCCAAGAATCCTTTCAGGATAATGTATCGCCCGTCAGGGTCAATGAGGGAGTCAGTACATTTCCAATCAAGGTTTTTAGATATGAGAATTGCAACTCCCTTCGTTTTTCCTAAAGGATTAGTGGCCAGGTAAGCTGTGGGGTATCTGAAGTTGCTAAGTTTCGGGGTGTTTTTTGAAAGAAAGTGAGTCTCTTGAAGGTATACTATATCCGCCTTTGATTTGTGCATAATCTCGAGGACTTGGCTACGTTTCTCGGGTATATTTAAACCTTTTACGTTTAATGACACAACCTTAATTTGGAGTGAATTGGAGGGAGTCTGTGGAGAATTCATCATGAAGTTGGATCAGGTACCTACCACTGGGGGGTGTTGTGGATGTGGTCTGGTATGGTAGGCTTAATGTGTCTGGGAGGTAGAGACCGATGTGGGAAGGGGATGGGGGGGAGAAGGATGTAGGAGGATGGGGAGGTCAGAGGGGAAGTGGGAGAGGGGTGGGATAATTAGGAGGAGGGGGAGAACCGAAGTATAGAGTGTGAAATACAATCACACCTATCCAAATATACAGGTATCGGAAGTGTTGACAGATGAGGTGATCAGATCAACTCTGTCTGTCTTGTGGGGTGAATGGTTGGTAGTCGATCGAGGTACGTGAAAATGACGGAAACATGAGCCGGCCGGCTCGAGAGGTAAGGGAAAGAAAGAATTTGATGATCTTTCGTGTTATCAGGAGTATAGGCGAAGGAAGTGAGATTATGGGTATTCAGGAAACAGACCCAGCAGAGACATTAATGCAGGGAGGGGATAAAAAATTGACTAGAAGCCGTTAGGGGAGAATAAAAATATCATATGCATCATGGGGAGCCCGGAAAAAAAAACAAAAAAAAGAATTGGGAGCCACTAGGTATGTCAGGGTTATGGGGGGTGAGATAGGTGGGTCAGTCAGCACACTGCCGATTGAGGTGGTGTAGCCTTGATCGCAGGTTGTGGTAGAAGCGGTAAGTTGGA
Source organism: Pelophylax lessonae (assembly GCF_965119305.1). NCBI lineage: Eukaryota > Metazoa > Chordata > Amphibia > Anura > Ranidae > Pelophylax > Pelophylax lessonae. The sequence continues at coordinate 366,168,567 of NC_138768.1, forward strand.
TAGGTTTAGAGTGGGGAAAGACAAAGACATTGGCATGAACATATAATACTTTGAACTTTCAATGATACCATAAAATAATATACCATATATTATAACATAATGCCATAAAATGTCTGATTGGATTACATCGAAATAGTCTGAAGTGTGCATGGTAAGAAGAGGTTCCCTGGGAATCCTCTCCTGGGTGTGGGGAGCGAGCGTCAGAGAGAGAGGGGAGCGATATCACTTACTCCTTTCTGTATAGTAGAAGACCGGGCAAATGGGAGTGTGCTTTTAGGATTGAGACCATGAGTGGCACGAGACGTGTGGTAATTTGATCCGGGATGTTCTTGCCCTCCCTTCAAGGTGGACGTTCGAGGTGTAGCTGTCTATGGACAATGCTTGTACACAGGGCGAGGCTATTTTAGAGGTGTGTATATGTAAAGAAGGTTTTTTCCCCCTTTTTTTTTTTTTTTTTTTCTTTTTTTTTTTTTCCTTTTTTTTTCTCTCTCTGAAAATCCGTCCCTTTTCTTTCCAAGGGGCTTTTATTTTCCCCTCCTCCCTCTCTCATCACTCTCATCCTGAAAAGAGGTTTCAGAAGCAGGGTACATTCTAACCAAAGCATATCATGTGTGTCATAAGTAAGAGATGAAAACATTCAGTTAGGGCTAAATAGGTAAACCCCTTAGAATAAACTCTATAATAAAATAAACTCGGCCCCAAAAAAAAAAAAAAAAAAAAAGTTAAAAAAAAAAGAAGCAAAAGAGGGGGGAGGGGAAGTGGAGGGCATGTGGAGATATGGTGGACAGTGGCGTGGTAGTCTCTGTTATAAGGAGTGCATTTAAAGAGGAGGGGTACATCCATTTACTTAGGTTGTTCGTGTGGTGTAAAGTACATTACCCATCCTTAACCACGATCTTCGGGAATAGAAGGAGATGTGTGTGTCCGGATGAATATAGGTTGAGGTGATGTTGCTGGCGCAGATCCGGGCTTCTGTTCAGGTGCAGTTCAAAATCTGTTGGGAAGAAGCAGACGGGGGCAGGTAGAAAGTGTGGACAGGGCTAGAGAGAGAAAGCGAAAAAGTAAGAGAAAGGGCATGGGGGGGGGGGGGTGACAAAAGGTGTAGGAGAGTCAGACCATTTGGGATGAGGTACTTTATTCTTGTCTTGGGCGACGGTGCGCTGGGGAAGCTGTAGGGCTCAGGAAATCTTGGCTCCTGTGTAGGTTGGATGAACCGTTGCTAGACGATGATGTTCTGGGACGTCTGATTTGGAAGTCATCCCTTTCCGGAACTGCATCCATTGAATTTGATCTTCGCAGCCTTTGGGTGTTGAGAGGTCTGTACCAATCAGGCAGGTTAATGTGCGGTATGTTCAGTGCGTTGCAGAAATTAGCGAGTTCTTCCGGGACCCTCAGGTTGATGGTACGACCGTTTGCCGAAGCAGATAGGCAGAACGGGAATTTCCATCGGTACTGGATATTTCTGGATCTTAGAGAATCCAATAGGGGTCGCAGGTCTCTTCTACGTTGTAGGGTTATCGGCGAAAGATCCTGGAAGATTTTTATTTCCGTGCCATGGTATAGGAGGGAGCGACGATCTCTTGTCCTCCTCAGGACATCTTCAGGACAACGGCTCTGTGGAGACGTTCGAACTCGATAGGTGTTTCTAGAGGTCTTCCCAGGACATCATTAAAGATGGCGGTAGTAGCTCTTGTGATTTGTGTTTGATCTACCGATTCAGGCAGGCCCCTTACTCTTAAATTATGGTGCCGACCCCTGTTGTCAAGATCTTCAAGTTGTCTTTGCATGTCCCTAAATTGGGCATCATGAGAATGCATTGTGTCAGTCATGGATTGAATGGATTCTTCTTGCGCTGTAACTTTCTCTTCGACATCTGTTACTCTCAGATTGATAGAAGATATTTCACCCTTCAATTCTATCACTGCCATGGCTAGTGAGGCCTTCAGCTCATCTGCAATGGAGCGAAGGTCCGGGAGGGTGACAGGCGGTGGAGGAGGAGGGGTAGTCGTCGGCGCCAGAGTGTCCATGGCTGAGGACATGTTGCCTTGGGGTAGTGGTGCCGTGTGTTCTCTCGTATTGGAGAGAGTCGGGGTTCCTCGAGCCGCGTCCGCGTAGGCCTGATTTGAAGCCGGGGCCTCGCGTAGTAGTTGGGGCTGGCGGAATAGGTCCGGTATGCTGCGGGTGCGGACGGGCGTCAAATCTCTCGGGGAGCGAGATCGTGAGGGAGAGGAGCGGGTGCTGGATCTACTCATCCTTCTTGGGAGTGCAGCAGGAGAAAGATCGCTCTTCTTATAGCTGAAAACTCTCGAGCTGGCCGGGAGCTAGGAGATCAGGCGGCCATCCACGATCAGCGCCAAGCCACGCCCGTTTTTTTTTTAATGAGTAATGGCGGCGATCTGCGGTTATTTTTGCGGGACTGCGACATTGCGGCGAACAGATCGGACCCTTGACTGACATTTTTGACACTTTTGGGGTTACCAGTGACATTACTACAGTAATCAGTGCTATACATATGCATGTTACTGTAAAAATGACACTGGCAGGGAAGGAGTTAACTTTATTTGAGAAGGAGGGGTTAAGTGTGTCCCTAGGGGTGTGCTTCTAACTGTAATTGGATGTGGCTTTAGGTGTAAGAACAGACATCGGGTCTGCCGGGCACACGTGCGGGGGGGGTCCGCAAGCGAGCGGGAGTGGAAGCGTGCCTCCGGCAACGCGCTCTCGCTCCCTAGAGCCTCACAGGCTAGCGATGTAGACCTATGTCACTTTGCCTGTGAGGGGCTGACTGCCGACGTAAATCGACGTTACGCAGTCAGCAAGTGTTATAAACTGTGCAACATGTGCAATATGTAAAACCAACGTATCACAAATTATTATGAGTGCAAATTCCGCAAGGTATGTGCAAAAAAAAGAAATTGTGCAATTTTGCAGTGTGTGAATACACGTATCACAGATGTGCAACACAATATAATATTGATATAAATCCACAATATTTCACAATGAAGGTGCTCTGTGTGCAATTATTATAAGGTGCTTGAATACTCTGTCCTTGCACACTGTGCAATACCAAAGCTTTGAGATGGGATGTGCATAAATTGAAAACATAATTACAAATGTCCAAGTATACAGTTTATGACATAAAGTGCTGGTGCCTGGGATGTGCTTGGGTTGTGCCAGTGATCCTCAGCTTGTTGCTGGGTTACCACTATCACACAGGGAGTGATCCACATGTGTATAGATAAAATCACTCACCAGAAGATGTGGGTTATATCTGCCTTATGACAGTACAACCTTTACCCCTTTTGTGGTTACCCCCACTAGCTGCAGTGAAGCAGATACGATTCAGCAGGCTGGCCTGAGTTGCCGGTTTCCTGGCTTTGGATTCCTCCCGCGGGATCATGAAAAAAAAGGGGCACTCTGCATAGTGTAATTCCTCAATAAAAGTTTATTAAGCCTTCTGATGCTCACAACGGATAGACATAAAGGTATAAATAAATGATAAAATATCCTGGTATGTTTTCCCAGAGAAATGTGCGTGGCCGTCATGGTGTATGTGAGCAGTGGCTGACCGCGGTACTGCGAGTACCTCTTCCAGTTTGCGTTCCACTGGTCACGTGACGGCGCGGCGTTCGTTCCAGCTTACGTGTTTCGTCAGTCATCAGCAGGCTGACGAAATGCATAAGATGGAACGCACGCTTCACCGCCTTGTGACCAGTGGAATGCAAACCGGAAGAGGTACTCGCAGTACCGCGGTCAGCCACTGCTCACATACACCGTGACGGCCATGCACATTTCTCTGGGAGAAAATACCAGGATATTTTATCATTTATTTATACCTTTATGGCTATCCATCTGGAGCCCATAATAGGGGACAATTTAGTCCTCAATGGTCTCCTGCTAACCTAAAGAAAACGCACAATGCAACTTTCAGGTCAACTGATAAGCGGCAAACCCAACACCTGCCAAAATGAGGCAAATGCAATGTTCACCAAATGGGTAACATTTTACAACATTATTAGAGGTTTATATACAAATAAAATTTAATTGGATTATAAAAAACATGTAGGCAGATATGTGTGTTTCTCAGAGTGTAAACATCATTCACAGTTTTGTATCACTAACTTTTAGTAGTGCAGTAAAGCACATCATTCAATTCCTAACTCTGAACAGGGCACATTTCAACCTTTCCATCTTTGTTCTGGAATAAATAGTTTAAATGATTGAAATAAAGAGATCAAATACTTTGATAGAAAACCACAAGAGGACAAAATACATGATTCCTGACAGTGTCAAAGACATCTTGAAGCTTTTGGCTATCTTAGCTTTGTGTTATGCATTTTGTTGAAGGCTAAGTGTACTTCTACCTATCTCCAACTTTTAAAAGTGTCCAGAAAATTCTAAATCTCAACAACTTTCCTTACTGCATTGCCCATCAGCCAATCCGTTTAAGGAAAGCACTCTTATCCCCTATTTCTCTTTCAAATAGTTTTTATTGAAGCTTCAAGGATGTACACATGAATATCAAAATAAGAACCATCATCCTTAGTACAACATATAAAGAAGAAATGGTGCAAAAATAAACAGATCAGGGGGTCCTTGAAGCATATTGTCAACTGTAAAATAATAAATGGCACTTGAAATCAGGGCAACAAAAATAACAGAAAACAACACATTTGAAGCATACAGTATATAGAACAGCATCATATTAAAAAAAAAAAAAAACACATTGTGGATTTCAGACAATCAGGTTAGGGAATATTTGTGTCCAGCAGACCCATCCATTAGGAAATAAAGGTAGGTTCTGCGATCTATGGGCAAAACATTTTTCATAAAGGTTAGAAGTGTTAATTCTAAGGATCACCTCCGAAAATGTTAGGGGCTAAGTTAGATTTCCAATTACTAGTAATTGTTAAGCAAGCAGCATATAGGATATGGGAACATACTATATGGAATTGCATTGGAGCCCATTCCCCTCACAGTTAGAAAACATCCCCTAGGCATACACTTAATCTTTTAATTGCAACTTAGTTAACCCCTTCCCTGCCAGTGTCATTATTACAGTAACAGTGCATATTTTTAGCACTGATTACAGTAGTAATGTCACTGGTCCCCCAAAACATGTCAAAAATGTCAGTTAGGGGTCTGATCTGTCCGCCGCAATGTCGCAGTCTGCTAAAAATTGCTGATTGCCGCCATTACTAGTAAAATAAAATAAATAAATAAAAATGACATACATCTTTCCCCTAGTTTGTAGACGCGATAACTTTTGCACAAACCAATCAAAATACGCCTATTGAGTTTTTTTTTTACCAGAAATATGTAGCAGAATACAAATTGGCCTAAAATGAATTGTCGCTCTTTTTTTGTTTATAGTGCAAAAAATAAAAATCGCAGATGTGATCAAATACCACCAAAAGAAAGCTCTATTTATTGGAAAATAAGGACTTCAATTTTATTTGGGTACAGAATTGCATGACTGCGCAATTGTCCATTAAAGTAACGCAGTGCCGAATCACAAAAAATGGCCTGGTCATTAAGGGGGTAAAACCTTCTGATCTTTAAGTGGTTAAAATGTAAAATTAAAAGCACTAAGCTTATAAATACAGTATATTTTTATTTTTTCATGTTCTTTCAGCATTTAGAGAACATGTAGAACACCATTGCTGACCTCTTGCTAAAAATACTAGTTGCCACAAAGTCCCTAGCCTAAATGCTTTCTGACTGACTATTCCTCAAAAAATATCAAACCCATTCTCAAAAAGTATTTAAAAGACACCAGGCAGGGCATTTTCAGAAGGAGGTCAGCGATGGAAGCTTACATATCTCATCAAGATAACCTATACTTCACCAATGCAGGGCAAAGCAGTAGGTTTAATTTTATTGTCCCCTTCTCCTGTAGCATATACTTATCTTTCTTTCACTGCTTCTATGCCCCTGCCATTCTAATCGGCCCCTGGGAGAAGAGAAATTGTGCCCTGGGTAAGTCATGTTGAAACTGGAAAGGCCAACCCCAAATTGTTCCCACAAAGTTGGGAACATGAAACTGTTCAAATGTCTTGGTATGTTGATACCTTAAGGGTTCCGTTCACTGGAACTAAGGGGCCAAGCCCAACCCCTGAAAAACAACCCCACACCTTACCCCTGCACCATGCACCCACCTCACCTCTGCACCCTGCACCCACCTCACCTCTGCACCCTGCACGCACCTCATCCCTGCACCCTGCACCCACCTCATCCCTCCACCCTGCACCCACCTCCCAGCTGCACCCTGCACCCATCTCATCTCTGCACCCACCTCACCCCTGCTCCCACCTCACCCCTGCACCCACCTCACCTCTGCACCCTGCACCCACCTCACCCCTGCACTTATTACCTACCTCACTTCTGCACCTACCTCACCTCTGCACCCTGCACCTACCTCACCCTTGCACCTACCTCACCCCTGCACCTACCTCACCTCTGCACCCTGCACCTACCTCACCTCTGCACCCTGCACCTACCTCACCCCTGCACCTACCTCACCCCTGCACCCTGCACCTACCTCACCCCTGCACCCTGCACCTACCTCACCCCTGCACACTGTCGCTACCTCACCCCTGCACCCTGCCCCTACCTCACCCCTTCACCCTGCACCTACCTCACCTCTGCACCCAGCACCTACCTCACCCCTGCACCTACCTCACCTCTGCACCCTGCACCTACCTCACCTCTGCACTCTGCACCTACCTCACCCCTGCACTCTGCACCTACCTCACCCCTGCACTCTGTACCTACCTCACCCCTGCACTCTGTACCTACCTCACCCCTGCACTCTGTACCTACCTCACCTCTGCACTCTGTACCTACCTCACCTCTGCACTCTGTACCTACCTCACCTCTGCACCCACCTCACCTCTCCACCCTGTACCTACCTCACCCCTGCACTCTGCCCCTACCTCCACTCTGCACCTACTTCCCCCCCTGCACTCTGCACCTAGCGCATCCCTGCATTTTGCAACTTGCTCACCTCTGCGCTGTGCACATTGCGCACCCCTGCATCTAGCAAACCTCTGCGATCTGCACACAGTGGATCCCTGCATGTAGCACACCCCTGAACCCTGCACTCTGTACCTAGCGCACCCCTGAACCCTGCACTCTGTACATATCACACCCCTCAATCCTGCACTCTGCATGTAGTGCACCCCTTAATCCTGCACTCTGCACATAGCGCATCCCTTAACTTTGCAATCTGCACGTAGCGCAACCCCCAACCCTGCACTCTGTACATAGCACATCCCTGCACTCTGTACCTAGCGTACCCCTGAACCCTGCATTCTGTACATAGTGCACCCTTCAACTCTGTATGTAGCACACCTTTCAACTATGCACTCTTTATGTAGTGCACCCCTCAACTCTGCACCCTGTACATAGTATACCCCTCAGTGCTAGTGCAGTTTGGCCACACCCGTAATTTGATGCAGAGGTTATGATGTGCAGTAACCTCCAGCAACCAACCAGGGAGCAATAATAAATTTGCAGTAACCTCTAGAAACCAATTAGTGAGCAGTAATGATGGTCTGTAACCTCTTGAAACCAGTCAGTTAGTGGTAATGCTGTGCAATAACCTCTAGCAACTAATCAGTAAGCAGTAATGATGTGCAGTAACCTCTGGCAACTAATCAGTGAGTGGTAATGATGTGCTGTAACCTCTGGCAGCCAACCACAATCGCTGCCTGATCTTCTGCAGTAAAAACTCATTTTGAGTCTAGCGGGGGACCCCAGGAAAATTTTTGCCCAGGGTCCAATCAATAATAAAGACGGCCCTGGTTAGGACAGCCGGTCAGTGAGCAGTGTGCGGTGAGGACAGCCAGTCAGTGAGCAGTGTGTGGTGAGAACAGCCAGTCAGTAAGCAGTATGCGGTGAGGACAGCCAGTCAGTGAGCAGTGTGTGGTGAGGACAGCCAGTCAATAAGCAGTGTGTGGTGAGGACAGCCAGTCAATAAGCAGTGTCTGGTGAGGACAGCCGGTCAGTGAGCAGTGTGCCCACACCTGGGCGTTTTTGTTGCAGGCGTTTATTGGGCATTTTCTGGGCGTCTTTGGAGGCAGGCATGACATCTGAACTTCTGTATAGGGGTATATATACACACACACACATATATGTATATATACACATATACACATATAGGTGTAATAGGAGTGGAACCCCATCCCTGCGCTAATGAAATTATTTGCATGGATGGGGTTCCGCTACTTTCACACCTATATGTGTGTATGTGTATATATACATATATGTGTGTGTGTATATATACCCCTATACAGAAATTCAGATGTTATGCCTGCCTCCAAAGACGCCCAAAAAATTCCCAATAAACACCTGCAACAAAAACGCCCAGGTGTGTTGTTGCAGGCGTTCATTGGGCATTTTTTGGGCTTCTTTGGAGGCAGGCATAACATCTGAACTTCTGTATAGGTGTATATATACACACACACACACACATATATGTATATATACACATACACACATATAGGTGTGATAGGAGCGGAGCCTCATCCCTGCAAATAATTTCATTAGCACATGGATGGGGTTCCGCTACTTTCACACCTATATGTGTGTATGTGTATATATACATATATGTGTGTGTGTATATATACCCCTATACAGAAGTTCAGATGTTATGCCTGCCTCCAAAGACGCCCAAACAATGACCAATAAACGCCTGCAACAAAAACGCCCAGGTGTGACAGTCACAGGAGCGGAGCCACATCACTGCTCTACTGCAATTCTAAGACAAACAAACTTTTTCTTATGGCGGTCACCCTGACATGGATGAATTTGGTCACCCTGGCATACAAGGAGCGGAGCCCCATCCCTGTTCTACTAAAAAATCTAAGAAAAATTATCTTTTTCTTATGGCAGTTACCCTGACATGGATGAGTTCTGTCACCCTGGCATAGCAGTCAGTCAGTTCACCCTACACTACACTACGGTCACCCTGACACTTAACACTTTCCCTACAGAAACTAGATTATTGAATCTAACTATAGCGGTATATAGTACCTTAACTACACTAGATATCCCTTTCCTCACACTAATAATTGCTAAATTACACTTTTGCAGCAGGAGTAACAGAAATGCTTCCACTCTCTTCCACAGCCCCTGTATTACAGTGCTAGAGATTTGGCGGGCTATGTTACATACTGGGGGGTGTATTCACTACTGATTGGCCTCTGGACCCCCTAGTCACTCCAATCACATTCCTAGCATCCTCCTGTCCCTCAGTTGTCTTTTACTGATGTTTCTGGTCCAATCACTGGCTTTTAAAGCCCAGTTCCTGTCCCATTGCATTCTGGTCGGTTCTGGTTGCCAAATTCCGAACTTTTTCCGCAAAGAGTTCGGAATTTGGCCGAATTTCGAGCAGTCAATGTTCGGGTCGAACCGATGGTCGACCCGAACCGTTCGATCATCCCTACTCCTTGACACATATGAGCGAAACCTTCAAAGATCCAAAGCAAAATACTATGCCACTAACAACAAGGCGGGTAAGTTGTTAGCTGCCAAATTAAAGGGCCAACGCACTAAAAACAAGATCAACTCCATTATACATCCAATCACGGACGAAACACTACACGATCCTAGAGATATCGCAAATGCCTTCAGTAGCTACTATAATTCCCTATACAACCTTCAAGCTACCCAATCCACCTCTCCCACGCCGGAAATCATTAATGACTTTCTTGACTCCATAACTCTTCCTACACAATCTCCAGAACAAACCCCGCATCTTAACACCCTACTTCACGGAAGCCGAAATATGCTTAGCCATCACGTCCCCACCAACTGGAAAATCCCCAGGCCCAGACGGGATGAATAATGAATATTATAAGCAACTTAAAGACATCCTAGCACCACAACTCTGCGCAGTTTTCTACGATGCCACCTCTACAGCCACATTCCCACCAGAAATGCTTAATGCCACCGTTATAACTTTGCCTAAACCGGGGAAAGAACCCAACCCCCCACAGAACTTCCGACCGATATCCCTGCTCAACACAGACATTAAAATATATGCCAAAACTGTAGCTACTAGACTGATGACATACTTACCGCAACTTATACACAAAGATCAAGCAGGTTTCACTAGGGGTAGGCAGTCAGCGGATGCCACTAGGAGGCTCATCAACATTATACATGCCGCGGGCACCACAAGAACGCTTTCTCTGCTCCTCTCACTGGACGCAGAGAAGGCGTTCGATAGGGTCCACTGGGGCTATCTACGAGAGGTGCTTAAGAGCTTCGGAATAGATGGCAGGATGTACTCAGCCATACTTGCTCTGTACGCACATCCATCGGCTCAGGTCCTAGTAGATAACTTACTGTCCACACCATTCGACATCACGAACGGTACGAGACAGGGATGCCCCCTGTCTCCCCTTATTTTTAATATCGCTATCGAGCCTCTAGCCCATAAAATAAGGACTGACCCTCACATTACAGGCATCACAGTAGGCACTCAGGAACATTGCATCAGCCTTTTCGCGGACTATGTCATCCTGATGATCTCCAACCCCACTGCTACCCTACCACGAATTAAAAGTATTCTCACAGAGTTTGGTGACATATCTCTATATAAAGTGAATGAAGCAAATCCCACACCTGGGAGTAGATGGCACAACGAGAAATCTTCTCACACGCTCATGTCCATACAAATGGACTGATGCCGGTATAACATATTTAGGCATAAAGCTCACTAAATCCACGAAACACCTATTACAAGCCAACTATGCCCCCTTCAAATCCCAAATGTCTAAAGAACTCCAGTCCCTATCCAAATTTGAACTCACCTGTTCAGGAAGGTTGGCAGCCTTTAAGATGTGCACACTACGCAAACTACTTTATTTATACAGATCCCTGCCTATTCCCATTCCCAAATCATTTATACAGTCACTTCAGTCTATGCTATCCCGTTATTTATGGCAGGGTAAAAGGGCCAGATGCGCTAGACTCACTTTAATGAAAGCCAAGGATGTGGGAGGTGCCTCCATGCCAAACCAGATGGAATAGTATTTGGCAACTGTATTGTCGCAATTGCGCACGTGGTTCCAAACATCACCTGATAATCTATGGGGACTGATGGAACGGGAGCTGATCCCCCATGCCAACTTCAGCACCTGGTTGTGCAGTAGACAGCGTGGAGAAAGACTTCCCACTTATAGTTCCTAGACTATAAAAGCATCGGTATTGGCATGGATCCACCTGACACACACCAGATGGAAGAGCACGCCGCTCACCACTATTTCTCTACCGCTACTAAGCATACTTTAGCTTGTTCCTGACATCAACCTCCAGGCATGGCTTAAACCCACACCTACTGTATCTCTCTGGACGCTCTATACCATGCCAACCTACTAAAACCCTTTTCACAACTGTCCTCTGAACTACACCTAGAATCCGGGGAATGGTACAGATACCTCTAAATAGCTTCCTGTCTGCATCGCAACCCTCAGCTTAGAGCCAAAGAACCCATTACCATATGGAGATATCTAACATCTCCCTTGCCGATGGCCAGGGGCATATCGCTTATATACATCCTACTTGGCGAAAAGTACGCATTGACCAAGACCCCCCCTCTCACTAAATAGGAACAGGATTTAGGGGTTACATTCACTCCGTCCCAGTGGAAGACAGCACTGACATCGGACTATAAAGCCACACTTAGCGCATCACTTAGGGAACTACACTTGAAACTAACCCTCAGGTGGTACCTCACACCGGCCATGATTACGCAATTTGCCCCACAGCCCCTCCCACCTGTTGGAGAGGCTGTGGGCACCTGGGCATGCTTATACACATTATGTGAACATGCCCCCCCCCCATATTCACCCTATGGGAAGATGTGTTCGACTTGATCTCTAAGATTGTAGGAATTCCAATCCCTCCGTCCCCTGAACTAGCCCTATTGAACCTATCAATCGAACGCATTCCATTGCAATCCCGTAAAATGGTAATAAATATACTCCTAGCTACTAGAATTAACATTACCAGAAAATGGAAAGACAAACAACCCCCCTCCCTCCTGGAGATTGTCAACACTACCCAAACTCACAGCACCTTTGAACTGCTTATGACCCCAACTCATGAGCTCTATCAAAGGGAGAAATCCAAATGGCAACAATGGATATATTGTTATAATAAGCGCTTCTCATCTGAAAACGTCAATTCCTGCAATTGCAGGTTTAAACACTAGATGGCCATAGTGTACATCCTGGGGACAATCTGTATTTTGTGAAACTCAATGTGGGCAATACTAACTTGTGCCGATAGAGGGCATTACATGCATTCGACATTCCATACCTGTGAAATTAATGTACCATTTTCTCGGCTTGATCCTGCTGTACATACTGTTCAAATACTGCTGATATTGGTTATGTTTATGTGCTGCACTGCTCCAAAGTGTCAATATTTTGTGTGGTCACCATTATTTTCCAGCACTGCCTTAACCCTCTTGGGCATGGAGTTCACCAGAGCTTCACAGGCTGCCACTGAAGTCCTCTTCTACTCCTCCAGGATGACATCACGGACCTGGTGGATGTTAGAGACCTTGCGCTCCTCCAACTTCTGTTAGAGGATGCCCCAAAGATGCTCAATAGGGTTTAGGTCTGGAGACATGGTTGGCCAGTCCATCTCCTTTACTATCAGCTTCTTTAGCAGGGCAGTGGTCGTCTTGGAGGTGTTTTTGGGGTCGTTATCATGTTGGAATACTGCCCTAATGCCCAGTTTCCTGAAGGGATCATGCTCTGCTTCAGTTTGTCACAGTATATGTTGGTATTCATGGTTCCTACAATGAACTGTATCTCCCCATTGCAGCAGCACTCATGCAGCCCCAGACCATGACCCTCCCACCACCATGCTTGACTGTAGGCAAGACACACTTGTCTTCGTACTCCTCACCTGGTTGCCGCCACACACGCTTGACACCATCTGAACCAAATAAGTTTATCTTGGTCTCATCAGACCACAGGACATGGTTTCAGTAATCCTTGTCCTTAGTCTGCTTGTCTTCAGCAAACTGTCTTGTGCATCATCTTTAGAAGAGGCTTCCTTCTGAGACAACAGTCATGCAGACCAATTTTATGCAGTATGAGGCGTATGGTCTGAGCACTGACAGGCTGAACTCCTACCCCTTCAACCTCTTTAGAAATGCTGGGAGCACTCATACGTCTATTTTCCAAAGACAACCTCTGGATATGACGCTAAGCATGTGCACTCAACTTCTTTGGTCGACCATGGTGAGGCCTGTTCTGAGTGGAACCTATCCTGTTAAACCGCTGTATGGTCTTGGTCACTGTGCTGCAGCTCAGTTTGAGAGTCTTGGCAATCTTCTTATAGCCTAGGCCATCTTTATGTAGAGCAACAATTCTTTTTTTCAGATGCTCAGAGAGTTATTTGCCATGAGGTGCCATGTTGAACTTTAAATGACCAGTATGAGAGAGTGAGAGCGATAATACCAAATTTAACACACCTGCTCCTCATTCACACCTGAGACCTTGTAACACTAACAAGCCACATGACATTGGGGAGGGAAAATGGCTAATTGGGCCCAATTTGGACATTTTTGCTTAGGGGGGTACTCACTTTTGTTGCCAGTGGTTTAGACATTAATGGGGCTGTGTTGAGTTATTTTGAGGGGACAACAAATGTACACTGTTATACAAGCTGTACATTAACTACTTTCATTTGTAGCAAAGTGTCATTTCTTCAGTGTTGTCACATGAAAAGATTTAATAAAATATTTACAAAAATGTGAGGGGTGTATTCACTTTTGTGAGATACTGTATATATAATACCATTTTTATTATTAAAAAATTGGAAAATATTATATATAGTTTCAACATCATGAAGAACCAGTAACTATGTTTACTGTCCTCCCAATAGCTGCTAAAATGAGCTAGCATATTTTGAAAATGTGCTGGCTGTTACATTAATGCATTGTAAATATAACAAAAAGAGGTGCTGCAAATGTCAGTGAATGTGCAGCGGTCAAATTTCCAGTTACTGTGTAAGCCAGAAAATATTCTGGGACCATTTATAAAGATCTCCAGGAAGTTATTCTTATTACAAATCGTATAAACAAAAACTAGAGACATAAGAACATACAATTAGCTTATGCATGTAAGAAGTTAGCAATTAAATGATTTCTGTATGCTAGTAGTTGTGCTCCAAGTGGTCCACACCTTTCTCAAAGAATTTCTGCCAGACATTCCTGATCACAGATTAGAGCTTGATCGAGTCCGTAAGGGCCCTGCAACCAGTTCTTCCAGATGGCCCATCCCATGTACATGCTCTACATTCTATATAATTGCCTGCTAATGGATTGGCTGGATGTTGCCGGCTCTACTTGACAAAAAACAGTTGGATAGTGTTCTGGGCCTTGATTCAAATTGTCCACCCGAGTTTATCATGGTGTACTGTGTTGAGTGGATGGGCGGGTTCATGAACTTGTGGGGCCTGTCCCATTTTTGTCTACTTTGTACATTTCTTTTTTTTATTTCCCTCTTGCTTATTCTCTCTTTCTCTCTTTAGACCCAGGGTATTTCCACCTCCTTGCATAGATATGCAGTCCTCGGAAGTATCCTTTAAGCACTGGTCTTTTCTGCCCAGGGTTTGGTAAGTGACAGGCTGTTGACTATGAGCTTCCTCCACTCTTTATTTCAGAATGGCTAATCCCACAACACCTTTGTGCCGTATTCTTTCCCATAATGTGCAGGGTCTAAATTCACTCGTCAAACTCCAAAAAGTGATTCAATGCTACCATACAAAACAGGCTGATATACTTTTCCTCCAGGAAACCTATTTCCTATTCCCCTACAATCCTAGTTTTCTTCATAAATATTATCCAGTATTTTACTTGGCTAATTCTCCTGATAAAACTCAGGGGGTAGCAATTTGCATAGCTAAGAGATTGTCTTTTAACTGGTACTTGAACATAGGAATCATAGTGAAGGGTTTGGTTTGGGATCAGTAGTGTTCACTTGTTTCTTATTTTGCTCCGAGTAAAGGTCAAGCCTCCTTTTTTTCAGGAAATGTTGTGCAGTTTGTCACTTCTTCTGGAGGGCACAATAATCTGCGGAGGTGACTCTAACAGATCTAGCTTTAGATCTAAGTTTATATAAATCTAACCAGTGGCCTACCAAGGAGAGCACTTGAGTTGCTAATCTCCTCCAATTGCTTAACTTGGTTGATGCCTGGAGGGAATTTAACCCAACTACAAGGGGCTATACTTATTACTCGCTCCCCCATTCTACTTATTCCAGAATAAACCATATTTTTCTTTCATCTGCAGGAACCCCTTTCAAGCCACTTTGCGAGAATACAGTAGGTTGGTCTGACCAATCAATGGTTTTGGTCACTTTATCATTAACATTTTATGTACCTGGAACCCGTCAGTGGCATTTGAACAAATCCCTTTTTAGTGATCCCCTATTGGTGTGAAAATGTAAAGATAGCTATCATAGATAGATACATCAGCAATGTTAGTGCTGATGTATCTCCTATTGCGACAACAACAGATGAAGGCAATGGTTCGAGAGCACCTCATCCGTATTTCCTCCCAGCCCAAAAAAGAATGGTTTGCTAAAATTACTTATAATAACCAGAATAGTGCAGCGCAAACAAATAATAAATTATTAAATATAAAATCAATTCATCAAAAAATTCATGAGTATGATAATTTGTAAGTCTATAAAGCTTTCAAAAACTCTAAAAACTCTAAATGAGCTTTGAAAGCTTTAAGGACTTACAATTATCATACTCATGAATTTCTTGATGAATTGATTTTATATTTAATAAGTTATTATTTGTTTGCGCTGTACTATTCTGGGTATTATATTTCATTGAGGAGTTGTGTTTTGACCTTGGAGGTTTTAGCTTGCAATAAGTGTTTGATGGGATGCAGCCAGGTTTTATGTCCATAGGGATAAAATAGGTACTACACTATATTACCAAAAGTATTGAGACCCCTGCCTTTACACACACATCACAATTTAATGGCATCCCAGTCTTAGTCCATAGGGTTTAATATTGAGTTAGCCCACCCTTTGCAGCTATAACAGCTTCAAGTCTTCTGGGAAGGCTGTCCACAAGGTTTAGGAGTATGCCTATGGGAATGTTTGATCATTCTTCGTGAAGCGCATTTGTGAGGTCAGGCACTGATGTTGGAGAGAAGGCCTGGCTCCCAGTCTGCGCTCCAATTCATCCCAAAGGTGTTCTAATGGGTTGAGGTCAGAACTCTTTTCCTCCATCCCAAACTCGCTCATCCATGTCTTTATAGACCTTGCTTTGTGCACTGGTCCAAATCATTTGGTGGAGGGGGGGTTATGATATGGGGTTGCTTTTCAGGGGTTGGGTTAGGCCCCTTCCATTGAAGGGAACTCTTAAGGTGTCAGCATACCAAGACATTTTGGACAAGTTTTTGCTCCTAACTTTGTAGGAACAGTTTGGAGTTGGCCCTTTCTTTTGCAACATGACTATGCACCGATGTAGATCCATTGTCAATCATGGCACCCACTGCCACCGCCGGACCCCAAAAAAATAAAAAGCTTCGCCCGCCACAAAGTCTAACTGCCGTCTACCTGCTCCGCTGCTTGATAGTTCTTAAATAGGTAAGGGGTGGGGCCACCTGGCGATGTCACCTTGTGGCACCACCCCATGTGACATCACTGACCCATTATGTACTGATTGGTGATGTCACAGAGGGGTGGTGCCACTAGGTAACATCGCCCGGTGGCTCCGCCCCTTGCCTATTCAGGAACTGTCAGATGGCGGAACAGGTAGACAGCAGTTAGCCTTCATCGCACGTAGGGCTTTTTTTTCGGATCTGATGGTGGCGGCAGGCATCGTGATTGACAATGGATCTACATTGGGGGACATTGTTTTTTTTATTTTTAATAAAGGAATTGTCAAATAACTGTGTGTGTGTGTTTTTATTTCTTTTTCACACTTGTTTGGTGAATGTGTAGGGGTACTATCTACCCCTTCCTCATTCACATGGGGGGGCTTGGATTTGGGGGCCCCCTTGTTAAAGGGGGTTTCCAGATTCTGATAAGACCACAGCCCAGGGTTGTAAGGAAGAGGCCCTTGTCCCCATCAACATAGGGACAATGTGCTTTGGGGTGGGGAAGCAGAGCCCCCCCACCCCATAGCACCCCAAATGTTAAGGGCATGTGGCATGGTATGGTTCAGGAGGGGGGCACTCGCTCGCCCCCCCCCCTTCCAGGCTTACCAGGCTTCATGCTCAGGTAAGGGTCTGGTATGGATTTTGGGAGGACCTCGTGCTGTTTTTTTTGCATGGGGATCCCTTTAAAATTAATACTAGACCCAAAGGGCCAGGTCTTCTTTGAATTCTTAAGATTTCTTAGCTGTCGAAACTCAAAGTTTCAGCTCCCTCCAAATATTTTTTAAAGGATTAAGGTCTGGAGACTGGCTAGGCCACTAAATTACCTTAATGTGCTTCTTCTTGAGCCACTCCTTTGTTGCCTTGGTGGTATGTTTTGGGTCATTGTCATGCTAAAAAACCCATCCATGACCCATCTTCAGTGTTCTGGCTGAGGGAAGAAGGTTCTCATCCAAGATTTTACAATACATGGCCTCGTCCATTGGCCCCTATATGCGGCAAAGTCAGTCTGTACCTTTAGCAGAGAAACAGCCCCAAAGCACTGTAGGGATGGTGTTCTTAGGGTCATAGTCATCATTTTTTCTTCCTCCAAACATGGCAAGTCTCCCTTCTCAAGAAGGCACATGTACAGTCTTGCCATTGAACATCTAAAGGATTTAGAGAAGAATTTGTAGAAAGTGCTGTGGTCAGATGAAACCAAAATTGAGATTGACTCGCCGTTTTTGGAGGAAGAAAAATGCTGACTATGACCCTAAGAACACCATCCTTACAGTCAAGCATGGAGGTGGAAACGTGATGCTTTGGGGCTGTTTCTCTGGTAAAGGTGCAGGCCAACTTTTGGATCTTGGATGAGAACCTGCTTCCCCCAGCCAGAACCCTGAAGATTGGTCATTGATGGCCCTTTCAGCATGACAATGACCCAAAACATACCGCCAAGGCAAAAAAGGAGTGTCTCAGGAATAAGCACATTAAGGTCGTGGAGAGGCCTAGTCAGTCTCCAGACCTTAATTCTATAGAAAAGTTTTGGAGGTAGCTGAAACTTGGGGTATGCCAAGAGGCAGCCAATAAACCTTAAGGATTTGGAGAAGATCTGTAAAGAAGAGTGGACCAAAATCCCTTCTGAAATGTGTGTCACCAACTGCAAGAAAAGTAAAACTTAAGTGCACGCATTATTTTAAGAGAATGCAATCAAAAAGACCAGTCTTCTCGTCAAAAGAACCAGGGGAACCAACCCCTAGAGGTTCAAAAGGCTGTTGAACCTCAAAATTGTCAGCACCAAATTTAAGTCCCAAGGACACAATGGTGGCTTCACAGGCGAGAGCAAATGTAACATTCCCTGGACGAAGGTCTGAACCAACAAATGGGAAGTGATCGGTTCTTAGAAGAAAACCGATAAGGCTGAAATTTGCCCTTTAATAGTGCTCAAGGCTAATTTCATATCTACCCCTGCTTGAAGGAAAGCTGGAATTCTCCTGATGACATATTTGCAGGGATGCCATTTCCTGGCTTCACACAAGGCAATGTAGGATTTCTAGACCCTGTAATAAATGTTTCCTAGCGTTTATTAGTGCATGAACTGCAGGGCCAGATACACCCCACTCCTTTAAGATTTATAGCCAAGCCGTCAAATTTAAAGACTGTACAGTAGAGTGGAATATCAGACCTTGAGAGAGTAGGTTTGGACACAGCGGAAGAGCCTTAAGCCTCGTCACTGCCAACCTTTGGATTTGTGCATACCAAACCCTCCTCGGGCCAATAAAGATGCAGTATCAGCTGCACCGGAGGAAAGGCATAAATCAGGAAATACTCCCCCGAGGAGTCACCAAAGCATCCACTCTGACTGTGAATGAATGCCTGGTCCTGGACACAAATCTCTTCAACTTGTTGTTGAACCTGGATGCCAACAGATCTATATCTGGGACCCCCAGCATAGGCAGATTGATTGAAAATCTCGGGATGTAAGGACCATTCCCCCGGAAACATCTGTCGGCTCAAATAAACTGCCTGCCAGTTCTCTATTCTTGGAATAAAAACTGCTGTCAGGCATGGCATAAACTTCTCTGCCCAGGATAGGATGATATCCACCTCATTTTGGGCTGACTGACTCCTTGTGCCTCCTTGATGGTTGATCTAAGCCACAGCTAGGGCATTGTCGGATTGCACCCTCATAGGGTGACCCCAAAGTCTGGGTGTCCAGTATTTCAAATCCCGTCTGACTGCTCGGATATCCAGAATGTTGATTTGGAGACGTCTCTCTACCCAAGACCATTTCCCCTGGACAGGGGCCTTTTCCCTAGAACTGCTCCCCAGCCCGAGAGACTGGCATCTGTAGTCACCACTTTCCAGGTCACTGGAAGAAAGATTTCCCCTTCTCCAGATATCTGGTCAACAACCACCAATTCAGACTCTGACATACTCTTGGTACCAGAGACATGGACCAGTCCAGGGACTGAACCCTTACGGTCCATGTAGACAGAATGCTGTTCTGTAAGGGTCTGGCATGGAATTGAGTATACGGAATTGCATTGAATGCGGACACCATCTTCCCTCATGCAAAAGACATATAGAAGTTTATCTCAGCCTTACTATGGACCAAACCAGATCCTTCAGGTCTGTGACCCTTCCTGTTGGCAAGAATATCTTTGCCTGTACCATGTCCATAAGAAGACCCAGATATTCCGGACGCTGGACCGGCTGTAATGCTGACTTTGCTAAGTTCAGCATCCAACCCAGACGTTCTAGGAACTGTACTGGCTGGAGGACATTTCGGCTTAAAGCTGAAGCCAGACTTCCGGTTCCGGCGCCCATGTAAGCAGCAGCACGGGACTCCGGCTCCAGACCTTACCTGCTATATCATCGGCTTTCTCAGCCCTAACGAGCCGGCGGACGCTGCACATTACCCGCACTTCATCCCGGGTACCGAGCGGCCATGGATCGCTTCCTCCAGCACGGACCCGCGCCGCCGCAGCACGGCGGAGCTCCGCCTCCCCCACAAATCAAGCCCCCGGCTTCAGCTGCGGCCTCCTCCGAGATTACTATGGAGGACACGGCCTCACACACTGGCACAGCGGGATCCGGTCCGCCACCCAGCCCTATTCCAGAGGCTCAGATCGCCTCATTAACCCAGGCAGTAGCCACCCTTCTCTCCCCCACCATCAAGGATGCTGTGGACATGGCTGTCTCGGATGGGATCGCACAGCTGCGGAAGTAAATCGGTGACCATGCTCACAGACTGACTGAAATGGAGCACAGGATGTCTGACCTGGAGGATGAGCTGCAGGGATCCTTCGCTATGGATCAGCAAGCCAGGCAGACCCAAAGGTATTTATTGGAAAAGGTGGACGATCTGGAGAACAGATCGAGGAGAAATAACCTCTGAATCATAGGGCTGCCAGAAACCTATGGGACTGATGCTCTGTGTGACATTGCC
Organism: Pelophylax lessonae; assembly: GCF_965119305.1. NCBI lineage: Eukaryota > Metazoa > Chordata > Amphibia > Anura > Ranidae > Pelophylax > Pelophylax lessonae. The sequence goes on from NC_138768.1 coordinate 366,189,143, forward strand.
TCCACGAGGCTGCCCACGGCCCTAGGGATCCAGTCAGCCTGCTCGGTGGAAAGAGCCCACCGCCTGGGGGCCCCATCCAACGATAGACGCTCACCTCGCGCTGTGATCGTGCGGTACCTGAATTATATGGACCGGCAAAATATTTTAAAGTCCTTCCGCAATTCTAAGGCCTTACAAGTTGACGGGCACAAGCTCCTAATATTTGCAGACTACTCCCAGGAGGTGTCGCGTCGCAGGAAAGCTTTTCAGCCAATATGCCAGGCTTTGTTTCAGAAATCCGTCAAATTTACTTTGGCTTATCCCGCCATCTTACGCCTCGCGGACTCGTCCGGCGAACAGAAGTCTTTCTCCACACCTGATGAGGCCTACCACTTCCTGCAGCGCCACTTCAACATCACGCTGGACCCCCCTTCCACGCCTTCCCCCCAGCGCCCTCAAGGCGCCCGGGAACAACGGAGCCCCAGAAAAGATCCGGCTAAAAAGCAACGAGTATCAGGCCCCTCTTACAGACGCAAATTCCGTTGAAGGCACCCTGGATGACAGTTTTCACCTTCAGCGCCACCTCCTATCTGAGGTAAAATGCGATCATCCTGTGTTTCGTCAGTGACGGACTGTTCCTTTAGATACCATTGGTAACTATGCCTATATTGTTTGTATTATATTTCTCTGTTGGTTTGGTCACTGTGCTATGACTTTTGTTTCCCATTTGGGACACACTGACGTGTGCGGAAGTGTTTCTGTGCATGTCACTGTCCTCCATCAAGCCTGACGGCTGGTTATGTAAATTGTATTCCCTGCACCGCTCCTGCATGGTTATTGCTTCACAGTTTATGTTCTGTTTGACAACCGCTCGACCCGCACACCTTTACCTATAATGTCGTCTATGGTCCCTTTCGCCGATGCGGGACCCTCATTTAGGTCAGCCTGCACGCCCGCCGACAGTGTTCCTTTGTGTCGACGGCTGAGGGGGCACTATAACGACTATGTCTGGTAACGCTGTCCGATGCGCGAGCAAGCTCCCATGAGGAAAAAAGAGAAGTCCACCAACTCAGATTGCTCTTTGTTCCCCATACACCCTTATGCCCCGGTTAGGCTTTACCCTATGCCTCACACTCCCTTTGTGCCTCAACCACCGCTTGAATTTTGGGTTCACTCGGCTACCTCTGCGCCAATGCTGACCAGCAGAAGTACACACTCCGTGACACCTTCACTCACGCTTGTTAACCGGCATCTAGCTCTTGTTCCCTGGAACCCACCATGAGTGTGATTTCATGGAACGTTAAGGGACTCAGATCTCCCAACAAGCGCATGGCGGTGCTCAGACATCTGAAACGTCTGAGGGCCGACGTCGCGATCCTGCAGGAGACGCACCTGGAAGCCGAGGACTTCCATCGCATGAAAAAATTGTGGGTAGGACAGGTTCTGGGTTCCCCAGCAGTCAAGGGTAAGGCGGGTGTAATGGTACTCCTACATAAAAATTCCAACACAATTGTAAAATCATCTGTTACGGATGACGCTGGCCGGGTGATTGTGCTGCACCTGGCGACCGCCCTTCGAGAATGGGCGGTGGCCGGGATTTATGCGCCCAATGTTCCCACTGACTCTTTCTTCCAGTCAGTTACCCGCATGATAGCCCCGTTCCTACATCTGCCACTCCTGGTGGCAGGTGATTTCAACTCACTGATGCACCCCTTGGAGGATAGGTCCTCCACAAAGGACACACATACACCCAGACCCCCACGTCACTCCCCTCTGCTGAGGGATTTTGCGGATAGTGTCCTACTCTCGGATGTCTGGAGACTTAACAACCCAGAGGGCAAGGAATATTCATTCTTCTCAAATCCCCATCACACGCTTACGCGAATTGACTACATTTTTGCCAACCCCAAAATGCTCCCCTATACGGTCACCCCACGCATACACGACATTGCTGTGTCTGATCACGCACCGGTCTCGGTTACCCTTACGATCTACTCGACGGTTGCAACTGCTAAATGTTGGCGGTTCCCCTCCTTTCTAAATAAAGACCCGGGTATGGCCTCGCTCATCAGGGAAGTCTGGGCAGATTTTGCATTATTCAATGACTCGCCGATGGTCTCCCCCGTACTCTTGTGGGAGTCGGGGAAGGCCGTGCTCAGAGGACGTATTATCTCTTACGCTGCTGCGTACAAAAAGACTATCGCCAAAGAATTTATGACAGCCAGCTCCCTACTGAGAGACGCGCAATCTGCGTTGAACTCGAGAAATAACGAGGAGAACAGGGAACGATGGTGCAAGGCCAAGGCAGCTTTCGACGACTGGGCGACGAAACGGGAATTACTTTACAAATCGCACCAGGATTGGAAATATCATTCTTTCGGGAATAAATCAGGCAAGCTGTTAGCCTCTCTCTGTAGAGGTTCCTTTACCCCGACGCAAGTCTCTGCTCTTAAGGATGCCGACGGTAATAGGGTAGAGGACCCCCAAGGCATAAACGACGTCTTTGCGAAATTTTACCAATCTTTATACAACCAGGAGAATATGGACGAGGATACTGCCTCGGACTGGCTCTCTAAGGTTCCCCTCCCACAGGTCACTCGGGAACAACTTTCACAATTGAACGAACCTCTTTCACTAGAGGAGATTACCAAGGGCATTAAATCTCTCACATCAGGCAAGTCCCCCGGCCCCGACGGATACACTCCAGATTTCTATAAGTTAGCGGCCGACGCAGTCGCCCCGATGCTGCAATTGGTGTACAATCATATATTAGACGGCAATCCCTACCTCCCCACGGGCCATCAAGCCCATATAAAATTGATATATAAAAAAGGGAAAGACCCTCTAGACCCCGGCTCTTACAGACCAATCTCACTTCTCAATGTGGACTCCAAGCTGCTCTCCAAATTGATGGCGGATAGATTGGTGTCCATAATGCCCTCTATTATCCATCCCACGCAATTAGGGTTCACAAAAGGCATATCTGCAACATCGAATATTAGGAAGGTACTGTTGGCTTTGGAGGCTTCCAAGGCAGACCCGAGCACAGACGCGGCGATAATCACTCTCGATGCCGAAAAGGCTTTCGATAACGTGAATATCCAATGGCTGGATCGAGTCCTCACCAAAGTAGGCCTTTCGGGCAAATTTTTGCACTTAATCAGGATGATGTACGCGAGTCCACAGGCGCAGGTGGTGATTGCGGGACACATCTCTCCCTCGTTCCGACTGTTCAAGGGGACGAGGCAGGGGTGCCTGCTTTCGCCTCTACTTTTCAATCTAGCTCTGGAACCCCTATCCAGATATTTGCTTTCCCATCCTGACCTTAGAGGCATACGAGTGGGAGCCAGGGGCGTAACTACAGGGGTTGCAGGGGTTGCAATCGCTACCGGGCCCCATGCTCCAGGGGGCCCAGTAGCAAACCAGTGGGTAAACTTCCAGGATTGCAAAGGTCACACTTGCGACCGGACCCTGGCATTGCACCACTGTGGGGAGGCCCCAAGATTGCAGGAAGGGGGCCCACTGCAGAACTTGTGAAAGAATCCTGCTGCGGGACCGTAATAAAAGGCCATGCAACGAGTGTAAAGAGCCCCAGGATTAGTGGGAAGAGCCCTGGGCTTGAAGGTAAGGGCCCTGGCCAGGGGTCTGGGGGGCCCTTCATGGTTTCTTGCATCAGGGCCCTGAAGGTTCTAGTTACGCCTCTGGTGGGAGCGGAGGAACTGCGCACCGCTATGTTTGCGGACGATGTACTTATTTTTACGTCAGATCCAGGTCACGACCTCCCCTTGATCCAGGATATATTCGCGGACTACCGTCGATGCTCGGGTCTCCGTATCAAATTTCACAAAAGCGAGATATTACCCCCTGAACACGACACGCACTCCTCAGTGGGCTGCGTCATCAAAACTACGTATAGCGACCACACACATCACCTATTTGGGCGTCAAAATAGGGCGATTTCCCTCTACCATTTACCGCTTAAACTTTACACCAGTGCTTGACAAGATGGTAGCCGAGTTGAAATCCTGGGCTAATTTGCCACTTTCATTGTTTGGTCGGTGCCACTTATATAAAATGACCACCTTCCCGAAACTTCTGTATGCCATGCAGACGATCCCAATCCTACTAAAACACTCGGATATTAATAGACTCCATGCAGCAGTGTCTAGTTTTATTTGGCATGGGAAAAGGCCTCGTATCTCCCTCAACAAGCTGCATGTGTCACGGAGGGAGGGGGGGGTAGATTTACCAAATACAAGAATATATAACCTAGCGTGCCTTCTGCGGGGATGCTTAGATTGGATCAGCAGAGACTCACGGTATTAGAATTATTCATTGGAGACCCAAATGGCTGCTCCTCACGACCTTGTCGCTTTGCTGCACTGTGGGACGGGGGATGTCCCCAAAGCTCTCCGCCACAATATCCTAATTAGAGATACGGTGGCAGCTTGGAGAGAGACGAGGAAGAGGTTGGGGTCTTCCCAACGACTGTCCAGACATCTTCCCATTCATCACCACCCTGGTTTCCCACAGGCACAGCAACATTCGGCATATGGGGTCTGGTCCCAAAGGGGGATAAAGTTGATGGTGCAGCTTTTTGACGCGGATACTGGGATCCCTTTAAACTATGACTCATTTGCCAAGACTCACGATCTGCCGAAAGGCCACTATTTGTATTTTAGGCAATGTATAAGTTATGTGAATGATTTATGTCACACACCCTCATTGCGATTCCGCCCCACCCTGATAGACCAATGGATTCTTTAGGCCAAACACAGGATATCGCACTTATATAAGCCACTACTCCAAGAACTCTATCGGGGAACTGAGCACTCAATTGCTAAATCCTGGAACAAGATGCTCAATTCGCCTGATGCTCAATCCAGGATCTTGAAGGGCTACCTGACAACTCGACAACATGTAACCTGTGAATTCTGGAGGGAGCAGCAGTTTAAAATTCTCCATGGAGCATACTACCCTCACATCCGATGGTCGAAAGACCCAGCACACCATTTCTGCACTCTCTGCAAAGAACATTACCCTTCTCTTCTGCATAAGCTGTGGCTTTGCCCGCAGGTATCATCTTTCTGAGACAAAACACTACGCTATATTACCAGAATGCTGGGGGTATCCATTCCCAAAGACATCTTCCCACTCGTGTTCAATTGCCTAGATCCGGAAAGTCTTCCATTGCCTAAAGACTCCAGGAAATGCATAGCACAATTTAAGCCATGGCTGGTCAACTGCTTGATGGCAGCCGGCAGAGTGATTCTGCGACACTGGATGTCGGACAACGCTCCCACTATTGCTGAACTTTCTTCTGATCTCACCTCTTTAAGAAATATTGAACTGGTGGGACCCACATTGGATCCTCGCCTGACCCGATCGATCATAGATCGCAAGTGGAACCTGCCGACTCCCTATCCTTCTTCTCTTGCAGGGCCTTTCGCATCCCCTCTGAACTGATCTGAGACCCCAATACTGACTTGGTGGACAATTGCCAACACTCCTATGGCTACACTTTATTTCACGTTACCGATATTACATATGCTGATGTGCTTGGCAGCAATGGTGTCTATATAGCTGCGTCATATGGTGCAGAGGTAGAACTGTTCTTATACACATAAGATGACAGTAGCCTATTTTTGCAGTTTTGATCACTCGCGAGGTACTGGTTAATCCCTACCCCCCCTTCCCCCCCCTCTACCCGCCTACCCCTCCCATCCCGCCATGCATTCCCTTCACCTTACTTCCCACTCCTACTCCCTTGTGTCTGATATATGCGAAAAAGTTACTCACCATCTGTTTTAGTTTAATATACTTTCATGGTCGATGGAAAACCTCGACATTCTGCATAGGTTCTCAGAGCTTGAATTGTTTACAGGTTGATCTTGTGGTTTACATACTGATGTTATTGCTCGACAAATGTTTTGCTTTGTATTGAGTACGTTTTCCAATAAAACTTTGATTAAAAAAAAAGCTGAAGCCAATCGATCTATTAGTAATAGATCATCCAGATATCCTACTACAGATATCCCTCAGGACCTTAGAACAGGAGCTAAGATCTTTGCAAACACTCTTGGAGATGTGGCTAACCTGAAGGGCAGGGCCACTAACTGAAAATGACAGTTTTCTATTGCAAAGCGTAGAAACCTTGATGAGCCTGGAATATAGGCACGTGAAGATATGGATCCTAGAGGTCTATGGATGCTAGAAATTCCTCTCCCTGGGAGGCTATGACTGAATGAATTGACTCCACACAGAAAGTATGAACATTCAGAAACTGGTTTAGAGTTTTGACATCCAGAATAGGTCTCACATCCCCACTTGGTTTGGGGATTATGAACAGATTTGAGTAAAAACCCCTGAACCTTTCATTCTCCGGAACCTCCATTATCACTCTTTAAGCCCTCAGCTGGTCCAATGCCAGAAACAGAGACCTTTTTAGGGGATCTGTTGGTATACTTGACCTATAAACCGAGGATACAGGAACACCCAAAATTCCAGTTTGTACTCCATGAAAAATGGTGGAGATAACCCAGGTGTCTTGGATCAATTCACCCAAACCTTTGAGAACTGCAGCAGCCTTACCCCAACACAAGTGAGTGGGGGCACTCCTTCACAGAGTAGGCTTAGAGGAAGACTCATCTCTAGACCCAGGGCTATTTCTGACCCTTTTTCTGGCTTGGTTCCAGACCCAGATGGTTGAGGCTGTCGCCCCCGTCTGGAATTAGAAGCACTGGTAGTATGAGTGCTGGGGATCTTAAAAGTGGTTCACTTGCTCTTCCTGTTCACAGGTAGCAACGTACTCTTCCCCCCTGAGATCTTTTGAATATACTTATCCAGATTATCACCAAAAAGGCATTCTCCCTGAAAAGGGAAGCCAGCCAGTAACTATTTACATGGTAATTCCGCAGACCAACTCTTTAACCAAAGGATTCTGCGCATATGCACTGTTATCAGAGCAACTTGGGACATTTGCCTTATGGAGTCCGTAAGAGCATTCACTGCGAAACATAAAGCAGGAGGTAGATCTGACAGATCTTCCACAGACTCTCCTTGAGAAGGAACTGTCTTGGACACTTGCTTCATATGGTCTTTTAAAGACTGATAAACTCTTATGGCCGCTACTGCTGGTTGTATCGCAGATCCTGCAACTGCAAAGGAGGCTTTCAATAAAGATTCCAACTTCTTATCTGCTGGATCTTTAAAAACCTGGGCATTATCCACAGGGCAGTTTAAACTCTTGTTGACCAAAGAAATAGCAGTATCCACAGTGGGTATATTCTATTTCTTAGTAAGCTTTTTCCTCCATAGGATACAATAGTGTAAATCTTTTAGGAGGAACAAAAAATCCTATTAGGATGGTCCCAATAATTATACATTTCTTGCCCCACAAGCGAATGTATGGGAAATGTGCGAGGACTATGTGGAGGGCGCAATGAGCCTAGAGAGAAAATGGGGACTTCAGCCGTCTCTAAGGGAGTAAATTTGTGTCCAGACCGGACCATTTTAATAAGAGACTGAACTAACAATCTCTAGGTTTGAGAGGTTGACAGAGACTCCTCTGACCCAGACTCTCAGAAGTGGAAACCTCAACTTGACCTTCTATAGGATCATCATCAGCTATTTCTTCCACATCTTCTGCCCAATCCTGAACTGAAATCAAGGGGTGGCTCAGGTGAGGGGGATTTATCATGTTTCTTTCCTCTTTTTGATGCTGCAATCATGTCAGCAATCTTCCCTGAAGGCTGGCTAATGCCAATGCCACATTTTCCTTAGTGACGTAGGTTGCGGCAGAAGCACCTGGGGTAGCTACTATGCCTGACAACCGTAATGGCTCCGATTGGCTAGTCACCTCTGGCTGTTCAGGGGGAGTAGACACAGAAGAAGCATGGCTAGGACCTTCAAGGCCTGACAATGGCATCACGGTGCCCTTTCCATCTGTGACCCCCCCCCCCCAGCCCTCTTTGGGGCAGACATTGCTTTATAGCAAGACAACACTTGAGGTACTAACTTCAGTGTACCCAAGGCTTGTGCCAAGCTTACACAGCTTATCACACACAGCACTGATTATCCCAAGGTACAGGACCTGTTTGTGCCAGTAACATACACCCACAGTGACTCACGCAACCCAGCTGCTGCTTCTCTGTGTCCCCTTCAGCCTCAGCAGAGACTAGCACATTGGAAACAGTTCCTTCTAAATCGTGCAGATTTATGCTGTACTGCGCATGTGTGGCGTGCTATGTGGCGTCCACGTGCACGCCAATTGCCTTCAAACACGCCCTCCATGCGGTGTACGCTTGTATTTAAAGGTGAAGATTCTTGCGTGCACGCAAATAGGCCTTCACCACAGACAAGCTATCAAGGGAGGAGACCAACATGCAGCAGGTTACGCACCAAGGCGAAAACAGCAACCACATGGGGTGAGATCAGCTTAGGCTGAATTTTGTTTGTCACAGCTGATACCTTTCAGGTGATAAGCCCAGGGCAAGAAAACAGTGTGATAAAAAGAGGCCATAATGTTTAAACAAAGTTGCCTTATCCCACAACTGCACAAGCCCATGTAATCACAATTGATATAAATGGTACATTTAACTCCTAAGGAAAATCCAGAGCTTTCAACAAGATGTAATTTCCATAGCTTAACCGCTTGCCGACTGCGCACAGTATATTTACTGCGGCAGTCGGCCCCGGCCAGGCAGAGTGACGTAGGTCTACGTCGCTCGCCTGTCACTCCTTCCAGAGCCAATAGCGGGCGGGCGCGCGCCCGCTGAGGCACGCGCCCGCCTCGGCTCGTTCACGGAGGAGTGCGGGAGTGTGACTGGCGGACCCGATGTCCGCCGGTCACACTACGATCGCCGGTACAGCGGGAGAAAGACAGAGCGGCTTGTGTAAACAAGCCACCTGTCAGTTCTCCCTGTGTAAAAGTGAAGATCAAACAGTTCTACTATGTAGAACTGTTGATCTTTGTTTTTACACTAGAAGACCTGTCCCTGCACAGTTAGAATCACGCCCCTAGGACACACTTAACCCCTCCCTGTCCAATACTGTTAACCCCTTCCCTGCCAGTGTCATTTTTGCAGTAACAGTGCATATATATAGCACTGATTACTGCAGTAATGTCACTGGTACCCCCAAAAGTGTCAAAAATGTCAGTCAAGGGTCCGATCTGTCCGCCGCAATGTCGCAGTACCGCAAAAAAAATCGCAGATCGCCGCCATTACTCGTTAAAAAAAAAAACACCAAAAATGACAAAAATCTTTCCCTTTGTTAGTAAACGCGATAACTTTTGCGCAAACCAATCAAAATACGCTTTTTGCGATTTTTTTTACCAAACATAGGTAGCGTAAAACAAATTGGCCGAAAATTTTAAAAAATTTTGATTTTTACATTTTTTTTGGGGGAATTTCATATAAAAAAAAGTGAAAAATATTGTTGTTTTTGCAAAAATTACGCTCTTTTTTTGTTTATAGCGCGTGATCAAAAAATCGCACAGGTGATCAAATACCACCAAAAGAAAGCTCTGTTTGTGGGAAAAAAAGGACGTGAAATTAGTTTAGGTACAGCGTCGCACGACCGCGCGATTGTCCGTTAAAGTCACGCAGTAAAAAATCGCAAAATAACCCCTGGTCTTTTAGCAGGAAAATCCTCTGGTGGTAAAGTGGTTAACATCCACAGTCTCATGCACACAGTGGTTTATCACAGCTGAGACCTTTCAGGTAATCAGCCCAGGGTGAAAACAGTGTGTCAGAAAAACAAGCACAGAAATAATGCTTAACAAGATGTATTTTGCCTAGGCTTAACATCCATAGTCTCATGCAGAGACTCACATGGCACTCGGACTCTGTTATCTTTTTAAAGGGAACAGTACATAAAATATTTACGATCTGCAATTATGCCAGCAATTTTTACCTTCAAGGTTTGCTGCATGTGTAAATATTTTAAATTTGACTCACCAGTCCTGCTGCAGGATTCTGTATGAAACAGGAATCCAGTCTTCACCCATCATGGCGAGCATTGTCTTGGCTACATTTAAGGACTGGGTCCCCTTGTTTTAGAGGGGCCATGGCCTTGGACCTGTAGAGCACCCTACACGGAGCGACTTTGGGGTTTGGTATTCCAAGGGTCCAGATCCCAGGGTCCAGCGCCTTATAAGGACATCATTACCGGCAAAACCTTGTATCTGCTTTCCGAGGCTCAGGTACCATCTTTTTAGTCCACTGACTGTTTTAAATTGATCTGATACCTATCCTGTTAGATTCAGTGATCTTTGATCAGGGTATGAAGCATATCTTCTTTGAAGAGAAATGTGGAGAGACACTCCACAGTGACCATCACCTGAGGTAATTCCTGTGTGGGAGGGGTTATATAGGGGGACATACTTTATGATTGGTTGCCAGTGTCCTTCAACTGTAGGTGGCTATATAACCCATATGTTATGATTTATGGATCTGTGTCTCGTGATGTACAAAAAAAAACTATTTTACTCACTGAACGGCAACCTAATTTATAGCATTCGTTTTATGTGTTTTTTCTGGATTTTTGGTTGATATTCTGTCTCTATCATTTAAAATGCAGGTGTCAGGTACCTGATCCGAGGCCAAGGTGCAGAGAGGGCTTCCCTTGTAGCTAATTGCAGCACACCCCTGAAAGTGCTACAGGAGGTGTAGCGCCCAAAGTAGCACGGGTTGCCAGTAGGATGTAGATGAGAAGAGCTGATGAACCTCAGGAGCCTGCTGGGTAGCTGGAAGCATAGCAGGGCAAAGGTCTCCAGAAGCCAGGCAACCTAGTTACATAGTTACATAGTTTGTGAGGCTGAAAAAAGACATCAGTCCATCCATTTCAACCTATGATGTGTGTGTGTGTTTGCTGTTAACCGTACATTGTATACCCCTGTATGTTGTGGTCTTTAAGGTGCCCATCTAATAGTTTTTTGAAACTATCGATTCTCCCTGCTGATACGACTGCTTGTGGAAGCGAATTCCACATCCTTACTGCTCTGACAGTGAAGAATCCCTTATGTATTTTAAGGTTAAACCGTTTTTCCTCTAGTTTTAGTGAGTGGCCACGTGTCTCATTGTATTCCCTTTCTCTGAAAAGTTTGTTGCTTATGCTAGGGTCGCCAGTACAGTATTTGTACATTGATATCGTATCCCCCCTCAAACGTCTCTTCTCCAGAGAGAATAAGTTCAGTGCTTGTAGTCTTTCCTCATAGCTGATGTCCTCCATTCCCCTAATTATTTTTGTTGCTCTTCTCTGGACCCTCTCCAATTCCAGCACATCCTTCCTGAAGACCGGTGCCCAGAACTGGACAGCATACTCCAGATGTGGCCGGACCAGAGTATTGTAGAGTGGTAGAATAATATTGCAGTCACTGTAGTGTAGTGCTGTGCTGATTCATCTTGTGTAACACAGTGTACTGCAGTCAGATTAGAGTAGTACTGTGCTGATTCATCTTGTATAACTCAGTGTAGTGCAGTCAGTGTAGTGCTGTGCTGTTATTTTTGTGTAACACAGTGTAGTGGGGCCACTGAAGTGTTGGTGTATACAACACGTCTGTGTCACCCCACTGATCCCATTTTTTTTATTGATATTTTTTTTTTTCTTTTAAATTTTTTTTTGCATCACCAGGCTCTGTTGCTGCAATATTAGTACTCCCCCTTCTGTGTCACAGGTGATTTGTTTTTGATTTTTTTTTTGCAGCGCAGCAGCCCTAATTTTATTTAGGGCATAATTGCTGTCCCCCCTTCTTGTGTCGTAGGTGCTATTCCTTCTGCGTCTGCAGTGTTTTTTTTTTTAGTTTTTTTTCGTGGCACAGAAGGACTAAAAATATTTAGGGCATAACTGCTGTCCCCCCTTCTGCATCACATGTGCTATTACTTCTGCATCAGCAGTGATTTTTTTTGTAGCGCAGCAGCACTCATTTTATTTAGGGCATAATTGCTGTCCCCCCTTTTGTGTCGTAGGTGCTATTCCTTCTGCGTCAGCAGTGGCTTTTTTTTTCTTTACTTTTTTCGTGGCACAGCAGCACGAATAATATTTAGGGCATAATTGCTGTCCCGCCTTCTGCATCGCGGGTGCTATTTCTTTTTTTTCTTTTGAGTCGCAGCAGCACTAATTTTATTTTGGGCATAATTGCTGTCCCCCCATTTGTGTCGTAGGTGCTATTTCTTCTGCATCAGCAGGGGTTCTCTTTTTTTTTGGGGGGTTTTATTACGTTTTTCTTTATTTAAAAAAAACTATAATAAAATGGTTTATAGTGCACCAAGTACAAAAGTATTGCACCCAAGCACTATGTTACCTTCCCAGACTCTATAATAAAAAGTTATAAAATCCCCCCAAATATAAAAAAAATAATAAAACGGTTCATAGTGCACCAAGCACAAAAGTATTGCATCCAAGCATCATATTTCCATCACACATTCTATAATAAAAAGTTATAAAAACCCCCAAAAATCCCCATCATGTCCGAAAGGTCAACAAGGAGAGGCAGACGCTCACAGGCCACTAAAAGAGGGCAAGCAGCCTCTGTGTCCACAGTAAGAAGTGGTTGTCATTGACATGGTGCATCCTCTGCAGGCGGGCATGCTTTTCCCTTTTTCTGGTGCTGGCCATGTTATTAAGCCACAACATGCAGAAGAGTTGGTGGAGTGGATAACTAACTGTCAACCAGGCTCATATCAGTTTGCCTTCCACTGCAGCTGCCATAGTGGCCTATTCCACAGGCTCCTTGTCCACAGCTACTCCTTCCGTAGTTTCACCATCATGCACAGAGGAGTCACCTGAATTATTCGATCATAGTGCCAGTTACATGATGCTGGAGGATGCACAGCAATTTGAATGCTCCCATGCTGGTTCCCAGGTTGAGGAAGGGAATAATGTAAGCCTAGAGAGAGGGAGTGACAATGACGGACAAGAAACTAGCAGTCATTGTCCCCCAGCTGCAGCATACTGCCAAGTTTGCTCCAGTGATGAGGAGGGAGGGGATGATGAGGTCACTGACCATACTTGGGTGCCTTAGAGATTGGAGGAGGAAAGGAGGAGGCGGCACAACTCTAATGAGGTAGGATGTCCTCCAGGGGCAGCCACCCTATTGCATCACACCACAGAGCTCCACACGTACAAGGCGCTGCTTACACCCCACTGACTTCCAAAAGTTTATTGGTGTGGGCTTTTTTCAACGCATGTGCAGCAGACTGCAGCATTGCTGTTTGTAATCTCTGGCTGAAGCGGATCAAGCATGGCCAGAACACCAACTGCTTGGGCACCACATGCTTGACAAGACATATGACGACCTGCCACACAGTCTGTTGGCAACAGCACCTGAAAAACCCACATCATAATAAAATGCAGACTTCTCCTTGCTCCTTATCTGGGATCTCTACCCCTACCATACCTCAAGTCCTCTCGAAAACCTGCACTGTGGGGATGATGGTATAGCAATGGGTGCCACAGGTACTTGCACCCAATCTGCTAGCAGTACACCATCTGTTGATTTGACCAGCTGGCAAATTCCGTTACCCCAGTTGCTGAACCATAAAAAAAATACTGTCCAAGCCATCCACATGCTCAATGCTTGCTTGGCCAATTTGCTAGCACTACAACTGATGCATTTTCATCTGGTAGACTCTGCCCCTTTCATGAATTTGTGGAATGTGCCGTACCCCGTGGGAGGTTACAAAAATATTTTTTTTTCACACAAGGCCATTCCAGCTCTGTGCCATCATGTGGAAGGCAATGTTGTGGCCTCAATGGACAGAACAGTCAGCAGGAAGGTTCACATTAATGCTGACTCATGGTCTAGCAGGCATGGTCAGGGACTTTACATTTCCTTCACGACACACTGTGTAACTCTGCTGGCAGCTGGGAAGGATGCAGGACAGGGTTCAGTGCTGGAGCTTGTTCTGCCACCATGCCTCCAAAACATTGGCGGTGATTCTGCCACATCTGTCTGCTCCACCCCCTCTTCTTCCTTAACTATTGCCTCTGCTTATGAATTGTCCTCTGAACCAGCAGTGCTCCCTAAGCGTTTAGGGGCTACACAAGCAGTCAGGCTAAAATATGTCATCCAGTGCTTCAGTTGGTCTGTCTAGTGGACAGGAGCCACACTGGGGCAGAGATTCTGTCAGCTCTGCAGGGGCAAGCTCAGAGGTGGTTGACGCTATGGCAGCTTTAGCCAGGAATGGTTGTATGCGTCAATAACACCAACCTTGCCCTCCGACAGGGACACTTGACACATGTTCCATGCTTGGCAGATGTCCTGAATTTGGTGGTGCAGTGTTTCTTGAACAGGTACCCAATCTTACAAGATCTTCTGAGGCAGGCCAGAAAAGTCTGTGGCCATTTTCGGTGGTCCTACAATGCCAATGCTAGGCTGGCTGACATTTAATGAGAATTCAACCTACCCACCAACCGCCTCATTTGCGACAAGCCCACCAGGTGGAACTCAACATTGGCAATGCTGCAGTGACCCGCACACACAGCAGAGGGCCATCAATGGGTACCTGTGTGAGTATGGCACAAGGACAGGCTCAGGGGAGCTTGGCTTTTTTTCGCTATACCAGTGGCTGCTGATAAAGGATGCATGCACTGTCCTGTCACCATTTGAGGAGGCCACAAGGATGGTGAGCCGCGACAATGAATGCATCAGTGACACTGTCCCTCTAGTCTTCCTGCTGGAGCACACGCTTTGTGGAATCATGAACAAGGCATTTAAAGGCAGAACAGTAGGAGGAAGGCCCCTTTTATGCAGATAACATTCCTGCGGGACCACAAAACACACGGGAGGAAGAGGAGGAGGATAAATGTGGCAGTATGGATGTAGAGGATAACATACAGCAGTCTTCAAGGGATGGTTTTCATTCTCCAGAAACCCCAGGATTTTTACGTGGCTGGGGAGAGGTTACATAGTTACATAGTTTGTGAGGTTGAAAAAAGGCATCAGTCTATCCAGTTCAACCTATGATGTGTGTGTGTGTTTGCTGTTAACCGTACATTGAATACCCCTGTATGTTGTGGTCTTTAAGGTGCCCATCTAATAGTTTTTTGAAACTATTGATGCTCCCTGCTGATACGACTGCTTGTGGAAGAGAATTCCACATCCTTACTGCTCTGACAGTGAAGAACCCCTTATGTATTTCAAGGTTAAACCGTTTCTCCTCTAGTTTTAGTGAGTGGCCACGTGTCTTATTATATTCCCTTTCTCTAAAAAGTTTGTTCCTTATGCTAGGGTCATCATCACCAGTACAGTATTTGTACATTGATATCATATCCCCCCTCAATCGTCTCTTCTACAGAGAGAATAAGTTCAGTGCTTGTAGTCTTTCCTCATTGCCGATGCCCTCCATTCCCCTAATTATTTTTGTTGCCCTTCTCTGGACTCTCTCCAGTTCCAGCACATCCTTCCTGAGGACCGGAACCCAGAACTGGACAGCATACTCCAGATGTGGCCGGACCAGAGTCTTGTAGAGTGGGAGAATAATCTCTTTATTTCTGGAGTGAATCCCCTTTTTTATACATGCCAGTATTCTGTTGGCTTTGCTTGCAGCGGCTTAGCATTGTATGCCACTGCCAAGCCTGTTGTCCACCAGTACCCCCAGGTCCTTTTCCATCCTAGACTCACCCAGAGGTCCCCCCCCCCCCCCCAGTGAGTAGCTTGCTTTCATGTTTCTGATGCCCAAGTGCATTACTTTACATTTTTCAACATTAAACCTCATCTGCCATGTAGTTGCCCACCCCGTTATTTTGTTCAGGTCCGTAAGGTTTCCAAATCCTGCATAGAAGATATTGGCATGCTTAGTTTAGTATCATCCGCAAATACTGAGATTGTACTAGATATCCCCTCCTCTAGATCATTTATGAATAAATTAAACAGGATTGGTCCCAGGATAGAACCTTGGAGGACCCCACTTTCCACACCCGCCCAATCCAAGTACTCCCATTTATCACCACCCTCTGGACTCTCCCCTGGAGCCAGTTCTTTATCCAGGTACTCACCCTATGGTCCATACCTACATTCCTTAGTTTGTACAGTAAGCGTTTGTGGGGAACGGTGTCAAATGCTTTTGCAAAGTCCAGATACACCACATCCACAGGCTTACCTTTATCTAGGTGGCAGCTCACTTCATCGTAGAAGGTTAATAGATTGGTTTGGCAAGAACGATTTTTCATGAATCCATGCTGATTACTACTAATAATACCGTTTTCATTACTAAAGTCTTGTATGTGGTCCCTTAACATCCCCTCGGTGATTTATTTATGTTAAGTTTCTCTAGTTTAGCTCTAAGTCTGTCCTCTGTTAGCCATGGGGGTACTTCCTGAGGTGTATTATTTAGTTTAGCATTACAAGTGTAGCCCCCCAATTCTTTTGTGAAGACTAAAGAGAAGACATTTTTTAACACTTCCGCCTTTTCTCTGTCCTCTGTGGCCAAATTTCCTTTGTCGTCTTTTATGGGGCCAATGTGTTCTGGCCTCACTTTCTTACTGTTTATATGCTTAAATAATTTCTTGGGGTTCTTTTTACTCTCTTCCGCTATATGTCTCTCGTGTTCTATTTTAGCCGCCTTGATTTCGTCTTTACATTTCTTATTACACTCTTTGTAATGCTTGAATGCTGCCAATGACCCCTCAGCTGTGTATTTTTTGAAGGCCTTTTCTTTAGAATTAATATGCATTTTTATGTTGGAGAGTTTAGTTTTGCTCTTTTAAATGTATTTCCCTTTGGAATGCACTGGCCAATCCCTTTGTTAAGTATGCTCTTGAAGCACTCCCATTTTTCCTCCGTGTTCTTTGTTCCCAGGGTTCTATCCCATTTGATATTTTCTAGCAGAGAGCGCAGTTTTGGGAAATTGGCTCTTTTGAAATTCAGTGTCCTTATATTACCCTTGTGTTTCCTATTACTGTAATTAATACTGAAACTTATTGACCTATGGTCACTGATTCCTAAGTTGCCCCGTATTTCTATATCCGTGAGCAGGTCTGTATTGTTGGTAATCAGTAGGTCAAGTACCGCATTGTTTCTTGTTGGTGCGTTCACCATCTGACGCATGAAATTGTCCTGCAAAACATTTAGGAACTGCCGAGCCTTGGCTGAATGCGCGGTTCCTTCTGCCCAGTCTATATCTGGATAAATAAAGTCCCCCATTAAAATGACATTTCCCATCCTTGCTGCCAATCCTATATGTAAAAGGAGGTCCACCTCCCCCTCCTCCCTCTGGTTGGGGGGCCTATAGCATATGCCCAATATTACCTTCCCTATAGTGCTTTCCCTTTTAAGTCCCTTTTAAAGATATTATTAATATCATTCCTCATATTTACCTGTACACTGTTCTTAATATACAGACATACCCCTCCCCCTTTTTTACCTTCTCTATCCCTGCGATAAAGGGAATACTCCTGAATGGTTGCCATCCAATCATGAGAGCTGTGAACCAAGTCTCTGTTATCCCCACAAAGTCCTCCTCATACATCAGCAGCTCCAGCTCTCCCATCTTGTTTGCCAGGCTTCTGGCATTGGTATACAAACCTCGTAATTTTGACTGGTTGCATACTATATCCTCATTTGATGTTGTTTTTAGGCTGCTCTTGTGATTTTTCCCCATACCCACCTTGGATTTAGGTACTCTAAACACCCTACCATCAATGTCCCCATTTATGCCCTCTGAATCTTGCTCCCCGCTGGCTAATTCTACATCTGTACCCTCCCCCCCATCACCTAGTTTAAAAGCCCCTCTAACTTTTTGGCCATCCTCTCACCCAGTACAGTTGCACCCTCCCCATTTAGGTGCAATCCGTCCCTACCAAAGAGCCGGTGGCCAACTTAGAAGTTGGCCCAGTTCTCCAGGAACCCAAAACCCTCCTTACTACACCAGCTCCTCAGCCACTTGTTAACTTCCTAATCTCCCGCTGGCCCTCTGGTGTGGCTCGAGGTACAGGTAGTATTTCTGAAAATACTACCTTGGAGGTCCTACTCCTCAACTTAGTGCCTAAGTCCCTGAAATCGTTTAGGACTCTCCATCTTCCTCTGCCTATGTCATTGGTACCCACGTGTACCATGACAGCTGGGTCATCCTCAGCCCCACCCAGTAATCTGTCCACCCGATCAGTGATGTGCCGATCCCGAGCGCCCGGTAAACTACAGACTGTTCAGCCCTCACGGTCTTTGTGACAAATTGCACTGTCTGTCCTTCTAATGATTGAGTCCCCTAACACCAGCACCTGTCTTTCCTTTCCCTTTCTCCCGGCCTCACTGTAGGAGTTCTTCCCCTGGCAGCTAGGGGTGTCGCTCTGCTCCAGCAATGCTGGTCCCTGACTGGTTTCCCCAACATCACGCAACGGGGCGTATTTATTGGGGTTCTCCAGCCCAGGACCAGCCTCCTTGCCTTGTTCCCTTCTACAACTCCTAACTGTCACCCATCTACTCTGCTCTGATACCTGCACCTCCGTTTCATCACCCTCCTCTGTGCAGGCCCCGGCTTGCACCTGTCGGGTACGATCCCAGCTATCCTTCGGTATGGAGAGTCTTCTCAGTGTTGCCAGCTGCTTCCCTAGATTCAAGACCTGAGCTTCCAGGGAAGCAACGTGCTTACATTTTGTGCATTTGTATTCGCCCTCGATCGCATGATCGAGAAACGTATACATACCACAAGATGTACACCGAATCGCATCTCCACACCCGCCAGGCATTGTACCTACTAATCTAATCTAATGGGGATTCAGTAATTTAAGTCTGTCCTGTGTGGCTGTTTCCTAGCTTCCTAACTCTACTTTCTCACCCTCTGGTACTCCGCTACAATCACTGACACTCCCAGACACTCAGGTACTCACAGGTACTCCCAGACACTCACAGGTACTCCCAGACAATCAGGTACTCCCAGACAATCAGGTACTCACAGGTACTCCTAGACACTCAGGTACTCCCAGACTCTAACAGGTACTCACCAAAAACTCACAGGTACTCACCAAAAACTCACAGGTACTCACAGACACTCACAGTCGCAGGTCACTGTCAGTCGCAGAGCATGGTCAGTCACTGAGCATGGTCAGTCGCTGAGCACGGTCAGTCGCTGAGCACAGTCAGTCGCAGAGCACAGTCAGTCGCAGGTCACAGTCAGTCGCAGATCACAATCAGTCGCAGAGCAAAGTCAGTCGCAGTCAGTAGCAGAGCACGCAGAGCATGGTCAGTCGCAGAGCACAGTCAGTCGCCGAGCACAGTCAATCACAGTGCACAGTCAGTCGCAGCGCACAGTCAGTCGCAGAGCAAAGTCAGTCACAGTCAGTCGCAGAGCACAGTCAGTCGCAGGTCACAGTCAGTCGCAGAGCCCAGTCAGTCGCAGAGCCTAGTCAGTTGCAGAGCACGGTCAGTCACAGAGCACAGTCAGTCACAGAGCACAGTCAGTCACAAAGCACAGTCATTCACAGGTAAGTCGGTCACAGGTCAGTCTAAGGTATTTTTTCTGGTTGCTAAGGTGCTACTCCCAGTACCAAGGTACTAGGTACTGTCTAATCTACTGCTTGCCTGCCCTGGTCTGTCCTCGTCTGATGGAAGATCCTGCAGCCTCCCCCTGTCAGTCTCTGTACACACTGTCTGTGCCTATCTGTGTGATGCCCCTCCCCCTCAGCTGATTCAGCACACTCACGTTTCTGCTGTCTCCTGTCCAGTCAGTCAGTCCCTGCACACCTCCAGTACTGTTCCCGCCGCCTGGTGTCTGTCATGTTGCGTCGGCAGTCTCCCTTCAGTCACTGGCTTCTGTCCTCGTCTCCCTCAGCTGTTCCCCCGAACGTCTGCTCCCCTGCACAGCACGGAAATCATGGCTTCTCTCCTCTCCTCTCCTCTCCACATGGTGCTCTCCTCTGCAGGTTGCACCTGACAATGTGAATCTTAGTAACCCAGAGGACTCAGAATCTCATGCCTCCTCCAACTTACATTGCATGGGCACCTTGATTCTGCCAAGCCTGCGAAAGGACCCAAGGATTTGTGGTATCAAGGAGAGGGATCATTACTGGTTAGCAACCCTTCTTGATCCACGTTACAAGGGTAAAGTTGCAAAACTCATCCTGCCTTCTGTCACATCCCACCTGGGGTCTTGCAGTGGAGAGGGAACCCAGTTGCAGTGGAACAGCACTCCCTTACAATCACGACCCTCAGGAGTCCCAGGAAGTGGGAACAGGGCCCCGTGGGGTCTGTGGTGGCAAGGAGGCCTTTAATGAAGAGGAGGAGGTAAGGTCGACAACTCTGGAGTCAAGTCTGGCAAGCAATCAAGGAGTATCCACCTGAGGGAGAAAGGATCAGGAACCAGGAACACAGACAATGCAATTAGCAGACACACAGGAGCAAGGAAAATAACCAAGCACTGACTGGAAGGTGTGCTTCGTTTATATAGAGAGCCAGGATCACATGACCCGCCACCTCCCACCAGTTGGTGGGGCTGCCAGGGGCTATAAAGGGAGGTCAGAGACCCAGCGCCATCTTGGTTTGCTTCATAGAACCTGATCTTACCAGATCTTCAACTCTCCTCTCTCCCTCTGTGTAAAACACTGTAACCGCATGGCGGCCGCCATCTTGCCATGACAGTGTGCTGCTGCAGTCCTCAGAGGTGAGGGGAGGAGAAGGAGCCACCGCAGACCCGGAGGGAGTGTCTCTGTGACCGGCAAGCACCGAGACTCTGTTGCGAGAACGCCGCAGGCGCCCAGACGCAGGGGAGTACGCGGCAGTGCCGTGACAGAGCCCCCTTCCTAAACGCGACCTCAGGGCGCGAAATAGGGTTGGTCGGCCAGGGTGTCTTCTGTGGAAAGCTCTAATCTTGGCAGGTGCATGAACATTCTTAGCTGGCTCCCAGGATCTCTCCTCTGGGCCATACCCTTTCCAGTGGATGAGATACTCCAGATTTCCCCTACGATGTCTGGAATCAAGAATCTCTTGGACTTCAAACTCTTCAGAGCCAACCACTGGAGAGGGTGGAGCCACAATACGGGAAGGAAATCTGTTGGGTTTCCAAGGTTTTAGGAGGGATACATGAAAAACCGGATGTAACCTGTAGGGGGAAGGGAGATCCAGGCGGAAGGCCACAGGAGATAGGATCTCGGTTATAGTGAAAGGCCCTATGTAACGTGGTCCCAACTTCCGTGAGGGGCAAGACAAACGCATATGTTGTGTGGACAGCCAGACTTTGTCTCCTGGCACATAGGTGGGTGCTGGGGACCTTTTCTTGTCTGCATATCCTTTGTAGCGTTGTTGTGCTATTTTCAGGGTCTGGTACAACATAGGCTTAAGATGTCTAAGTTTGTTCAGTTGTGAGGCTACATCAGGCACTGTGTTTGGACAAGGTAGCTCTGGAAGGGCACATGGATGGAAACCATAGTTGGCATAAAAAGGTGTCATCTTGCTGGAATGGTGCATGTGGTTGTTGTAGGAGAACTCTGCTGTGGGAAGCAGAGATAACCAGTCGTCTTGCAGATGTGTAGTGAAACAACGAAGATATTGTTCCAGAATCTGGTTGGTACGTTCTGTTTGGCCGTTGGTCTGAGGATGGAAAGCCGAGGATAAACATCATTGGATCCTTAGATGACGACAAAAATGGGACCAGAAACGGGAGGTGAACTGGGACCCACGGTCAGTGATGATGGTTTGGGGTAATCCATGTATACGAAAGATGTTTTGCAGGAACAAGGAGGCAGTCTTTGAAGGAGATGGAAGTCCTACAGAAGGAATGAAATGTGCCATTTTTGTGAATCTATCCACTACCACCATGATGGTGTTGTGTTTGTGTGATAAGGGTAGATCCACAATAAAGTCCATGGCTATGTCGGTCCATGGTCCTCGAGGAACTGCAGGAGGTTGGAGAAGACCCACAGGTTTTATCTTTGGGGTCTTTGATCGAGCACATATATCACAAGAAAGGACATAATCCCTGACGTCCGATTTAATAGAAGGCCGCCAATAATAACGGCTAATGTTTTCAAATGTCTGGGTAATTCTTCCGTGACCTGCTGAAAGGGTATCATGGAACTGGCCAATTACCTCAGACTAGAGTGAAGGTGGTATATACAGTTGTTCACCATGGTACCATAAGCCTTGTTTCTGGAACAGAGGAGGTATCATCACCGGTGGTTGGACCAATGAATTGCGTATACGGTCTAGGAGTGATACCTGTATTGCTAGGAATTGGTTTGGAGGTAGGATGGTGTCTTGGGTTTGATCTGTTGGGTTTGTCTTTGCATACATGCGTGATAGAGCATCTGCCTTTTGATTTTTTGACCCAGGGCGGTAGGTGATCTGCAAATTAAATCTGGAAAAGAATAAAGCCCAGCGGGCTTGACGGGGACGCAGTCTCTTAGCAGTACGTAGGTACTCTAAATTACGGTGGTCTGTATATACAGTTACAGGTAAGGGTGCTCCTTCAAGGAGATGGCGCCATTCCTCTAGAGTGTTTTTGACAGCAAGAAGTTCCCTTTCACCCACATCATAGTTAATTTCAGCGGGCAGGAGTTTTCGTGAGTAGAATGCCACGGGGTGAAGTCGATCATCCCTCTCACCTCTTTGGGACAGGATACCCCCAATGGCAACATCGGAGGCATCAACTTCAAGGAAGAAGGCCTTTGTAGAATCGGGCTGGATGAGAATAGGAGCCTGGGTAAACAGTTCTTTTCGTTTCTCAAAGGCCTCTTGAGCTTGGTTGGTCCATGTGAACAGGTTGTGGCTTTTTGTCAGGGCTGTAATGGGGGAGCATACCTGGGAAAAACCTCTGATAAAACGTCTATAGAAATTGGCAAACCTAATGAAGTGCTGTACAGACTTCTTGTCCTTAGGGATAGGCCATTCCAGGATAGCTGTGATCTTACGAGGGTCCATTTGTATTTGCCCCGGAGAGATCAATTACCCCAGGAATTCCACGGATTCTGTATCAAAAACACATTTCTCCAACTTGGCATAGAGTCTGTGCTCACGGAGACGGAGAAGTACCCTTCTCATATGCTCGTTATCTTCAGCAGAAGAAGAGGAGAAGATCAGTATGTCGTCTAGATATATTACGACAAAAGAATCCAGTATATCACGGAAGACATCATTCAGGAAGTGCTGGAATGTGGCCGGGGCATTGCAGAGCCCGAAGGGCATGACGAGATATTCAAAATGTCCGTAGCGTGTCCTGAATGCTGTCTTCCACTCATCCCCCTTGCGTATGCGGACGAGGTTATATGCCCTTTGTAGGTCTAGTTTCGGGAAAATCTTTGCATTCCTTAATCGATCTAGGAGCTCGGGTATCAGAGTAAGGGATATCGATTCTTAATAGTGATGTTATTCAAGGCACGGTAGTCAATACATGGGCGAAGACCTCCATCTTTCTTACCAACAAAAAATATACCTGCTCCTGCTGGTGACGTGGAAGGTCTGATGAAACCTTTGGCGAGGCTGTCAGAAATGTACCCTTTGAGGTGCGCGAGTTCAGTTTCCGACAGAGGGAATACACGTCCATAGGGGATAGGGGCACCTGGGAGCAAATCGATTGGACAATCACATGGACGTCTTGGGGGCAACTGATCTGCATTCTGTTTGTTGAAGACATCCTGGAATTCTTTGTATTTGTCTGGCAAGATAACTGGAGGGTCAAGGTTTATCGTGAGTAGATGCGTGGGTGCCTCTTTTAAGCAAGTGGTGGTGCAAAACGTGGAAGAGAAGGTGAGAGTACCCGTTAATTCAGTCTATCGCTGGATTGTGGGTGCGAAGCCAGGGAAGGCCGAGGATGAGTGGGAATATTGGTGAGGGTACAATATCCAAATTGATAGTCTCTTTATGGTGACCAAGGAGGAGACAGATGGGACCGGTTTCATGTAGTACGGGTCCAGTTTTGATAGGAGTCCCATCTACCACGAATAGGGATAACGGCCGTGACTTAAGTTGCATTGGCAGATGATGTGATCGGACCAAGGTCTGGTCTATGAAACACCCGCTGGCTCCGGAGTCGATGATGGCCGTAATCTGGAGATCTCTACTTCCCCACTGGAGAGAAAGAGAAACAGATAAGTAAGAAGAGGTGGATGGAACAGTAGAAGTCCAGGAAGAAGGGGCTAAGGAACCCTTACCAGGTGAGGTCGGGGCATGACCGGAGTTGGTGATCGGCTTTCCCACAATAGAGACAAAGTCCTTGAGAACGGTGTCTCTTGCGTTCTTCTTCCGTTAGTGGACGGCGAACCATGCCTATTTGCATAGGTTCTTCGGATGAGGAAGAGGATGGAGAAGCAGAAGGCATACGCCCTGGGGAATCCAAGGACCGGAGCTGGAGCCTGTCTCTCATTTCTTCATTCACGGAAGCTTCGGTCTAATTGGGTGACTAGGAGGATCAGACCCTCCAAGGAAGGGGGTACCCCAACTCTGGCTAATTCATCTTTTAAGGCCCCGGATAGTCCTAGTCGGTACTGTTCTATCAGGCCAGTTTAATTATAACCAGTGTCAGACGCCAACTCCCGGAAATCCGTGGTGTAGTCCTCCACAGGTCTTCTTCCTTGCCGGAGGGAACGGAGGGCTGAGCGAGCAGCGGAGGGTCTCAAAGGGTCATCATATAATGTACGCATAGCTGCGGCAAAAGAGTCCCAGGTCTCCAGTATTGGACTCTTTGAGTGCAGGAGTTGGTGTGCCCAGGTTTGTGGTTGACCTGACAGCAAGGCAATGGTTGTGCGGACCTTCACGTAATCATTGGGGTCGGTGCGTGGTTTTAGGACGAAGAGTAGTTCACAAGCTGTGATGAATGATCGCAGTTCAGACTTCTTTCCAGTAAACTTGTCAGGCATAGGAATGGCTGGTTCTGGGAATGCAGTTAGTACCGGACCAGTGGCTGGGGGTGAGTCTGGAAGGGGTACAGACTTAGCCCTTCTTTGTTCATGTTGAAGAAGCATAGCGTTACTTGCTTGTAGATCTTGGACGGCTTGAGCCAAGGCTGTCATCTGTTGGGTGAGAGCAGTAATAGCTTCGGCTGTTCCTGCGGGTTCCATTTTTGTGGCTTGGTTATTATGTCACAACCCACCTGGGGTCTTGCAGTGGAGAGGGAACCCAGTTGCAGTGGAACAGCACTCCCTTACAATCACGACCCTCAGGAGTCCCTGGAAGTGGGAACAGGGCCCCGTAGGGTCTGTGGTGGCCCGGAGGCCTTTAATGAAGAGAAGGAGGTAAGGTCGACAACTCTGGAGTCAGGTCTGGCAGGCAATCAAGCAGTATCCACCTGAGGGAGAAAGGATCAGGAACCAGGAACACAGACAATGCAATTAGCAGACACACAGGAGCAAGGAAAATAACCAAGCACTGACTGGAAGGTGTGCTTCGTTTATATAGAGAGCCAGGATCACATGACCCGCCACCTCCCACCAGTAGGTGGGGCTGCCAGGGGCTATAAAGGGAGGTCAGAGACCCAGCGCCATCTTGGTTTGCTTCATAGAACCTGATCTTACCAGATCTTCAACTCTCCTCTCTCCCTCTGTGTAAAACACTGTAACCGCATGGCGGCCGCCATCTTGCAATGACAGTGTGCTGTTGCAGTCCTCAGAGGTGAGGGGAGGAGAAGGAGCCACCGCAGACCCGGAGGGGGTGTCTCTGTGACCGGCAAGCACCGAGACTCTGTTGCAAGAACGCCGCAGGCGCCCAGACGCAGGTGAGTACGCGGCAGTGCCGTGACACCTTCACAGAGGAAGCAGGGGATGAAACATCTTGAGAACGCGTTGAAGAAAAAATTGTGTAACACCTTTCCAGACACGGGTAGGTTACCATTTCCTGGACAATGTGTTTCTAAGGCTTCGTTGGGTCCGATGCCTTTAAACAATTCTTTAGTTCTCAGCCCCAAGGGGTGTTAGATTTTGGCAACCATTGGCAGTGTCTGCAGCATATGGTGCAGGATTATCTAGGGGCAAGAGCAGACTTGGAGTCCTTTCCAACTGAGCATCCAGTGGGTTATTGAGTCTAGAAGATGAACCACTGGCCAGAACTTGCTCAATATGCAATTGAGCTACTGGCCTGTCCTGCTTCCAGCATGCTTTCCAAACGGATTCAGTGCTGCTGGAGGTTTTGTGATGGATAAAAGAGTGCGTCTGTCCACAAACTCTGTTGACCAAGCGACATTTATCACAATTAATCAGTCCTGGATAAACTGCAGCTATCAAGCCCCTGATGCTGATGTAACTGATTGAACTTGCTAGGGATCTGGGATCCCTTGAAGACTGCCTATGCTGCCTATCCTATTCCTGAATCTTGATAATGCTAGCTTCCAACAATGTTTTTGCTTTACGGCACCCCCAACACCCAAGGCCCAGTTGTTATGCACCTGTATCACAGGTGCATGTAATTTACATTTTTGTTTCAAATTTTTAACAGCAGAGCCCGTTCCTGTGCCCAGCAAGAGTACCCGTGAGGGGCTACAGTGTTCAGACACCACCAACATTCAAGGCCCAATTTTTCTGCACCTGTATGACGTGTACATGTAATTTCAATTTTTGTTTCTAATTTTTAACAGCAGGGCCCGTTCCTGCACCCAGCAAGAGTAACTGTGAGGGGTTACAGTGTTCAGGCACCACTAGGGATGGGTGAACGGTTTGGGCCGAGCATAAGTTTGGCCTAAATATCGCCCATTCAGGTACTTGCCTAACACCTGAACTTTCTCGGCACTTAGCGGGATGTTCGCCTGCCGAACGCACAGTCAATAGGTTGTTAAGGCTGCCCTGCTGAGAGCTGAATTTAAAAAATAATTGTAAAAGATAATGTGGGTACTGCAGGCATGTACTGTTAATAGGTACTGATGGCTGGTAGGGATCTGCTTTGAGTTTGAGTGGAACGTAAGTTTGACTCGAACATTGGCTGTTTGCTCGTTCGTCTAATGACTAATAAAAAGGCTTCTTTGTGGGAACATAAAGCACCTGCTGGCCAGGTGATTTGAACTCCACAGCCATGTCATTGCAAGCGTGGTATTCTACCATCTATGCCACCATTAAGCCTGCTTAAGCTGAGCACACTCTCCCTAACTTTTATCTCATCCACTGTGTGTAGGGTTAGATAGGAGTTAGTTAGTTAGTTAGTTAGTTAGGTAGTTAGGTAGTTAGGTAGGAAGGGAAAGTGTGAACAACCTATGCAAGCTTTATGGTGGTAGCTGGTAGAACACTAGCCTTGCTAATTGCGCGGTTGTGGGTTCAAACCCCTTGGCCAGCAGGTGATTTATAAGTGGAATTCTATAGTTAATAAATACATTGCTGGCAGGAAGAGAGAAAACATTGCACAAATTTGCCGTTTTACAGGCACATTAAGGGGGGGCCCCCCCAGGCACGATATTTAAAAGAAATTTTCATTTTTATTGTTTCACTTTAAGCATTATTAAAATCGCTGCTCCTGGAAAAACGATAGTTTAAAAAAAAATAATAATTGTTGCATTGATTAATGTCCCCCAGGGCAGTACCCAGGTCCCCATTCACTTTTTTTGGGCCAATAACTTGCATTTAAGCCTTTAAAATTAGGACTTTTGATTTTTCATGTTCGTGTCCCAACAACTTTAATGAAGTTTGCATGTTCGCTAGAACCTTTTCCCTTGTTTGAGATGTTCTGGTGCAAACCGAACAGGGGGGTGTTTGGCTCATCACTACTGGCTGGTACTGCTGGTGGGTACTGCTGGCTGGTACTGCTGGTGGGTACTGCTGGCAGGTACTGCTGGCTGGTACTGCTGGTGGGTACTGCTGGCAGGTATTGTTGATGGGTACCTCACGGTGGGTAATGCTGGTGGGTACTGCTGGCTGGTACTGCTGGTGCGTATTGCTGGCAGGTACTGTTGGCTTGTACCTCTGGCGGGTACTGTTGGTAGGTACTGCTGGTGGGTACTGTTGGCTGGTACTGTGGGTGGGTACTGTTGGTGGGTACTGCTGGCTGGTACTGCTGGTGGGTACTGCCAACGGGTACTGCTGGTTGGTACTGCTGATGAGTACTGCTTGCAGGTACTGATGGTTGGTTCTGCTGGCTGGTATTGCTGGCTTGTTCGGTTGGCGGGTTCTGCTGGCTGGTACTGATGCTGGTACTTCTGGCTGGTACTGTTGGTGGGTATTTATGGATTATACTGTTAGCGGATTCTGATGGCTGGTACTGCTGGCTTGTACTGTTGGTGGATTCTGCTGGCTGGTACTGCTGGCTGGTACTACTGGCTGATACTGTTGGTGGGTACTGCTGGCTGGTACTGTTGGTGGGTACTGCTGGCTTGTACTGTTGGCGAGTTCTGCTGGCTGGTACCGCTGGCTTTTACTGTTGGCGGGTTCTGCTTGCTGGTATTGCTGGCTGGTACTGATGGCTGGTACTGTTGGCGGGTTCTGCTGGCTGGTTCCTGACCATCAGTGTGACAGGAGTGGCCCTGGAGGAAGCATGCGTCTGCAGTAGAGAGCAGAGCTGATGCTTCCTGTATTGCTCCTGTCACAGGCAGAGTGCATTTGGTATCACTCCGCCTGTGACAGGAGCTGGTGCTATGCAGGAAGCATCATCTCCCCTTCCTCTAGTACCGACTCCATTCCTCCAGTTCATTCACAGTGATGCTCAGGGATGGTGGGTTGGCTCGATGGTTATGTGGATCAAACGCAACTGTGATAGCCCAGATGACTATATTTCACAATCTAATATATTAATAGAAAGATTTAAGGAGAAGGGAAAAACTATTGTCTATCCAAACGGATGTTCTGAATATGGATAGAAATGAACTATTAAAAGATAAAGTTAGAAACAAAGATGAAATAAGCAACCTAGCCTTTTTGACAAGTTTCAATTGAGACCACAAAGCTTTTGAACATATTATAAAGAAACACTGGCCTTTGCTTTTGGGAGACAAAACATTATTAAACTTACTCCCTAGTAAACCTAAGTTCATATATCGGAGGGCTCTGAACCTCCAGAATAAATTAGCACCTAACATCTACAACCCACCCAAAAGGATTTCTACCTTTTTGGATAGGATAGGGTTTTTTCATTGTAATAGGTGCAAAGCATGTGGGACAACAGTAGTTAACCAAAGGAAAATTGAAAAATTCACATCATCAGTAACAGGGAAAGAACACAAAATTAACAAATTTATCTCTTGTGACTGAACGCATGTAACCTACATGGTCATGTGTCGATGTGGGTTGCAATATGTGGGGCGCACCACACGAAAACTAGCTATTAGAATACATTATTAACATCTAAATAATATTAGGAAGGGGTTTCCAAAACACAGCCTTTCTAACCACTTTAGAACTCACCACAATAGGGATCCTAGTTTATCCATTTTTTATTTGATTGACAGAATTGAACCTCACTGGAGGGGCATTAACATGAAACAAAAATTCTCAAGGAATGAAACAGAATGGATTTTTTAATTATGTGCCTTGTGTCGAGCTGTAATTAATGTGGTTATTGATTTAAATTGTTTCATTTCCAATTACTGAATGTTCAAGGTGTTCCAGTTACAGTTTTCTATTGGAAATTCAAAATTAGGTAGAGGTGTGTTCCTTTTATTTTGCCATTAGATGGCGTTATTAAGGTATCCCTAGATTTCCATTATAACTTTTGTATAATGAGTTTGTATGTCCATTGGAGGGAGCTCCCTTTTTTTTGGATATGAACATTTATGTATTTTGATATATCTATTTTTCCCATCTATGTGATTTTATACTATTTTAAAGTATGATCCCTCTTAGGGGGGTACCATTATTATATCCTTTTTGGTGATATTGTCTGAAATCAATGTACATTTATTGTTTGCTAAATAAACGTACAGGACTTCATTTAATAGAGAGGGGTGTAGTATGTAGGGGTTTAGACGTTTATTCTATTAATTTCCGATAAGGATGGATTTGGACTGGATATCCTTCTGTTTGGCGGCATTTATAAATAGAGTGAAATTGATGCATCTGATCACATGATCCCTGATGTCGTCAGACGTCTCTGACAAAACGCGTAGGGTTACGGGGTAGTGTGACACGTCATTTCTGCTGTTTGGAACGCAGGTGGAGCGCAATCGGCATCCCTGCTCGTCCTATGAAGCTTTTCATGTATTTGCTATTGTAAGTCTTTTTACCCTTATTTATTTTAATAAACCAATTTTACTACACTATGAAGGCTTCTCTTCTCTTGTCCCCTTTGATGTGAGTCATCATGATGGTTCGTGCAGATTTATGTGCCTTAACCAAAGGTCCCCCTTATGTGATATGTATGTCTACTTCCAAAGTGGCTAATTGCTGTGGTCCCGGTGGAGGATATGTGTCCAGTTTGAGGGTCCCCTCACTTTGATACGCAAGATGTATACTTACCTCTGGTGAGTAGGTATTTCTTATCAGTGGTGGATCTAGGCACAATAATTTTACACATTCCATGGAGGACCTTTTGAAGAGCGTTCCACAAGATTTCACACTGGTGTTTATGGACATTATGTATTAACATTTTTGCTATTTATAGCACTTATGCACTTTTATATATTTTTTTACACTTTGTCACTGTATGGTCCTAATGTATTTACTGGAACTTTTATGAATTTTTATATTTATTGCACTTATCACTTAATATATTACTGAGCGTGGTTTGTCAGATGAATCGTTCAGTCTAGATGCTGACCGGTCTTTCTTGAAATTCACATGGCGGGTGGGGAGCCCACAATCTGTTACCGACCCGCCATCCCAGAGAAGGTGGCGCTGAGATTTTGTTGGGGGGGCACCAGCACAGGACTGCTAACGGGAACAACGTTCCTGCTGTGGAAAAAGTACAGGAACGCCGTTCCCGTGTGTTCCTGCACACTCCCCAAGCTGCTGCCCCCTCAAATGTGACATCACTTCCAGTCCTGCGCAGTCCATGAGCTCCACGGTGGCTCCAGGATTTCCGATTTTGTTTCTGGTGTCCCACACAGCTACTGACAGCAGCATCTGGGTGGAGAACATGCTTTTATCCTTATGCATCATGTCAGTTGCCACTTGTGATTTTTAGTGTCAGAAAAAACATGTTCAGGCCTGCGTCCATGCTCGCAGAACAGTCCATAGAAATGGGCACAGAATTAGGACTACATGTTCAGCTACATGAGCGCGTGCTTATACACATGAGAATTAGCATTCTGGCAGCCTCATGAGCATGCATGTTTGATGGACTTTGGTGTCCAGTAGGCGATCTAAAGCCATACAGGACTCTGGATCTTTGCTGAGTGGTCATCCGCTCCTTCTGCCTGTGAGATGATCCCGTGTACTTCCATGTTCAGACCCAGCTTGTTAACTCGACCCTGCTTGTGACCTTACCTTTCCTTCTGCCTGCTGTTTAGGTACCTCCTCTGTCTGCTTGATGCTCCCCTGGGCCTGGCTTCCTGATCATGCACTCCTGTTGCCTGATTGTTGCTGACTCCTGTCCGTATGATCACACAGCTGAGATCTTGCACCTGCAAGCTGCCAGCCTTCTTGCTGCTTTGTCTTTATCTTTCATCTACTTCTAGATCTCCTGACCCAAATGTCCAACAGGCACCTGTGCCATTTTGTGCCCTGCTGTACCCTGTCATCATCCCCAGAGGAAACAGGACAAGAGGTGTAAGGGAAGCCCTCTCCTCAACTCAGCCTCAACTACACAACATAAAGTCTTTTCCTATATACTGCACTTAGTTGGCACCCAATGCTGTTTCTTTAAAAGCATTTGCTTTTGTTATCTTTAAAAGGGCTCAAGGTCTTTATCCAGTAAACACAAACCAATGCAATAAGTTTACAGTCTATTGCAGGAAATATAATGAGGGATTGGTAATGGACCACTAAGGATGAGGTTTGAGTTTGATGCAATCATAGGTTTGAGGCAAATCCTGTGAGTTTATAATTCAAGGTCCCTGCAAAGTGTGTACAGATTCACCCAGGAGATTCATTTTAAACCATAACGAACTGCATGGTAGCCAGCAGGCTTAGAAGGGCCAATAAGGGGGGATTTGGTTATTCCAGCCCCCTAACTATAAAAAAGGGGAGCACAGAGCAGTCATAGCCAGTGAATTGGAAGCATAGAGGAGGATTAGGGTCAATTGGAAAATTTTATTGTAATTGTATTTGCTAGATCTTTTGGAAATTAACCTTGTTGCTGTCTTTTGTTTTCAATAAAAGGAACTTTTTTCTCTTTCATTTTATTTTGAGGTTTATTGTCTGTCAGCGGACAGCACTTTTAGTTGCTGTCATTTATTTTAGTAGAAAAAGCATAGTTGAAAGAATAGTTTGCACCTCCTTACATTATATCACTCGCATTCTCTACACCCCCACCTACAGTAGCTATACAGATGTAGCACACCCCACGTAGGAGCCACGTAATGGGATCTCCCACCCAATTTCCACAGGCACACTTGAGACAAGAAAGAGCCCATCACTTTGTTTTTGTATTTTTTTGAGGGGATAAAACTTGGATGGGGAGTAGGGATATTATTGGATGCCCACTTTACTTCAAACAAAACTCTTCACGGATAACTCTTCATATATACAGCTATATGCACTCCTTTTTTTCCTCTAGCATACTTGCTTGCAGAACTTCACTGGCACACTTGACAGAAAAATCCTCAGTCAAATCTTAGAGCAACAACCTGTTGTAGGCAGGAACCCGAGGCCCCTTTAAAGGTGTAGCAAAAAGTCAGTGTCTAGCTTCCATTCCGGTGGCTACTGATCCCAGCACCACCTCTTCAGACAGTGCCAGCCCACCTGGCTGCAGCTGCCTCTTTCCCCACAATCCTCCAGGCTGACACCACAGACCTCCCAGACTGCTCACTCACCAGCCCACTCAAGTGACTCCTCTGGAGAACTCCTGCACATGCTGACCTGCTCATGCTGTCTTCTCTTTGCTCCTGTGCTTCCAGGAAGGATATCCTCCATGCGTTGTAGAGGGTCCCTCCAGCACCCAAAGCCTGGCCCAAGGTCCCCCCCCGACCCTCAAGGGCCACCGACAGCCTGCACAGCACTCCTTCTACATGTTCCACATGCCTGCCCTGTATAGGCATGACCCCAGAATATTTAAGAGGTGCTTGCCCCCTGCCAGCCCACTTGCTGGGGATTGGCTGGGGCCCTCTCCAATACTCAAAGCAGCTCCTCCTAACCTCCCACCCATTCTTCTGGAAGCTTCTTCAAGCTTCTCCTTCTCCACAGAGACTTTCATTAACTGGGACATATCATTATCAGCCCTGTACTTGATCCTCCATCCCAGCCTGTCCACAGGTCTCTACATCTGACCACTTACCATCTAGTCACATGGACCAAGGTGGAGCCACTAAGTCTAGGAAGAAGCTCCTTTGGACATTTCCCCACTTCCATCCCTTTTCTTTTGGGGACCAGCTCCCTGGCCCACACAGCCTCCCCCTTCCCTCCATTTCCCCTCATCCTCCTTTCTTCTTTGGCCATGAAGTGAGGGACTTTAGCTTGGGACTATTATCTTTCTCTTTTTCCCCTACTCAGATCCCAGTTGTCTTTAGTCCCTTAGTGAAGTCCCAGTGGAAATTCATGTTGGTATGAATGGGGCCCATGTGATTTTTTTGTCGTGTTCAGCTGCTTTTTTTGTGTCTTTGATCTTTGGTGTCCACAGTGGGGTATTCACTATCCCTGTTTTTTAAGAGGTTCATATTTCAAGAAAGACTTTTCATTTTGTACTTTAACATCGCTCTGTTACAACTCTTCACATTCCTCTTTTCCCCTCTCCCATTTCCTCCCTTCTCTTGCTCTTTTTCTTTCTATTTATTTTTCTCCCCCTTTTTACTTCATTTTTACTTTTTCATTCACGTATATAGTAAAGCAGGCACATATCCGGAATATGAAATGCTAGGGTAACAAACGCGTTAACGTTCATAATTAAACCTGTCCTGCTGCTGGTCACGTTTACTGTACACTGCTGTATCTTTCTCCAGTATCTACATTCTTGCAGTAATATTGCTTTTTGACTCTAGTAAATTTGGACCCAGCGTTGCTAATTAAAGTGTAAGTAAACCCTGTGTAACAGAACCACGACCCCACAATGTGCTTGTGGGCTTCCGTCAGAATACCGCTTTCTTCAGTCTTGAACATAGATATCAGATATTCTAGCCGCCCCCATACAAAACTAGCTGAGAATAGCTTGTATAAGATCTAGAACATCTATTAAAAAAACTCACACCGAATATATACCCCTCAGGTCAGGTGCCTGATTACATCATCTTATGCAGATGAAATTGTGTACAGAAATATAATTAACATATCTAACAAACAACCAACACAAATAGTATTCTAATTTTCCACTAGCAACTAATAGATGACAGTGATTTATTTAACTTGAGCTAATTAACTAGCAGACTTGCCGTCATCAAGCTCATGAAGTACAATACACATTATTATAAGTGTAAACACATATCCACTGTAGACAATAGATGAGTTAATCAGCACAATCAACAATGTGTGGAAGATAGGTGGTTGAGTTGATGACATTAGCATCTGCCATGATTCTGACTGTGCAGAGCAATCCCCTATTGGCAATAGGCAGCTAGGCCTTTAACATGAATCCTAGGCTTAGAGGCCCAGAGTCTGTGTGTCTTGGGAAGATGTTGACTTGACTCCAAAGTAACATTAATCCAAGGTTCCCCCCAGCATACACCCCACAGAGAGCAGTGTTCCCTCATAAGCCAGGGCCCAAAGTAAGTAGGCAAGAGGTTAGCCTGCAATCCCCTCCAAAAGCCCCTGTCTTGAGTGAGTTTGTCACATCCTCATATTGCTTTCAGCCAAGTAGGCTGCCATCTTGGCCTCTGTCTGTTCTTCAACTGCCCTGGTGCTGCACATGTGGTCAGTTATGACACCAGCCATTGGATGGTTTGACAGTTTGGTTGGTAGCACAACCAATGTGACAGTTACATTCCCAACACGTGCCGGAAATGTATCTG